>NC_080019.1:37979613-38289805 GCF_030020395.1 Manis pentadactyla
CCTCCAGGATAGGCTAAATGACAATAGAGTTTAAGACCAAGTTGTCGTATTATAACAGAACCATAAGTTTCAAAGAGCAAAGATGTCACTGGACATCTTGATTAAGATAATGCACTCAAAAGTATTCCTTAGAATCAGTACATCAAATTTTTAAAAGTCATTGAGTCTACTTCACTTTTCTATTACCTTGTATGCAACTTCACTAGGATTTTAACTGAGAATCCTTTACTCAAACTTTGAGATTTTCACAATAGCTTGCTTCAGGCTTTGCAAAAGAAAAACATCTTTTTCATCATTGTTTTTGGAAGCACAGTATGAAAACAAAACTAGTATCTTTGTCTTCATAAGAGGTTCCAGAAGGTCACTTGAGTATAGTTCATTGTTAACTCTAAATTACATAAGATTTTGCATGTGAAAATAAACACTCTTGGAAATTCGTTTACTAAATTATTAGATAACAGTGACATAGTTTGCACACTGAAATTAATTCTACAGCTGTTAACAAAAACTGGTTCAGAAACACAAAGATACAATTTTAACTAAGGCTGCTATGGAAGTTTCTGAGTACCTAAAAAAAAAATGTGTGGGTGTAGGAAGGAAACAGAGAAGTCACAGACAAAGATTAAACTCATGATCTGTATGGTTGAAAATCCCAGCTTGCAAATTCTGAAAGTAAGAAACTCAATGTTGAAGTCTGAGTTTTCATGGACTTCTGAAGCAGCCAACATTACTTGCAAAGAGTAAAGGCAGAAATAAAAAAATCTTAACCACATGAGTACTTTAAAACAGATTAAAACTCAAATATGCAATTTTTAAAAATGAGAATTTTTAGTACGAGTTGGGAATTTTGGAATTAATTCCAAGACATGAATGGAAAAAGGAAAGTGAATGGTGCCTTTTAGTGAGAGCCATGTGGATCACAAAGCAGATTTCTCCTAATGATGAAGATTAGACTGTGGTGTTCAGTATAGGAAAGGAGTAGCTATATGAGTAAGAAATTTAAAAGGGAAATAAGCAGAATGAGAATTTCTAGTGTTAAGGCAGAATTAATGAAAACTAATTGTGAGAGAAGATGGAAAAAAACTATCAATCAGACAAAATAGTATAGTAAAAGATAATATATTTTTTTTAAAAAGAGACTTTTCACCTGTCCAACAATCATGATTCTTTTCCCCTGGTTATATTTAGGTAAGCACCAGCCAAATTTTTATATTTCACCATGTTGCTAGAAACCTGCTCTATTCGTGAATAGATTCCTTTCGAACTCTTTGGGAAAGATTCAAGATAAATGTAAGGTTTTTCACCTTTACTTTCTCAGAAATCATGTCACATTTGTAATTGAATATCATTAATGTATATGCCAGTTTAGTTCTCAACAAAGAAAAAATCCTATTACTATAAATTGTTTTTCATTCCTTGCCTATCCAAATTGTTTCATTACACTTACTAGAATTGGTTAGGTAAAAAGTACTTAAATCTTGAATGCCTGAGTTCTGGGTAAAATATTTTCTAGGGTATTTTATAGTATTTGCTCTATTCTTTTTTGCAACAAATTCTGAAAGTTTTAATCTATCCTAATTAAGTTGATGTCCTCATTTGCTTACCATAGATATTTTCTAGCTACACGTATATCAATGCTCATTATAAAACAAACACTCATAACTGGGGCTTTATGTATTGGAATCTAATTTTGTTTACTAAAATGATGAAGGAATAGTGACATCCACATTTTTTTTCTTCTAAAAGTTTTTAAGTTTAGCTTTTCACATTTTGTCCAGTTTTACTGAGAAATAATTGATATACACCACTATAAAAGTTCAAGGCATACAGCATGATGGCTTGATTTACATATGCTTTGAAGTGAACACAATAGTTTCAGCTGATATCCATCTTCTCATATAGATACAACAAAAAGTAAATATAAAAAGAAAAAAGGAAACAAAAAATATATCCTTGTGATGAGAACTCATAGAATTTACTCTCGTAAGAACCTTCCTACAGATCACAGTGGTGTTAGCTATAGACATCATGCTGTACATCACATCCCCAATGCTTATTTATCTTACAACTGGAAGTTTGTACCTTTGCCCACCTTCCTCCAATATCCCTTCTGCCCACCCTCTGCCTCTGTCTGATCTCTTTTTCTCAGTTTTTGTTTCTTAGAATCCACATGTAAGTGAAACCTTCAATATCTGTCTTTCTCTTTCTGATTTATTTCACTTAGCATAATGCCTACAAGGCTCATCCATCTTGTCACAAATGGTAGGATTTCCTCATTTTTTACTGCCGAATAACATTACATTGTATATCTATATATACCACAATTTCTTTGTCCATTTATTGATGGACACTTAGGTTGTTTCCATATGTTGGCTATTATAAATAATACTTCTGTGAAGATGGGGGTGCAGACATTTTTTCAAATTTGTGTTTTCATTTCCTTTGAATGTATTCCTGAAAGTGGGATTATATGGTAGCTCTATTTTTAACTTTTTGAGGACCCTCCAAACTGTTTTCCATAGAGGCTGTACCAATTTACAATCCCACCAACAGTGCACAAGAGTTCCCCTTTTTCCCATCCATGCCAACATTTGTGATCTGTTGTCTTTTTGATGATGGCCATTCTAAGAGGCACAAGGTGGTATTGCGGTTTGAATTTGCATTTCCTAATAACTATTGATATTAAGCATCTTTTCATGTTCCTGTGGATCATTCATATATCTTCTTTATAAAAATGTTGACTTGGATTCTTTGCCCATTTTTTAATTGGGTTATTTGGGCTTTTCTCTTTTTTTTGGCATTTGACTTGTATGAGTTCTTTATACATTTTGATATAAACCATTATCAGATATATGGTTTGCAAATATTTTTACCATCCCATAGGTTGTCTTTTCACTTTGGTAATAGTTTCCTTTGCTGTGCAGAAGCTTCAGTTTGATGCAGTCCCACTTTACTTTTTATTTTGTTGCTTGTGCATTAAGCGTCATTCCAAATAATCATTACCAAGACCTAAGAGCTTTATTCCTATGTTTTCTTCTAGGAGTTCCATGGTTTCAGATCTTACATTTAATCTTTAATCCATTTAGAGTTAATTTTTGTGAGTGGTGTGAGGCATGAGTCCAGTATCAGTCTTTTACATGTGAATATCCCATTATCCCAGCACTATGAATGGCTGAATGGATTTAAAACACCAAGATAAAACATTATGTTGCCTAAAAGAGACTCACTTTAAAGACACACACAGATTGATAATTAAGAGAGAGAGAAAGCCATTTCAAGCAAATAATAACCAGCAAAAGAAGGGGTAGCTATACACATATCATATAAAATAGACTTAAAGCTAAAAATGGTAAAAAGCACAAAGCCTATACAGCTTTGCCATCTGCAGAGCAAATGATGGCCTCATCTGACTCGGGAATTAAGTGCACACCCTGGCCTGATTTGGTCCCCCAAACACCAAGCCTGGGTGTAGGCCCTGAGTCCCACCCTCTTGTCTCACCATGGCAGGGAAGCTAATTCATAGCTCCATCTATTACCAAACATATCACCCAGTCTCAACCATCAAGTAAGCCTTACCAGAGAATCCAGGCAATGGCAGATTCCCATCTTACAGCCTCACTTGGGAAGAGAACCAGGCCGACAGTCCTATCCAACTGTTCTCAAGCAATGTGGCACAAATCCCACCCCCTACACCCAACCTCATAGCTTCATCACTTCCCTCATCCAAAAATAGCCCACAATAGCAGGTTTCACCTGCCCAAGGACATTACCAGCAAACACATCCATAAACCCAAGCTGAGCTTCCTGGTGAACTATCTCTGTCAAAGCAAAAGTCCAGAAGAGCAGCCTGATTATTCAAATGCAGATACCAACAAGAGGAATACAGTAAAATGAAAAATCATGCACCCCTATGTTTATTGCTGCATTATTTACAATAGCCAAGATATGGAAGCAACCACAATGTATCAGTAGATGAATGGATAAGGAAGAGGTGGTGCATGTACACAATGGAATATTACTCAGTCATAAAAAAGAAAGAAATCCTGCTATTTGTGACAACATGGATGAACCTAGAGGGTATTATGCTCAGTGAAATAAGCCAGGCAGAGAAAGACAAACAACATATGATTTCACTTATTGGTGGAATCTAAAAACAAAACAAACTGAACAAAACAGCAGTAGACTCACAGATACTGAGAAGTGACTGGTGGTTACCATGGGGGAGATGTTGGGGTGGGTGGGTGGGGAGGGTGAGGGGGATAAAGGGGCACAAAAATTCTCAGTCATAATATAAGTTGGTCACGGGGATGGAAGTGCAGCAAGGACAATATAGCCAATGGTTCTGTAACATCTTTTCATGTTTTTGACAGATAGCAGCTGCACTAGCTGGGGTGAGGATTTAATAATATGTGTAACTGTTGAACTACTGTATTATGTACTTGAAATATATGCACACTATTGTGTATCAGCTATACTTCAATAAAAAAAGAATCATAAAATCAGGTAAATAAAACACTGCAAAAGGAAACTAATAAAGCTTTAATAACTGACCCTGAAGAAATAGAGATCTATGAACTGTCAGACAAAGAATTCAGAATAATCCTCTTAAGGAAGTGAACTTCCTCAAAAACTACAAAAAAAAGCACAGAGACCAACAACCAAAATAAAGAAAACAATGCTGCAGTAGGTAGGTTAGTGAGCTTCTGGCAGTGATTAAAGAAATCAGACTTTTTTTGTTCAAACCTTCATTTCCCTGAATGAAGTAACAGAATCAATGTTGGCTGGTCCATCTCCTTTGCCTCGTACTTGATCAGAATTCCATATGCTACAAGCCTTTCTGTCTCTGATAACTCCCCACCATTCCATCTTCAAGGCTGCTCTTATAAAAACCTTTCAGAAATCTGATCATATCACACCAAATATTACACACATAAGTTGTTTATCATCACATAAATATAAAGATCAAAATACTCAGCTCTTTACACTCCAATCCCAGCCTGTCTTTCTAGCCTCGTGTCCTACCACTGGGGTCTATACTTCTGCCATGACAAATGACTGGCTGTTTTCTTAAAAATTCTGTGTCTTCATGGAATTCCCTCAAATCTTCCCTTATTTCACCTCTCTCTGAAATTTTTCCTAAATCCTTCACCGCATGCACACTTCTTTCCCTGTGCCCTGAGGCACCTCCTTATATGTCTCTATAACAGCATTCACAAACTGGATTGTAACTTTATCTGCATACCTATTTTCCCACTAACAAATGTATTCTTTCAAGTCAGAAGTTGTATCTTACTCATTTTGTATTCTCAGCACCTTGGCTGAACATTGGGGCTTGCAGTCACTCAATACAAATTTAATGAATGAATGAATAATGATATCTTGTAATTATTTAAAAAATCAGGGAGACCTACCCATCATTTCTTATAGTATTTGAAGTTTTGTCAATTGAAACAAATAAAAATATATTGCATTACAAGAATGTCATACACACTCTTGAGGTTTACTAACTAAAAGCTTTGCAAAAGTCAGGCACTTGTATTCACAATCATTTCTAAAGTTCAAAAATTTGTTATCTCCATTTTAGATTCTTGTGAAGTCATTAAATAAGAACTATGACAGGAAAAGAAAAATTCTGCTTCAGAAGAAGAACCCAAGAATGCCCCCATCCCTCCCCACCCAGAAAAATTTTTTTTAATTTACTTGCCTGGTTTTTGCTAATAACATATTAAGTGAGAATTTCAATTATTTGGCTTAAATGTAAAAATGTGTGAGAATTTAATCATATATTTTAAAAAGAGAACTATAGTAAAATAGTGAAAATAATTTGAAACATATTTATAGTTCATTTTTATGAACACTGAGAACTGTTTTATGCTAAATACCTCAAATTGTCATACAGTAGCCCATGAAGGGAAGATCATGAAAATTATGCTTCAAATCTATTTCTAGTTAGCTTCTAGAAATAGATGCATTTTCCACACAAGGTCAAAGAAGACAGTTCCAAATAATGTTAGTTACAGATATGCCACTGGTATCATACTTAAAATCTTTTTATGTACTAATCTTTCTGGATTTACACATTTTTATGCAAACACTTTTTAAAAAATATGATTACCTGTAGTATGACAATTGTTTATTTAGCTTAATTTTTAAACTGATATTTTAAGAAATACATAGTAGTCCAGAGAATATGGTTAATGACTAAATATGTCAGATTACAACTTTAAAATGCCTAAGAATGTACAAATGATTGTATAGATTTTCCATTCCGATTTTACAACTCAGCATTATAAAACAAAGTTCTTGATCACTCAAATAAATTTGGATTGCATTAATGGAAAAGGACGTCTGCTTGGAGAAGATCTAACATAATAGATTTTCACTTACATATAATTAAAATTGTTTGTTGAATGTCATTTCTAGTGTTTTGAATAGATTTGCAATAAATTTTCTCTAAACTACTGGTTCACAGAATCACTGTTTTAGTAACAAAATTATCTGAATTGTAGAGAGTGATGCCTGGATTATCATTTTAAGTGCAAAATACAGTTATCATTTCTTTTCACTTAATTCTTTGTTTCCTTGATCTAGAGATGCTTAAGATGTATTATCTCAGATATTTTAATGTTATTTATGCTTACTATAATTTGTTCATTCATCATTCATTTAACAAATATAATCGATACTGCCTTATAGATTTTGCTAAAATACTAATTAACAGTGAATTCTGGTTTACATGATGTCAACTAATAGAGATTTTCCAAATTTGAATTTAAGATGCCCCAATTATAAATATCCTATTATTTTCTCTGTCATTAAGGAAGAAAAAAACACCTCTGCTATTTAAATCTTTGACTCTTTAATTTCTTATCTCATGTAATATTTATTTCAATGCTTATTGAAAGGGCTTTTCAGACATACATACATAGATTTCTACCAACTCCTGTTGAAAAATATATGCAAATAAATTGCCTAAGTACTTCTAAACCTTTCATATTGAATAACACTTCTGTGAAACATTTTACAATTCATAGTCATCAATGTTTATTTCTTTTCACAAGAATTATCCTCTATTCCACCAACTAAATTGGTGAACCAGCATTTCTTAAAAGAGAGTTCTAGTCTTATCTCCAATCGTTTTAAACCACAGTGCAAGTTTTAATGCTGATGCTTTTTTGGTCTTGCCAGATGATGTCAATAAACAGTTTTTGGACAACACATAGGAATCATATGCTCCCATAAGTGGTTTTCACATGATTTGTTTACTGAACTGCCAAGATGTTGCAGTTATATTGTCATACCACCAGGAACAACACATGCCACAAGTAAGTCAATTCATATAAAGACAATAAAAACTGTGTCATTTTATCTCAACCACCAACTGGATAATAGCAATGGCAAGTTGCATATCAATTTCAGAAATGCTAAAATGGGTAAAATATGTGCATCTTAGAATCAATGAAAAACAGTGGCTATGAATTTGTCTTAGTACTAGTAATTGGCTTTTTTTGACTATATTCCTTATGCTATACATTACATCCCGGTTGCTTATTTATTTTACAATTGGAAGTGTGTACTTTTTCTTGGTTGTTGTTGTTAGGGCATCTCTCATTTTTATTGATCAAATGGTTGTTAACAACAATAAAATTCTGTATAGGGGAGTCAATGCTCAATGCACAATCATTAATCCACCCCAAGCCTAATTTTCGTCAGTCTCCAATCTTCTGAAGCATAACGAACAAGTTCTTACATGGAGAACAAATTCTTACATAGTGAATAAGTTACATGGTGAACAGTACAAGGGCAGTCATCACAGAAACTTTTGGTTTTGCTCATGCATTATGAACTATAAACAGTCAGTTCAAATATGAATACACATTTGATTTTTATACTTGATTTATATGTGGATACCACATTTCTCTCTTTATTATTTTTAATAAGATGCTGAAGTGGTAGGTAGATACAACATAAAGGTAGAAAACATAGTTTAGTGTTGTAAGAGAGCAAATGTATATGATCAGGTGTGTGCCTGTAGACTATGTGTTAATCCAAGCTAGACAAGGGCAATAAAACATCCACATATGCAGAAGATTTCTCTCAGAACAGGGGGGGTGAGGTTCTAAGCCTCACCTCTGTTGATCCCCAATTTCTCACCTGATGACCCCCCAGCGACTGTGCCTGTCTTAGGTTGTTCCTCCCTTGAGGAATCTTACCCGTCTCTGGCTAACCAGTCATCTTCCGGGGCCACACAGGGAAATGTTAAGTTGGTAAGTGAGAGAGAAGCCTTATTGTTTGAAATGGTTAGCTTTTTATTTCTTTGCATATTTATGCCCTGTGGCTTCTATGCCCAGCATTTGTCTTGAGGTATCTTTACCACTTGGAGGAGTTATGATACTCGGTAAATTTGATATGAGGCACGAATTCTATTTAAGAATTCGTTGTAATTAGGAAGGAAGAAGAAAAGCTATAGAAGTAGCAGGCGGGAGAAAACATGGGAAGATTGATTATTTCTTTGACATATCTTCTTGTAGAGTAACTTCAGCATGTATATATTTTAAGCTACTACTTAAATTGCGCACACACATTAACATAATAGGAGTATAGTTACATAACCAAAGCATACCTGTAATTACCAGCCATCTCCAGTGAAACCAAGAAAACCAGTTAGGCACCCTAGGCATTTGTGAAAACTTATCAATGATATGATGGTTATTATCTAACTGAATTTGAATAGTTTGAGAAAAATCAGACAAATTAAAACAACCCATTCCTGGGCACTGTTCACATCCCATATGTTCTTTTAACAGTAAATAGTCTGTAGTTGTAAGATTTTGGAGCGCTACAATTTGCACTTCTCCTAATTCTTGGTTGAGTTCCAACAGTATAGATCCAGTCAAATTTGTTGTTTTACTGTATGCACAGGCCAGCTTAGATATCTCCTTCATTCCCATGGCAAGTCCAGGAGCTGGTGGGATGAGTGCATCTACAGCTGTAGCAGTGCGTGGATCTTTGTTGGGGTTTTTTGATGATCATCTTCTGGCATGAGTCTTCCCGAGAGTGCTGATGTTGGAAGTTCTCTTTCATATCGTTTCTTAGTTCATTTTCGGGGTAGCCAAATTAGGCTTTGATCCTCTGTATAAACACAAACAGACCCTTTGCCTACACTTTTATATGTCCTTTATATTATTGTGTAGAACTCATAAGAGGTCACCACATAGGAACTGCATTTTTTTTTTTTTTTAATCATTAATCTACACTTACATGACGAATACTTACGAATACTTTGTTTACTAGGCTCTCCCCTATACCAGGTCCCCCCTATATACTCCTTTACAGTCACTGTCCATCAGCGTAGCAAACTGTTGTAGAATCACTACTTGTCTTCTCTGTGTTGTACAGCCCTCCCCTTTCTCCCACCCCGCTATGGATGCTAATCTTAATACCCCCCTACTTCTCCCCCCCTTATCCCTCCCTACCCACCCATCCTCCCCAGTCCCTTTCCCTTTGGTACCTGTTAGTCCATTCTTGAGTTCTGTGATTCTGCTGCTGTTTTGTTCCTTCAGTTTTTCCTTTGTTCTTATATTCCACAGATGAGTGAAATCATTTGGTATTTCTCTTTCTCTGCTTGGCTTGTTTCACTGAGCAAAATACCCTCCAGCTCCATCCATGTTGCTGCAAACGGTTGGATTTGCCCTTTTCTTATGGCTGAGTAGTATTCCATTGTGTATATGTACCACATCTTCTTTATCCATTCATCTATCGATGGACATTTAGGTTGCTTCCAATTCTTGGCTATTGTAAATAGTGCTGCGATAAACATAGGGGTGCACTGATCTTTCTCATACTTGATTGCTGCATTCTTAGGGTAAATTCCTAGGAGTGCAATTCCTGGGTCAAATGGTAAGTCTGTTTTGAGCATTTTGATGTACCTCCATACTGCTTTCCACAATGGTTGAACAAGTTTACATTCCCACCAGCAGTGTAGGAGGGTTCCCCTTTCTCCACAGCCTCGCCAACATTTGTTGTTGTTTGTCTTTTGGATGGCAGCCATCCTTACTGGTGTGAGGTGATACCTCATTGTAGTTTTAATTTGCATTTCTCTGATAATTAGCGATGTGGAGCATCTTTTCATGTGTCTGTTGGCCATCTGTATTTCTTTTTTGGAGAACCGTCTGTTCAGTTCCTTTGCCCATTTTTTAATTGGGTTATTTGTTTTTTGTTTGTTGAGGCGTGTGAGCTCTTTATATATTCTGGACGTCAAGCCTTTATCGGATGTGTCATTTTCAAAGATATTCTCCCATACTGTAGGGTTTCTTTTTGTTCTATTGATGGTGTCTTTTGCTGTACAGAAGCTTTTCAGCTTAATATAGTCCCACTTGTTCATTTTTGCTGTTGTTTTCCTTGCCCGGGGAGATATGTTCAAGAAGAGGTCACTCATGTTTATGTCTAAGAGGTTTGTGCCTATGTTTTCTTCCAAGAGTTTAATGGTTTCATGACTTACATTCAGGTCTTTGATCCATTTTGAGTTTACTTTTGTATATGGGGTTAGACGATGGTCCAGTTTCATTCTCCTACATGTAGCTGTCCAGTTTTGCCAGCACCATCTGTTGAAGAGACTGTCATTTCGCCATTGTATGTCCATGGCTCCTTTATCAAATATTAATTGACCATATATGTCTGAGTTAATGTCTGGATTCTCTAGTCTGTTCCATTGGTCTGTGGCTCTGTTCTTGTGCCAGTACCAAATTGTCTTGATTACTATGGCTTTATAATAGAGCTTGAAGTTGGGGAGTGAGATCCCCCCTACTTTATTCTTCTTTCTCAGGATTGCTTTGGCTATTCGGGGTCTTTGGTGGTTCCATATGAATTTTTGAATTATTTGATCCAGTTCATTGAAGAATGTTGCTGGTAGTTTCATAGGGATTGCATCAAATCTGTATATTGCTTTGGGCAGGATGGCCATTTTGACGATATTAATTCTTCCTAGCCATGAGCATGGGATGCGTTTCCATCTGTTAGTGTCCCCTTTAATTTCTTTTAAGAGTGACTTGTAGTTTTCAGAATATAAGTCTTTCACTTCTTTGGTTAGGTTTATTCCTAGGTATTTTATTTTTTTTGATGCAATTGTGAATGGAGTTGTTTTCCTGATTTCTCTTTCTGTTGGTTCATTGTTGGTATATAGGAAAGCCACAGATTTCTGTGTGTTGATTTTGTATCCTGCAACTTTGCTGTATTCCGATATCAGTTCTAGTAGTTCTGGGGTGGAGTCTTTAGGGTTTTTTATGTACAGTATCATGTCATCTGCAAATAGTGACAGTTTGACTTCTTCTTTGCCAATCTGGATTCCTTGTATTTTTTTGTTTTGTCTGATTGCCGTGGCTAGGACCTCTAGTACAATGTTAAATAACAGTGGGGAGAGTGGGCATCCCTGTCTAGTTCCCGATCTCAGCGGAAATGCTTTCAGCTTCTCGCTATTCAATATAATGTTGGCTGTGGGTTTTTCATAGATGGCCTTTATTATGTTGAGGTACTTGCCCTCTATTCCCATTTTGCTGAGAGTTTTTATCATGAATGGATGTTGAACTTTGTCAAATGCTTTTTCAGCATCTATGGAGATGATCATGTGGTTTTTGTCTTTCTTTTTGTTGATGTGGTGGATGATATTGATGGACTTTCGAATGTTTTGCCATCCTTGCATCCCTGGGATGAATCCCACTTGGTCATGGTGTACGATGGTTTTGATGTATTTTTGAATTCGGTTTGCTAAAATTTTGTTGAGTATTTTTGCGTCTACGTTCATCAGGGATATTGGTCTATAGTTTTCTTTTTTGGTGGTGTCTTTGCCTGGTTTTGGTATTAGGGTGATGTTAGCTTCATAGAATGAGTTTTGGAGTATCCCCTCCTCTTCTATTTCTTGGAAAACTTTAAGGAGAATGGGTATTATGTCTTCCCTGTATGTCTGATAAAATTCCGAGGTAAATCCATCTGGCCCGGGGGTTTTGTTCTTTGGTAGTTTTTTGATTACCGCTTCAATTTCGTTGCTGGTAATTGGTCTGTTTAGATTTTCTGTTTCTTTTTGGGTCAGTCTTGGAAGGTTGTATTTTTCTAGGAAGTTGTCCATTTCTCCTAGGTTTCCCAGCTTGTTAGCATATAGGTTTTCATAGTAGTCTCTAATAATTCTTTGTATTTCTGCGGGATCAGTTGTGATTTTTCCTTTCTCATTTCTGATACTGTTGATTTGTGTTGACTCTCTTTTCCTCTTAATAAGTCTGGCTAGAGGCTTATCTATTTTGTTTATTTTCTCGAAGAACCAGCTCTTGGTTTCATTGATTTTTGCTATTGTTTTATTCTTCTCAATTTTATTTATTTCTTCTCTGATCTTTATTATGTCCCTCCTTCTGCTGACCTTAGGCCTCATTTGTTCTTCTTTTTCCAATTTTGATAGTTGTGACATTAGACCGTTCATTTGGGATTGCTCTTCCTTTTTTAAATATGCTTGGAGTGCTATATACTTTCCTCTTAAGACTGCTTTTGCTGCGTCCCACAGAAGTTGGGGCTTAGTGTTGTTGTTGTCATTTGTTTCCATATATTGCTGGATCTCCATTTTGATTTGGTCATTGATCCATTGATTATTTAGGAGCGTGTTGTTTAGCCTCCATGTGTTTGTGAGCCTTTTTGCTTTCTTTGAACAGTTTATTTCTAGTTTAATGCCTTTGTGGTCTGAAAAGTTGGTTGGTAGGATTTCAATCTTTTGGAATTTACTGAGGCTCTTTTTGTGTCCTAGTATGTGGTCTATTCTGGAGAATGTTCCATGTGCACTTGAGAAGAACGTGTATCCTGTTGCTTTTGGATGTAGAGTTCTGTAGATGTCTATTAGGTCCATCTGTTCTAGTGTGTTGTTCAGTGCCTCTGTGTCCTTACTTATTTTCTGTCTGGTGGATCTGTCCTTTGGAGTGAGTGGTGTGTTGAAGTCTCCTAGAATGAATGCATTGCATTCTATTTCCTCCTTTAGTTCTGTTAATATTTGTTTCAGGTATGTTGGTGCTCCTGTATTGGGTGCATATATATTTATAATGGTTATATCCTCTTGATGGACTGAGCCCTTTATCATTATGTAATGTCCTTCTTTGTCTTTTTTTACTTTCTTTATTTTGAAGTCTGTTTTGTCTGATACCAGAATTGCAACACCTGCTTTCTTCTCTCTGTTGTTTGCTTGAAATATCTTTTTCCATCCCTTGACTTTAAGTCTGTGCGCGTCTTTGGGTTTGAGGTGAGTCTCTTGTAAGCAGCATATGGATGGATCTTGCTTTTTTATCCATTCTATTACTCTGTGTCTTTTGATTGGTGCATTCAGTCCATTTACATTTAGGGTGATTATTGAAAGGTATGAATTTATTGCCATTGCAGGCTTTAAGTTTGTGGTTACCAAAGGTTTAGGGTTAGCTTCTTTACTGTCTTACTGTCTAACTTAACTCGCTTGTTGAGCTATTATAAACACAATCTGATGATTCTTTATTTCTCTCCCTTCTTATTCCTCCTCCTCCCTTCTTCATATGTTGGGTGTTTTGTTGTGTGCTCTTTTTAGGAGTGCTCCCATCTAGAGCAGTCCCTGTAGGATGCCCTGTAGAGGTGGTTTGTGGGAGGCAAATTCCCTCAACTTTTGCTTGTCTGGGAATTGTTTAATCCCTCCTTCATATTTAAATGATATTCGTGCTGGATACAGTAGTCTTGGTTCGAGGCCCTTCTGTTTCATTGCATTAAGTATATCATGCCATTCTCTTCTGGCCTGTAGGGTTTCTGTTGAGAAGTCTGATGATAGCCTGATGGGTTTTCCTTTGTAGGTAACCTTTTTTTTCTCTCTGGCTGCTTGTAATACTTTGTCCTTGTCTTTGATCTTTGCCATTTTAATTATTATGTGTCTTGGTGTTGCCCTCCTTGGATCCCTTGTCGTGGGAGTTCTGTGTACCTCTGTGGTCTGAGAGGCCATTTCTTCCCCTAGTTTGGGGTAATTTTCAGCAATTATTTCTTCAAAGACATTTTCTATCCCCTTTTCTCTCTCTACTTCTTCTGGAATGCCTATGATTCTTATATTATTCCTTTTATATTGATCACTCAGCTCTCTTAAAATTCTTTCATTCCTGGAGATCCTTTTATCTCTCTCTGCATCAGCTTCTCTGCGTTCCTGTTCTCTGTTTTCTAGTCCATTAATGGTCTCTTGCATCTCGTCCATTCTGTTTTGAAGTCCCTCCAGAGCTTGTTTTATTTCTGAATTCTCCTTCCTTAGTTCTTGCATATTTCTCTGCAAGTCCATCAGCATGGTTATGACTTTTGTTTTGAATTCTTTTTCAGGTAGACTGGCTAAATCTATCTCCCCAGATTCCTTCTCAGGGGAAGATGTAGCAGATGCCGAAGCTGTCTGGGTTAGTCTTGTCTGGATCATATTTTTTTGCCTTTTCATGTTGACAGGTGCTATTGACTGTCAGCTGGGAGGGCCAAAATTTTCACTTACTACTGGCCTTTCTTTACTGGGGCAACTGCGACCCCTAGTGGCTTGTGTTGGGTAATTGCGTGTAGAGTGGGTCTTTGTGTCTTGCCTGGCCGGAAGGGAGAAATTTCCCTTTCTGTGGGCGGAATTTGTCTCAGGCTGCTTCTCTGCTTTCGCAGTGCCCGGTGGGGTGATGGATGGGGGGGCTGCTTGACTGTTTGCCTCCGTGAGGGGTCTCAGAGCTGTTGCCCAGGGGGTTAGTGCACCCGGTTTTCCCTGTAATTTCCAGCTGCTGTACTGTGACCTGGGTTGTTTCCGTCAAGCTGTTAAGTCCCTGTCCCTTTAAGACTTTCAAAAAAGCCCCCGCTTTTCTTTGTCACAGGGGCATCAGCTTCAGCACCCGCTCTGAGGTCTACCCCCTGTTCTCCCAGTATCCAGGGCCCCCTGGGCATATACTGTGTCTGAGCTCTGGCCCGGATGGCTGGGGCTGGGTGTTCGGCAGTCCTGGCCTCCGTCTCCCTCCCGCTCTGCCTATTGTTCTCCCGCCGGGAGTTGGGGGGAGGGGCGCTCGCGTCCCGCAGGGCCGGGGCTTGTATCTTACCCCTTTCACCAGTCGCTGGGTTCTCGCTGGTGTAGCTGCAGTCTGGCCACTGTCCTGCGTCTTCTGGTCTCTCTTTTAGGGCTAGTTGTGTTTGTTGTATTTTCAAAAGTATATATGTTTTTGGGAGGAGATTCCCACTGTCCTACTCACGCCGCCATGTTGGCTCCGCCTCCTAATTGGCTTTTTTTAAAAACACTTTTTTAATTGAAGTATAGTTGATATACCATCTCGTATTAATTTCAAGTTTACAACACAGTGGTTCAACAGTTACACACATTATTATGCCCTCATCCCAACTATTACAGTTACTATCTGTCAACATAGGAAGATGTTACAGAAACATTGACTATATTCTCCATGCTGTACTACCATCACCGCAACTTATTTTATGATTGAGAATTTTTATGCCCTTTTATCCCACAGTCCTTCCCGCCCACCTACTCCAAGCCCTCCCCCATGGTAACCACCAGTCACTTCTCAGTGTCTATGAATCTACTGCTATTTTGTTCATTTTGCTTTGTTTTGTTTTGAGTATAATGTTAAGTGAAATAAGATAGATGAAGAAAGACAAATAACTTTTCAATTTTTTCAATATACATTTATGTGATGATAAAGTAAATGTGTATTTTTTAATCACTTAAATCCCAGTTGGCAAACTGTCTTTCTTACATGTTGGTATATCACTGTCAACTCTCCCTAAAAGCTTCTACTAGTCTTGGAAGATTCAGGATACTTATACTAATTCTTCCTCCCAAACAATGGTTTGATCATCCAGTAATTTTTCTGTAATACTCATGAAACTCAAATTCTGTTCACTGTCTTCACCTAACCAACAATTTCCATTGCCTCCAAGCACTTGAACATGAAAAAATATCACGTGTCCCTATCTGACAATAACAGTGGCTCATTAATTGAAAAGAAACATGATGACAAGAAGCTGTGCACTTAATAAATTATTTGGATAAATTTTACATTTAATAAGAATCACAGTAGCTGGTATATACACTTTAAAATTACCAATATGTATAATTGAATGATTTCTTCTTAACTAAAGACAGTGTCTGTTTTATGTGTAGACATGAAGGGCCCTTGCAGTAACTCTTCTGCCCTTCAGAAACCAAAGGCCCCTGGTTTGAAATCATTTCTGGAGACCATCAATTCCTATCCTGAGCAATATCACACTCTGGTGTTACAATCAATTATGACAATCTAGGGGAGAGGAAACGGACTAGCTTGAAAACCATCTTGTTTATGCTTCAGTCCAAACAGTATTCCCAGGTAAACACATGTATGTCCAACAACAGAACAGTCCAAGAACACCTGCTCCAGGTGCAACTCAGCAAATTCCAGGCTTGTATGCCCCCCATCCTGCCTCCTGTGCCCTGGCAGAATTACAGGTCAGCTGTACGTCTCTCTCCTTCTGAATTTTGCCACAGACTTATCATTCTTCTCATACATGGCTCAAGCCTCAGCCAGCTAATTGGAGTCCATACTACAAGTAAAATGTGTTTTTTCTGTCCCAACTCTAGACTAAATTTTTTTTCACATGCTGCATTAACAACCAGGTTTTTAAGGTTTTCTTTCTTCCTCTCCTTTACAATCTATTTTTACTTCTATCTTCTCTATGAAATCTTCTCAAATCAAGAATATTTTTTGGAGACTCACACAATGAATTAAGAGATACTCATTGCACATATTATATATTTCAATTCAATTAAATACTAATTGAACTTCTACTTGACACACACAGAACTGTCATAGAAATAGTAAATACAAATAAAATATCTCACTACTCCTGGCCTTAAGAAAGGTACAGACAAGAAGGGAAGGCATGCATATCTACAAATAATTACAATATATTACAAGTGGTAACTTAAATAACAAACATGATCATAGAGGACACTAAAGGACATTTCTGACAAGGAAGTAGTATGCAAAAAGTAACAGAATGGAACAGCAAGATTTTATTTGAACTAAATTAGATTCAATGTTGTGGGAGTTTAATATTCTAAGAGAGCAACTGCACTGGAATTCTTAGAAAGAAATATCACATGATCAAAATATTTCTAAAAGAAGAGAAGTAGGAAGAGCAGGTGGTGAGCTGAAGCATTTGCTAGAGAAACAGAAGATGACCCGAACTAATGTAGAAGGTGTGGTGGAAGAAGGGTATATTTGGCAGTTAATTACAATCAACACCACTTGGTAAGTGACTAGATAAACAGTGTTACAGAATGAAGGGTAATTAAGGATGAATCTGAAAGCAAAACACCTATCACACACATATACATACACACACATACACACATGTACACACACGCATGCACACACACACATACACACATATACATGCACACACACATACACACACACACACCAACTATAGAGAAATCTGTCTGCATTTCAAAACAAAGTAGGAATCCCTTAAACAGAAATACCAATCTTGTTTCTGTAAAATTAGACTACCTCTAGTCACAACAAGAAGTATTTTGAAATTCTCAAATAAAAAATAATCTCACTTTCACTTAAAAAGTAATTAGTAAGAACACTATTTTTTTTTTACTCAAGACCAGTGTCACAAAATCCAACAGTGATATATAAGCTCCCCAGAAGACTAGGGGGTGCTGGCTCTGTGAAGACTGGTCCCATTTCTTCTGTATCTGTCATTGCTGTTGTTTTTTTTTTAACACACAGCACATATATTCGATTGAAAATGAAAGAAGTTTTAACTGCTGGAAGAGCCTCAACCCCTTTAACAATATTCATGTACTTGCATATGGGCACTGTGTCATACTCAGATCCCACATCTACCACTGCACTTGTCATGAAAATATAATATCTAGAAAAGGTGAATGTTCAACCTTTTAATATAAAAATATTTGCCCCAAACATGCATCTTCCAATTAAAATGGAAACAAAAAGCCAGAACAGAGAGTCTGAAATTTTTTCATGGCCGAATTTGGTGAGGTTTGGGATGCCCATCAAGGAGGCAGCATTGCCCAGGGCTCAAGCAGGTACTGCCGTGCCCAACAGATCTGGGGTCGATGCCCTTGCTCTGTGTGGCCTTGTCAAACTGCTTTATCTCTGACTCTAGCTTCCACAACTGTAAAATGAAATAATGACCTATCTTTTGCTTTGCAGTACTAAGAGAAACAATTGATGCACCATGTTTAGCACAGTGGATTGAATAAAGAAAGCATACAAGAAATGGTAGGAATCATTAAAATTCTCTTCAAAGTGAGCAGTAAGGAACTCAACTCTATATATTCCCTGCATCATTAAAAATGGGAAAGGAGGCTTGAGAGTCAGCTGGACTTAGTAATGTACTTCCAAAGAACAGAGTACAGAAAGGGCAAGGACAGGCAACTTTACAACAGAGACCTGGCAAACGCTCCTCTTCCCAGGTGGGCACAGTCAACATGACCAAAGTCAAACCACAGCGGCCCCTCCGTGCTGCATTGTCATGGCAAGGACGCATCACCTCTGCAGTGATCTTCCTAGTCTTCCATGCAAAAAACATCAGACGAACCTCAACTGAGAGGCATTCTACAAAACAGCTGACTAGCACACAAGGAAAGATGAGAAACTGCCCCAAACCAGAGGAAGCAAAGAAGACGACAGAGATGCGGAGGGTCCTGGAGGGGTCCAGAAAAGAGCCGGGGCCACTGGTGGGGAAACAAGTGAGGTCTGAGTGAGATCTGGAGTTTAGTTAACAGTAATACAGTAAGAACTAATGATTTCTTAATTTTGATAAATGTGCCGTGGTTTGTTAAGGAATGGAAAAGCAGATTAATATATATAGTAATTATCTATACTATCTTTGCAACTTCTCTGTAAATCTAAATTTAATATTATTCTGAAATAAAAACCATATTAAAAGATGGTAGCAGGGAAGCCCTAGAAAGTAGAAACTCATGCAACTCAATTTACTTCAAGCATGCTTACTTAAATATTAAATAGATACTATGAATCTCCTCAATTTGAGACTATGCTTTTAAATTCTGAAAACTTCACAAAGCATGTTATTAATCCACACATATGTAATCTAGTAAAATATCTTAATACAATACCAAGTGATAGGTTAAAAACACAAGACTCAGAGTTTTACAAGACACCAAACATATTAACAATTTTTACTCTTATAAGTGAAAGATCTTGGATATGTCAGCATACAGGCATTTTTTCCTTATGAACTGTCCACTACCAAGTAGTACTTTGATTGCAAATTCAAATATGGAACATGTATATAAAAATAATTTAAAATGCTAAATAATTCAGATTTTTTTAAAGGCCCCGACAGAGTTATTTTACATTGCAAAGAAAAGATGAATATATTAGACAAATTAATTAGCCTGAAGTAGCACTTCCTCTTTCTGAATACAGGTTAAAACAAAACCAAAAACCTATAGCTCTAAAATATTTCCATAACAGATAATTTCTTCAAAATCTGAACAGTAAATATCTATTGGAAGTAAACCATTACTGCATGATTTATAGCCCAGAATGTGGACAATTCCCTTTTGTATATTTCAAACAATTTTCATATTGCCTCACATAGTAAGATGTGGTGCAATACATTTGTATGGCTTTACAGTTATCCTTAAAACTTTATGAGTCTCTACAGGCCATTCAGGTTTGTTTCCTATTAAGTTACACTCAGCTCCCACCAGAGCTTATAATGCATTTCTTTTAGGATACTTACAAAGATACTAACTCTCAAGGTTATGGGCAACATATTATTGCTTCCATGGACAAATGACACCCTGATAACTGAAAAGACTTGCTGTTCTGAGGCTATCTCTAGAAAGAGGTATTATTCTTCAAGGTAAAGCAACACAGAGGTTGAAGTAAAGCGAGGTATTTTGCTTTGTTAATTGGAGTTAAGTGATAAATAGAATTCCACATGTACTCTAAAAACTTAAATGATAGATTTTTTTTCAGGATTATAAAAGTCTATAGTAAAATAAGGCATAGAAAAAATATGTTTCACATGCATTTTCTTTAAAAATCTTGACATTATTAAATAAATCTTAAAGTATACATTCATACTATCTGATAATATATTCATCCTAATACACACATACTAATCAAATACCTGCTCAAAATTATCATTTAAAAATATTACTAAGTATGCACCCAACCATCAAATATGTATTGGGTGGCCACTATGTGCCAGACCTTGTACAAGGATGCAGCATTGGTTTCATTCCATTACAGCCATGTTCCCTCCATTAAGAGAGCCTTCTGGGCCAAATACCATAAATGTTGATGATAATTTTTAGTTCTCAAATCTGTGATTTAATGAAGGGAATAAAAGTTAGCATCAAAACTTCTGACAACTTTGATGTGTTAAATGAAAATCTTAGAAATATTTAATAGAAAGAAATCATTGCATCAGAAAGCAATAGGCATTAAATAATAAGAAGGAAATTTAGAAATTGCCTTTATTACTGAAATGGGGTATTAGCTTAAGGAAAATGAATCAAGTAATGAAAGTATGTAAGGCACTTCTTGAAGGTCATTAAGGAAATTGGATTTTTGCCTCCTGAATGAAGTGTGACAAGCTCAGTCAAAGCATTCCATCTGAGGCTGCACAGACCCCAGATGTACAAAGGGGAGTTTTCCTATTTGGTAAAACTGATGAAAATAGCCTAGACAACAAATATTGCTTCAACCTATCTTCCATGATGTTCTAAAGTCGAAGAGCAGGTGAACTGTTTGTCCACTGGGCTATAATACTATGCAATTCGGTATTCAGCAGAAGGAAAGAAAGAATTCTAGGTGGCACTGATGTAAAGACAGATGTCCTGCTTTTTATAGCATCTGCTTTCTGAAACAAGTATGATTATGGATTCTTTACTATAAATTAAAGAACATTTTAGAAATAAATTCCAAAGTACACTTATTCAAAGTAAAATATTTCAATTGTCAATAATATTTCCCAATTATCTCACAAATGTCTATTAACAAATGTGTTCTGTGGAAGAAAAATACAGAAATCAACAAACGTAACACCCATCTGTACCCTGGAACAGTCAAACAACAGAAATAAAGTCAAAACTTAAGATACTGAAACCTCCTCTCCTGGGACCAGAACCCTTGTAAAAGACGAGGCATTCAGTTCAATCCTAAGTGGCTCTTTCTCTCCTTCTTCTTCCTTCCCAGCAAAAGAATATCATTAGCATTACTACCACTTTCATTATTGCTAAGAGTTTGCTTTAATGGACACTCAAAGCCCTCCTTCACAATCCTCTGGCTGAAACAGTATAGCAGAAAATGAATTATACACCTGGCGGAGTGGAGCCAATTGGTATATACACATGGGAGTTTACTGTTGGCCATAATGAGCCTTTGAGATACTTTTAAATCCTAAACCTATGCCTACCCATCACGTATCTATGGAGGTCTCAATGTAAACTGAAATTCCAAGAATGATGCTATTGCTCAAGGCCCAAATCTCCTCTCTAGAGATTTTCCAGTCTCTTGAACAATGTACACTTCTCGAACTAGTATTTTTACAATATTGGTGAAGACAGACATGTATGAAATTAGCAATGATACTAGTTTGAATGTGATAAGTACATTAATACAACAGATATGTGCAGAATGATAAAAGAGAGAATTTATTCATTTGCTTGGTCTGAATCAGGGTGGTAACACAAAAGAGGGGCATTTAAACTGAGCATTAAGGGTAAGGAAGATGTTAACAGACAGGGAAAGAGAAGATGGGAGAGCAAAGCAAAAGAGCTGAACCACATAAACATGAATATGCAGCATGTTTCAGATGCCTAATGTGGAGTTTTTAGAGAGATATCATGAAAAAAGTACACTATAAGTGAAACCAGATCTTAAAATGTCCAAACACGTAACTAAGCATTTAATGCTAAAAATGAGAGATATTTAAGTTCTATAGAAGAGCAATAACTCCCACGACGATGTGCAAGAATGCGGAGGGAGAAAAGCACCTCAGACTGAAGAGCCAGGCACGCTGACCCACAGCAGTGGCAGCAGAAATGAAAACAGGGATGGAAAAGAGAAGTATTTTGAAGACATAATTGCCAGAATTTGACAAATGAGGACTAGAAAGTGGATCCCTACCTATTTAATGTTTAGCCTGGGTGAAAAGTAACCATCAGTCTACACAAGAAACACAGAGTAACTGTAAAGCTGTCTTGGGGGACAGGTGTGGGCCTAATCGCACGGAACTCTATAGAACAGAGAGGTGGGAACATCCCCAACAAAACAAGAGCTCCCTGTCGAGTTCAAGGGGGCAGACAGAGCCAGACTTGAATATTAGGGAGTCATGAGCACAAAGCTGATAGCCAAGCCTTGGGAGTGGGTGAATTATCCAGTGAGAAAATGCTGAGGCAGCTGAGAACGTTGTGTCAGAAATTTAATGAGTAAACAAAGAGTCAAAGAAGAACTAACACAAAATCAAAGAAACATTGGAAGAATGCCAAGGGTTCAATATCTTGGAAGGCACAAGGAGTGAAAATGTCCCCAAGTGGATGGAAAAATATTCCAGGAGGACTGAAAGCTGGCAGAGGTCATGCTTTTGGCTGACTTTGACAAAGGAATCAAAATGAAGTACGACAGAGAAAATTTAACTGCAAGTGGATGGCATGTAGGGGAAAAGACAGAGGATGTTATAAGAGAAAAGACAAATAAATGATGGGCTAGGATTGTAGAGGAGGGAAGAGAAAAGACACAGGGCAGGCCAGTGGAGGAGAGGAGTGTGGATGCTTCTCTGAATTAGGAGGGGTTACCTGTGACATATACAACAGCACATCATGTTTGACAGAACTTACAGAATGCATGTGGCTCTCTTGGGAAAGTGGTGATGGCAAATACAGCCTCAGGTCACTTACATAACTGTGCCTGTTGATGCACCAGACTGAGCACCGTGTAATGGAAAGAGCCTCTCCCCACTTTCTAAAGAGCTAATAAAAGACCCTCTGGGAACCCCAACAAATAAAGCCTCTGATGGGCTATTATCTTCTGTATCTGTTTCATTAAACTCTTCCTACATGAGCACACTGGTCCACTGTTCCAAAACAATGCAACTTAAGACATTTTAATGGCATATTTGAGCATTAATGTATCTTGAATTAAAACTACTGTATGAATTTGTAGTTAAAAATCTTAATATCTTAAAATTTCCAAATATCTTCCTTGAGAAATGATAAATATTTATTAAGCCCGGAGTCATGACTCCTAAAAGGTTGAGAATTTCAGTTACAGAAGATAAGGCTGGGAAAAAGCCTGAAAATACTTTTATACTGTTTATGAATTCTACTACAAAAAATATTCTAATTAGCACTCTTGTAAGTCCTGGAGAAAGAATAGAATCTATCTGCAGAATGGAGTCCATAATACATAATTACAAGTATATTTTCATGTTTACAAATATAAAGCTTCCAAAACAGATCTTCAAAATTACTAATAAGTGTTTATCTTTCTGGAGTAGCAGTGGTTGGACACTATTATAAATTCCACAGGCCACAGTATGGTTTGAATTTTATCTTTGCCACTTGAGTAGAGTCACGTTCTCTACCTAGTTTGAAAGAAATCATGCCATTTCTGCATTTCTGTATACTTATTTTCTACAGCTCAGCTTGCCTTTGCTTTCCTTCTTCCAATAAGGGGCCCCTGCAACTGAGCGCACTTCTGTCACTTGCCTTTGTAACCAAACTTAATAATTTGTTTCTGTACAATAACCTTAAGAAATCTAATCTTTTAAATAAGAGTACACATTTCTCTTCAAGGAAAAGAAGAATGTATTTGTGGTGAAGAAGCAGAAGACTTTCCAGAGCACCAGGACAGGCTGCTGAACTGGGCCAGCTTGGACACGTGACAGAAGTTTTCTGAGCCTTTGTTTCCTCATCATCTTTGATAGCTCACAGGATTAACAAGCAACAAATGAGAGTGTGTGTAGACTGCCTGTAACTGTGGCTGGTACAGAGATGATTTGAATACAAATTATCATCTTCATTCCTACATGGAATTGCAGCCATGCCTTTTCAAATGTTTTTGTACCTCCTTGGAAAGAGTGTTATTAACTAAACATACAGCTCATGGGATTTGACTTCATTTCACCACACCCTTACTATTATAGCTACTCATGTCCCAATCCCCCAATCCCTGCCACCAGCACACAGACACATGCACACATAAATGCACACTCCAGGCCTGAGATCTTAAGTGAAATTCATGAGAAACAAAGTAAAGGAATCTTACTTTCTTGGTTGCTAATAGGAAAGAGGAAAGTTACAGCTGCCTTGGGCATCATTGTGATAATCGACACTGAGTGACTGATGAATCGGAGTAAAACTCCATACCCCCTCCCTATCCACTGCTGACATTTAAGACATCAAGCCGACATAGTATTCAATCCCTTCCAAATGGACTACAGCAAGCTATTTCATTCTAAAACACATCCTTAAAATCAATCAAATTATGAATTAATCCCTAAAGACTGGAAGATTGCCAGTCACAAAACAGTACAGAAGCTTGCAATTAGGATCATAAATAGGAGACTGCTGAAGAGATGCCAGCAACTATGTTACATGATTAGCTATAACCAAGGGAGAAAAACAAGTATATATGTCCCTAAAGAAAACCCATGAACACAGAGCAAATTATAAGAGAAGAAAATGCAAACTGTGGAGCTTCTAGCAATAGTCTATTAGATTCTAAAGAAGTAAATCAAGCCAGTAATGTAAAGTATGTATTACTAACTACTAGGATAATGTTTTTACATCTATTGCAAGTGCATTTTGAAATAAATGAAAAGTCATGTGTAGCCAGCCCCCAGTGTATCTCCTTCCACTTCTTCACGTCTTTGTTCATTTTGAAACTAGAGTCAGTCAGCAATGGTCAGATCTGGCTCAGAATTCTATAATGAGAATTTTTGATAATTTATATAGATTCTCAAAGAGTTATCTAGTTTGGATCTCAAATGTAAAGTTATTCTGTTGAAATAATGTATTGAAATGGGTTGTGGCAAGATGCATGACAAGATAAGCTGTTTCTCCAAAGCATAATGAAAACACATGTGATCCCAGAACCTATGAATGCTTCTTGATACCTTAAATATTCACATCAAAGTTCTATGTACTTGATGCATCCATTATGTTCACATGCTTCGACTTCATAAAAGTCCTTGAACAACAGCATTGTGTCTTCGGCTACTCAGTCTACAGGAGGGCTTTTGTTGTGTTTCTGGGAAGAAGAAAGCTAAATTTAGTAAGTAAGCATTCACTTTTTATTTAGTTTTTTTTAAAAAGTTGCTTTTAGATTTTTAGATGATTGATGAATCTGAATGTTTTCATAAAATAGTTTGTGAATACAGACATAGTCTAAGTTCCCAGCACCATTGGTAGAACTCCAAAACACACCGCTTTGATCACAGTGGGCCCCCTTCCCTCACCAATTCACACCTTAGCTTACTGAATGCAAATTTACTATAATTCAAAAAAAGTAATCCTACTCTCTAGTGGATTACATTCTAGTTAGGAAGACAGTTATTAACCAAATAAATACAACATACACATAGATATAAAATTGCACATTATGATTAAATACTATGAAGGAAAAGGACAGACTATCTTGAGAAAGGCTAACAGAATTGAGTGGCAGATTCAGGATGAAGGGCAGTCAGCTGAAATCTAACAAAGAAGGAGTGGGGGCCAAAATCAGGAAGAGAACATGTAGACAGGAAAAGATCAGAATCTGGAAAGAAAGAAAGGAATGCCAGAGTGACTCAGATGGTCAGGAGAGCATTGCATCTGAAATCAGGACACACGCTGCGGCCCTCTAGTTTTTAAGGATTTCCTTCTGACTTTTAAGCCCTCAGGCCTGGAGGAATAGAAAAATTATTGGTTGAATGAAAGATTTAAAATATTTGGGTTAACGCAAAAGAAGTAGAAACTGGACTTCTCCATAACCCACAATTTATATCTTGACCAACAGGACACAGCTTTTCTAGATTTTCAGAAATACAGACAGAACCCTCAAATTAGTTAATAAACTTGGGAACAGGGGAAAGCTAAGCTGTGCTTCTTAGGGATTTGGGAAAACCCAGTATTTAGACAGACAAAGCCTTATAGCCCAGCATGGTAGGGGAGTAACCAAATTAACTCTGATGCACCTAAAGGACATGAATCTGAAGGGACTTTGAGCAAGGAACGAAAGGAAAAAAAAGCAGCACCTGTTTATTCCTCAATGACTGAAATTCAACACTGGGTGTGTCAACAGTTGATAGGTGGATACATAGCCAGGAGAGAT
This sequence comes from Manis pentadactyla, assembly GCF_030020395.1. NCBI lineage: Eukaryota > Metazoa > Chordata > Mammalia > Pholidota > Manidae > Manis > Manis pentadactyla. Next base: position 38,005,983 of record NC_080019.1, read on the forward strand.
CAGAGTTCCACTCTTCCCAACCTGACGTGATCCCTAACCTACTTCACTGTCTTTTACCTCCCACCCACAACCCCCTGGGAAAAAGGAACAGAAATCCTGAATTCAGTACCATTTCATTTTTGCCCCTCCAAGGAATGGAGACCCCAATTATAAATTAATTAAATAACAACAGAAATATTCTGCTTGTGAATTGAGATTGTCATCCTCTACATAAGGGGCTGTGCTAAATGCTAAAAGTACAGGTTAATTTAAGAAACAGTTTATAACCTTAAATTGGTGTTCCAGTTAGGAGAAAGAGTATAGGCACAACGGAAGTTAACAGAAATATAAGGAAACTTGTACAATGTGACAAGACCAAGGAACTGTAAGATGCTTGCAACTCCCTAATGTACTTCCTTTCAGGAAGAATATATGAGCTTAATGTCAAGTTTTCAAAACTAATATACCGTAAATGCTTTCAAATCATGTGTCTTTATTCACATTATTGGCCCCTTGAGCCTACTAAACATGTCAAATCTTCAAGTTGTCTCATAGCTGCACTGACTCTCTCTTACCTGGCAGATGGAGTAAGTATACACACTGACGGACCCAGGGCAGGGAACAAGAACAGGACAGAAGGCTCGTCTCTCCACCTAAAGTAGCCAGGTCTTCAAGCATTCTTTCAAAACATACTGACTTTGATATGACACACTTAATTCTAAGCAGAAAAATCACAGTGATGCTTATGACTTGACAAAATTTAGAGGACCTTGATATTTCATTAAAGTCTAGCATTGAACAGATACATCAGCAAACACCAACTTAGAAACTATACTTACAGTGAACTAAACAAGTAGAAATGGGTAATGAATTACCTGCTGTTTTCTTTTCTGGATTTCAGGATGAAGATATCAGTAAAGAATTGTAATGATATCATTGGTGGAATCTATTGATTTCAAATCACACCCACTAAAGATGCTGATCAGTAAGCATGATCATTTTCCTAGAAAATCAGCTCACTTTGCACTACATATAGTTGGTTCTCAGCTTATCCAAGCTCCAAAAGACCTCAACTAATTACACAAGATCATTACAAATGCTACTGTTTAAGAAAAAAGAAAGTATAACAATTAATTTCAAACATGTGATCTCAAAATGATCACACCAGGATAAAAAGAAAAAAACAGAGAAAAAGGAGGGTGTAGCTCAGTTATATAAAATTTCATACCAGTAAATAGAGATAGACAGATAGATAATAAATACTATACTGTGCAAAGAGAGTGTCAATTTGCACATAATGAAAAAGTAAGCTGCAAGAATAAACAAACATGAAAACAGAATAGAAATATAATTATAGAATCATTCGACCTGGATATTTTTAAAGAAGGTCTGTGTTACCATTGGTGTGTGTGACAAAAATAAAATTAATCCTTTTCAGCTCTGTAATTCTGGGAAAATATCAAGTGCTGTTTTATTCATAGCCAGTACTGTTTGCATGTGTGCACACACACGTGTGTGTGTGGTGTGCACATGTGTGCCCATGCATGTGTGTGCATGTGTGCACTTACACATACACACGTTAGGAAGGAAAGAACTGGGCTCAGTATCGTGGGGAGTCAGATACAGTGAGACAAGAGACCAAAGTCAAGAAAGCAAAGTAAGTTTTACTGTGCTCTGCAGAGTCACAAAGTGGGCCTACCTAAGGTGAGAGAGGCAGGTGTGGATGCTCAATCTGCAACTTCTTTTAAGTGGTTTTTGGCAGGGCAGAGAGGTCCTTGATTGATAGCTGTCAGCTCTCTAGGCTTGTTCTGATTGGTGAAATGGGACAGGGGATATGCTGTGCCTGTGCCTCTGATGTTTCTTATCTGGAGGGACCGTGGATGTTTCCTGAGTCACTCTTGGACCCTGTAGCTTCATCTGATTAACTCTCTGAGATATTTCTGGCTTTCTGGATCTATCTGATCAACTCCAAGTCATCTTTGGGGTGCCTTCTCTCCTTTTCATCCAGGTCATCTTTGTCTTTCTGCCTAACATATATTACATACATAGTATATATGTACATGTATATATACATATATAGATAGTCTATACTATATATATTGGGTGTGAATATGTTTGTGTCATGGCTCTCTGCTTCTATGTGTCTTCCTGTTCTGCCCTCCACATTTCAGAAAGAGTCAATAATAATAACACTCCTGTAGACCCGTCAAGAGTTGCAGGCAAGCCTACAGGTGGGATACTGTGAGTCAAATGCTCACCTCTGGATCAACAACATATAGCATAGCATTCCCAAGCAGGGGGCTGATGCAAGGCAGTATAATTTAGAAGAAGTGCCTGTGGTGGTAGGCACGGCGACTGTTACAAATCAGTAAAATATGACTTACACTTCACACAACTATAAATGCCTTAAGGATGGGCAATTGATGCTTTCCATTCTCTTCAGTTTCTATATTCTAGGCTTAGCACACATGAAGAAAACAATAACCTACCAATTACTAGTTGTGGATTTGAATTAAGTTCAACAGAGTAAGATCCATTTTATGGCATTCCCAAAAGTGTTTAAGGGCAAAAAAATAAATAAACCAGATGATTGGACAGTATGAGGATTTGCTGGGCAAGCTAACTAGTGGCATCCCTGTGTTGTGATTAATAACTTAACAATCAATCAGAAATAGCAATTACTTTGCTTGCCCTTTTTCTGATGCCTTATGGCACCCTTATGAAAAATGATGTATAAAACTAAATGCATGCCAACACAACAATTCTCTCAGATGTCAGTTTTTTATTCAAAGAAATAAATACATAAAATGATGTTTCTTTTAAATTATTTTTCAAATCATTAGGAAGAATGGAATTTTAGTTTTATTGAACTACTAGGAGAAGAAAGCATTTTAATAAAGAACATGTTGATTCAAGAGACCATTAAAACCATTCTGTTTATGAAAATGTGTTTTTATCTTTACCAGAAAATTCAAATTTATTTGCAACAATAAAAAATATACTTTCTTACTTCATGGTGTTTAATCCTTCACCATGTGTAACAATTTGCTCTGAGAGAAATTATAGAGTTGCTTAAAGCTACTACTCATAGTTATTTAATTTCAAATCATTAAAGTAAAAATAGAGTTTCATAAGGAAGCTTAAGAACAAATCAAGTGAGATAATTGGAAATATATATAAATTTAATCACACAGAGCATCCCAACACAGAGTTTATAAATTTTTCTAATAATGACAGTGAGGATAAATATTGATTCTTTTCTTCTACATTTAGCAATGAGTCTACATTAAAACCTGAAACTGACTCAATTTTGAAAACCGAGTTCTAAGATTGTGTGCTCAAACTTTTCGCTAAGAACACTACTTATGATGCTTTGCCTTAGAATTCATCTTGAAGAATTCCAGGGATAAAAAAAGTAGAACCATTCCAAAGCATTGCAAATGCTACATTTGCCTCCGGAGAGAGAAAGTTGATCTTTATCATTTATTTATTATGCTAACAGTGAGTGTTCTTCAAGCCATTATTCTTTTTAGCTGACAATGCTTTATAATGAATTGTAGATAAACATGTACTGTGTTACTATTATGAGGAGAATTACTCTTAACACCCATGATTCTCTTAAATAAACACTCAATCATTCTCCAGGGTAATCCTGGGGCAGAAAAAAACAGTAACAAGTACGAATCATCCCAGTTACAGAAATATCTTATTTAACTTTATGACTTAATATGAAAGTAAAGATAAACATTTTGGAATTAGATATATACAATTAACTGATTCCTCTGGTATACATATTTTATGGAAATACAACATTTTCTTAAAGATTACTACTCAGTGAACAATTCTACAAGATCCCTTTCCACTGGCCATCTGTCCAAACTGTGTGTTTTAAGTTCTGAGACATTTAAAAAGAGATCCATGTAGTTAGCTGCCTGTTGCTATGGAAATAAGGGAAGAAATTATGGTTCCAAATGTCATTTTGAGTCATATTAATTTTGTTAATTATATTTTCTGTGTGTATTATTGTTTTAGAATCTGATGAGATAAAATTGTAAGGAATTTTCAGTTCCCTTTGGGTTACATCTATTCCCAAAGGGGTGGCAGTTGTGCTTCACATAAACAGCACATATTTGCATGGAGACAAGGAATTAAATTGTAACAGTATTATGCATCAGATAATGAAGATACTAAATAATATGATTAAATACATCATGAAATTCTTAAGAGAGAGAGGAGCTTTACGTTGTTCCCATTCATGTTTTGAATGATTCTCTAACATTTTATTTTGAACTGATTTTGTTTCTATTGTTTCCCTTTGACCCCCAAGTTTCAAAGAAGGCCCATAATGACCAGATAACATTCAGTTTTCTTTATTCAAATCAAAAAGTTCATTTTTATCTGTGGCACTACCATTGCCAGAATAAATAAGAGTATTAGTTTTCTGTTATCCCAGACACAGGTGAATCAGAATTCTAATGGGCTCCCAGTTGAACTTCTAGAAAAGGTAAATTCAGCATACAGGACACAGATATCCCAGAAGCTCCATGGTGATAATATTACAGGTCACACTGGGATGTTCTGCTAGAAGTAAACATAATGCCCTTTCTTCAAGCAACTGTACATTAGATACTGAAAACAAATGAGGCACTATAAAGTGTTTTCTTTACACTGACCCTAACTATCAAGACTGGGAAAAGAAAGTATCTGCTATTTACGTAAGTTCTTATTCTAACACTGTACTGCTCATAGTAGCTTCCTCCTCCATGTTGAACTCAAGGTAGGTTCATGTTAAAGAGGCACATTATTTTACACTAGAAAAGTAGCTATGTTGACATATGGGGTCAGCCATGCACAAGCCCCATGGTGTCAACAGATCCACAACTCCAAACTCCATGACTGCATATCAGAACAATAAGGCAGCTGTGGGACAACTCAGGACTTCTCTGAATACGTACTCATACCCTTAATGCTGAGAATATTGGCACTAAGGCTGCTTTGTCTTCATCTGGGGAAACTCAAGCAAACTAGTAAATTGTAGGATACTAAATAACCATGTGTGCATTTGCAATGACTCTCATTCAGCCATTTGACTTACTTAAGCAATCAATACTTGTCCACAAAGACCTTCCTAATAACTTAAGTTTAAAACAGACTGGGACAAAAGTCTAGGTCCTCTGCAAGATAAACTCATGCTACAGAAATATGTTTCAGAAATATGAGAACAAACACTGGGACAGGACAGGCAGGACAGCGAAGTGGGCACGGTCAGGATCAGGCCTCCAGCTTCCTCTTCCTCTTCTCCTTTCTTTCTACCTAAATAAATCACCAGTTTTAGACAGCTAGTAAGCTTAATGAGTTTACTATCCAAAATCATATGCATTTGAAAGGAAACAAAGCCCATGAATAACTGCATACATCATTTTCCCAATAACCCTCTCCCGAGATTGCCTAACTCAGTGAACGAAAATTAAGTCTACCCAGGCCCGCATTCCAGCGACCTGAGGGTCTGTGTGAGCCTTCCTCTCCTACCTCAGATAGCAAGCCTTAATATACTTTTCTCTCATAGATGATTCTCAAATCCACCACTTCTATACACCTACTAATCTATCCTAGTTCTGATCTTCATTACCTTTTGCCTGAAAGAAAACATCCTCCCAGCTTCCACTGCATCTATTTTAATCCATTCTTTATTCAGATGCCAGAGGAGGTGCTTCAAGACACAAATCAGATCCCAACACTCACCTGCTTGAAATCTTCCACTGCTTTGAAGATAAATTTAAAATCTTTCAACTTTTTCAGAGAAGCCTTCATTAATGCTCATTCAGCATGCTGTGTTGACTGGATTCTCTTTCCCAAATTGCCCCAGTGGTATTCTCTGGTCTGTGTCAGAATAGATCATTTCTTTCATCATGACTTTTGTGAAGACAGGAGAAAAAATACACTTTCTGTCAAGTTCAAACCTTAAGGTGAAGTGTTCATCACAATTTGTCTGTATGGTTAATTGTCTCTGACCCACGTAAAGCTGGAACCTAAGGTATCAATCTCATGCATCACACTTCTCTAGGGAAAGTCACCTGGGAATGACTCCTCACACCCCCTCCCACCCGAGGGCTAGAATGAAGGATGTCACTGTTTATTTTACCCTAGGACTTCACTCTATTGTATGTAAGCCACTGACTCTTGATAATCCTTTGCTGTACTCACACACATCACCTTGACTGCACACAACAGGAATTTTGCCAGTTAAAACTTACTTATGTATTCTGGGGGAAGCCAGATTTTAACCCTGGAAAAATCCAACCAAACTAAAATACATTAATAATGATATATGTTAGAAAATGTACCATTGTCTAGAGACTACATCATCATTATGCAATTTTTGAGCCATGCAAAATTTTGAACAGTCATGTGTTAGCCCTTGTTAGCTGTTGATTATTCTGCTTTTGCCATTGCCTCTTTACCCTACTACTTTTTACTCATATATTTAACATGTATTGAATCCTCACTGTACGACATATGCTATATTCACTACATTTATAATGCAATGGCTTTTATTCTGCCATACTAAGTAAAATGAAACCTCTCGGGGCCTTTTCTCATTGCTCAACCAATAAAATGTTGGAAAATTTTTATTTTTTGATTACTTAGGCTGAAAACTCTTTGTAACAGTGACAATTCAACAACTTTCAGAAATGATTTTTAAAAGTCACTTGCCAAGTAAATATCAAATAGGACACAAGAATAAAACACAGAAAAGCTATTCCACAGTTTACTCAAGAATGGCAGAATGCTGAGGGAGCCGGCCAAGCTACATTTGATGCACTAATCACCAAGATTGTCTATGCACCATAAAACACCACAGATCTCATTAAAACCAAGTGAACAATGCCAATAAGAGCATCTAAGGCCAACTTCAGCTTTCTTCTGTATTGGGTTAATTTAACCTAAAAAAAAAAAATTTCCACAGACCTTTAACTTTCAATTACAATGCCATCTTGTGGAAAACACTGAAGAAATGCAACAGACTCATTCACATTTTGACACAGTTGTTAGGAAACCACTGTAGAAATATGGAAGATACGTGAAAACTTAATACACCAATAGGCAATGTTTAGACCCAAGTTTTCCAGTTCTACAAGATAAAAATTACTCCAAGATGCAAACCTATGGTCCATACATACCATTAGGATCTAGCCAACTCATTTGCACAAGGAAGGGAGGCAGACATACTGATGTGTCATTGTCAGACTGCAGCACGGAAGGAAACATATGGAGACAAATTTGTCTAGTGTCTGAATTAATAGTCCATTTTTGCAGATGATTTAAAACTTGGCTCTAGCTGTTCCAGGCCAGCTATTCACCTGTATAAGAAAGCTGAGGCCTTTCAGTGGCCTCAAGAAATCTTACTTTCACTAGGTGGTGTATTGGAGGTATTGAAAGACTGTTAGTTATATGCGATCCCTATGAATCACAACGAGGTCATACCCAACAATAATCTAGTTACACTATGTTAATAACAAACTCTTTGAAATATATGATATCAAAAGGGTTGGCTGAGAAGCATCCTCATTTTAGAGATGAGTAAATGGTATTGCAGTGGTTATATCACTTGAGGTGCAGAGCAGAATGCAGTATCTGGAGCCAAGTGGGCTGAGTTTATGTCTAACAATTCACTTTCTAACTGTAACACCTCCAGTAAATTATTTTATCAATTTCCTAATCTGTACACTGGAAGTGATAATAATGCTCATCTCAGTGGGTTGCTGTGTGGGTTAAATGAGCTAAAACATGTGGAGCGATCAGACAAGTGCCTGGTAAACTATGAGTGCTCAAAAATGTTAGCATTTATTATTACACAAGGTCGTTCACCTCATCAGGGTCCAGTCAGAGCTGAAAGGCAGGTGGGGGCCCATCAGCCTCCCGGCCCCAGCAAGCCATGCACCAAAGCAAACAGTGACTTAAACAGTTTGGTTTTTTTCTTGGGGAGTTGGTAAAAAAAAAAGGACAAAAGGACACACTAGAAAAAGCAATAGAAGACTTTTGCTCACTGGTTAGTATTGAGATCTCAGCTGGCTCTTTTGTAGGGGGCAACAAATTCATAAGGTGTTTAGCAGCAAGAGATGAGAAAGGAGAGAAATAAGGACGTTCTGTTTAAATATTAGTACCAATATTGTGTTTTTAAAAATAACGGAAAATAATTTTTTAATAACAAAACCTGTCTAAAAATTTTTTAAATATCCAAGTTCTCCACTTCTTGTGTATCTATTAAAGCAGCAGTAACAACGATTGTTAAGAGAAGTGAAAGATACCTATCTGTAAGAGAACCAAAGACTATCTTGTTGTTGAAAAAATGTTTCTTTTATGCTGAATTATTCTATTATTGTCTTAATCACTATTGTTTAGCAGAAATATTCTGAAGACATTTTTCTAACAAAAACTGTTGCCCATGAAAAGCACTATAAGTAAAATAAACTTGTAAGAATAGCAACTAACTCTAAACCACATCACATGCAAATTATTATCAACCTGCTTACTTGACTGGCTACTGCCCTTTTGTTCTGCTGTTCAAAATTCTTCCTTTCTACTTAGAAAAACGTGTCAGTTAAATTCAGCTGTATGATGCAATAAAAGCCAAAATAACAGTTGCTCAAATAAGACAGAAATTTATTTCTATTTTAAAAAGCCTGTACGTGTGGTGTCCATGGCCAGCAGAGTAGCTCCTCACAGTTGTGCACAGCCCCAGGCTCCTGCTAGCTCACCTCACACCCATTCCTGGAGGATGACCCCCTCCTTCAGAGCCCGACATGGCTGTGTGACCCGCAGTCCTAACACCAAGTTCGCAAGAGGGCAGAAGAGGAGAAAAGCCTCCTTCAACACCTCACACACACCTGCTCTCACCTCACTGACAGGAACTTAGTCACTGGGTCACTCCTTTAAACAAGTGGAGCTGAAAAACAGTCTTAGCTGAGCCACACTTTCCTCCAGAAATGAGAGTGAATACTGGGAGACAAAAAACGGACTCGGCCTCGGGAAGAAAACAGTAACGTGGGAGAGAAGAGCCTGTGGTGGGTGGGTGGAATTTTGATTGCACTGATTGTGACTAGGGAAAACTGGACCCGAGGACAAACGGCTCTGTGTGATCCGTGAGCGGGTGGGAGAGGCGGCGTAGGTGGACTGTGTTCGTACTCTTTCATTTGTACCTTCCTGGTAAGGCACTTACGATCTAACTAAAAAGAACTTTTCAGTATGTAGTTATCAGCAATGACACCCAGGTGGTTACACATCCAGACCCAGTCTGTGTAATCTAGGATTGTTTTCACCAAGAATCAAAGACTCCAACTTGATTCCATCTTCTTAGTTAAAATACATAGTTACTATTGACAAGACAGAAACTGCACTTTACCTTTAACTCCAGAAAGGGTGAAAATTGAAGATCTGGAGAGACAGCACAGTACAGTGGTGACAAGTGCAGACTTGGGAGCCCAAAAGCTTTCATTTCAATCCTGGTTCCCCTTTTTACTAAAAGAGTAAGTTACACAAGTTATCTAATTTCTCTCTACTTTAGTTTCCTCACCTACAAAAATGAAGATAATAGCAAAATCTCTTTGATAGAGTTAATGTAAGTATTAAATGAGTTTACAGATGTAAAGCATTTATGATAGGACCTTGCCCATGGTAGTTGTTCAAAAAAATGTTAGCTTTTATCAACTGCAGGCTTGTATTCTGGAAGAAGGCAGAGCGGTACAGCCTGCAGTTACGAGGGTGATGGTAGAAAGAGAAAGCACAGCCTGAGGAACTGTGTGCTGTTAACGGGGAGGATTTTGGTTTCGTCATACTCAACTGGAACCGATTCTCCCTTCTGAAGAATGAGTTACAGTAAAATCTTCATACTGCCACAATATAATTCAGAAACAGGTAAGTGACAGTGATTGGCTATTACATAGAAGGACACAGAAATAGATGTCAGAAAAGTACCCCACAAAGAGAGAGAAAGCATCATAGGACAAAAGAAGTGGCAGGCATTTTAAGAACATGGTAAATACAGAAGGAATTGCCTCAAATTTCATTCGGAGATGAACAACAAAAGTTGGTCTAGAGAAATACATTAGAGTGTTGACTATCTGCAGTACAACCATTGAATACTTTCACTGACTGCAGGCTCTATGCAGCTCTTACTGAACGCCCTGATGCAGGCCGGGATGTGTGTGACGTGACAAAGATGAGGTCAGCAGGTCCTGCAGAACCTGGATTACAAAGGACTGCTCTTACATTTCACTTAGTCATCAAAGTACTTTTCATGGGAGAGGTTGAAAATTAATGCTAGAACTCTACATCATTTCTAGTATACTTACATATGAGAACACATATGTTTTTCTTCTTAATTATGTAATTTTCAGTCCCTCCTGTGACTTGATAATATGCATCCTTTTTGGCTGTCATAAAACCCAGAGTTAAAGAACCTCTTCAGGTTTTGTTCGGACACCTGAATTGGGTGGACTCCAGAAGATACTCCCCTGACACCCACAGAGAGCAAGCAAGACCACATCCCAAACACAGGTGCCTGCAGCTGGCTGATTCACCCCCTGACTGTGCACATACAATATTTCTTCATGGAAAACTGAGAAAAAGATATTTTAATAAAAAAATATTCTATTTTAATAAACCCATGGGTGGTAAAAATGTGTTTAGAATTGTCATTGTTAGGCTCTTTGATGTAGGAACATGAAAAATGTCATATTTTTTAAGTTTTAGCTCATATTTTAAATAATTACTTTTCCTCTTTAGTTCTGATAATTTATTTGAAGAAGAAAGCAAAGACATGGGTAGTAGCTTTGAAAATGATTCACATGTAGCTTGGGGCTATATGCCTGGGTCATATTTATATCCAATATGAGAATAGGAAACAATAGCCAAAAATTTAGGCATTGTTTTAAAAAATCACATAGGCCAGGACAATCCCTATCATATGTATCTCATATATTCATGGGTTAATTGTGAATTATTTACATCCAAAATGAGAATAGGAAACAATAGCCAAAAATACATTGGAGTGTTGACTATCTGCAGTACAACCACTGAATACTTTCTTCATACTGCCACAACATAATTCAGAAACAGGTAAGTGACAGTGATTGAATAATATTTTTTAGCCAACAAATTTCAAATTGATCTAACAGTACATTTAAGGGACACAATAGCCAAGAGGGAGAGAAAAACAAATAAACACATGCTGGTGACCGAGAACCACTGGAGAAGATAGCTGATGATGACATCAACAAAACCATGACCAGAACACCCAAGGACATACAACACAAAAGGAGAGGCTTGCTGGAGAAAACAATACTTAAATGGTTTTTAAAATAAGGTTTCCAAAGTAAAGGATTCAGTAGATCAATTTAAAGAGATGGTGGATCCTATTGAGATCTGCCTTAGTGGCTTGAAAAATCAGGTACAAGAAATATTTGAATAATGGAGAAAAGATACAAGGACTTAAAGATGATGATACATCCTGAAAAAATGCCTGAACGCCAAGGATGAAAAAATATTACATTATTCCATATACAAAGAACTTATCTGCAGAGGAAAAGGTCATCAGATTTACATCTGATTTCTCACCTGCAACATCAGAAGCAAGAAGGTATTGGACAAACACATGGAGACTAAAACTCAAGAATCCTGGACAAGCTGAGGCATCATTCACTGCTAACATTAAAGAAAGGCTTTTGAGTATACACAGCAACTCAGAGTGAATTATGCATGTCCCCCAATGGAAAGAACTGAGGAGAGCACGCAAGACCTAAAGATGGGAAGATAAAGAGGAGAGTAAATAAGGTAACCAGTGACTCTTGTAAGGCATTTACTAATGGATAAATCCAAGTGGAAAATAGCATAATTCATGGCAGTAATGATAGCCAACAATACATACTGACAGTTTCGGGTCAGTATTTGTTTCTGGTGTGTGTGTGTGGTGGTGGGCAAAGGAGACAGTTAAGGAAGGGCAATTTCTTTGGAGGCAAATAGTTGTTAATTCATGAAAAAAAAATAAAATCATGTATATTAGTCATGTACTGAAATTTCCCATTAAAAGACAGAAACTGCCTGAGTTAAAAGCCTAAACTCATCTATCAGCTATTTATAAAAAATTCACTAAAATCAAACTGATAAAGAAAGATAACATAAAAGGGCTGGTAAAGCAAAGAAGGTGCAAATGCAAACAAATAGAATGCAAGAAAGGCACTAGTATCAGATCAGGCAGAGCTTAAGGTTTAAGTAATTACAGAGGCAAAGTGAAATTTTAGTAATTATAAAAGATATAACTTATGAAGAGATGGTTATGATGCCCATACCTGAAGATACCAAAACATAGTAGCTAAATACATAAAGAATATCTTTTCATGTGTCCATTGGCCAACTCTGTGATTATGCTAAAACCCATGGAATCATACACTATAGTTTGTGAATTATACAGTATGTGAATTATATTTCAGTAAAGCTGTTACCAAAATTGTATTTAAGAAAAAAAAGAAGTGAAAAGAAGAACTGATATTAAAAACAGAAAAAATTATAAAAGGATTTCATAATTTAATTTTTAAAATTAAGGAAATTAATACCTATATATAGAAACATAGTCCCAATTAGAAAATTTATACATTTTAATATGTTCATGGGCCACTAAACAAAAATAAATCATACAGTTGGCCACAAGGAAACTTTGTGGCTTTTTCTCATGGAGATCCTATAAATCTATATGATCTATAGATGTGCTGTCCATATTCTAATACATTTAGAAAATATTAAATAGTCTTAATTTATTTCAAAGTAATAAAGATACTCCTAAATAACCCCTGGATCAAGGAGGAAAGCAAAACTGAAGTATAAATTACATGAAAAGCACATAAATAGGTAAACACTGAAAATACATGGGTAAAAGCTATATGTGGGAAAACACAGATCTTAGTGCTTTATTATTAAAAATAAAAGCATATAAATAAATAAACGTAGTACTTCTAAGAAACACATAATTTTAACAAAATTTACTACAAAACTTGGAAAAGGAATTAATATAAATCAAAGCAGAGATTAATTAAAACTAGAGAGAATAATATTTAAAACTTCTATGAAGATACCAGAGAAGCAGGTCAAATTTTGATTAAGGAAGGATTGGATAGCAAAAATATACAAGGCTGAGAAAAGAGATATAACCAACTACTGAAGACATTAAATGAATGAAAAGTTGTAATTGAAGCCATGGGGCAATAAATTTTAAAATGAACAGGACATCAAATATTTCATAGCAAAATCTAAATTTTCAAGTTTGACTTAAGAAGTGGAAATTCTTGAATATATAAAATTACCTTTAAAGAGACTGGAAATGTGATTAAAAATATATTTAAGAAAGAACCTGGATTGTATGGACTCATATAGCAAATTCAGTCTACCCTCTTTCCTTCAAAGGAAAATATTTTCAAAGTTACTTAACATACTTAACAGTGTGAAATCACATGGAAAATTCTTCAGTTGATTTTAAGAAGACAGCATAACTTTAAAGGTAAAACCTAATAAAGATCAAAAAAAGAGAGACCAATTTTAATTATTTCAATATAAAATTTTAAATGAAATATTAACAAATAGAAGCTATTCCTGGGCAAAAAGATTAATATCCCATGACCCAAGTAGGACTTATGCAAAGAATATGAATTATTATATTATCAGATCTCCTGAAGTTGAATCACCCCATATGCATATTTCTTTAAATTTTCTTAAATGTGCATATGAGTGATACAATTTCAGGAAATCTGATAACATAATCAATTTTACCAAGAAACAGGAGAAAATCATATGATCATGTATACGTATCTTTAAGGATAAGAAAGACATTTAACACATTTCATATGTTCCTAAAAGGAATTCTAAGTAAAACAGAAACAGAACACCACTGACATATGACAATTACCTAACAAAAATTAACAGCTAATATGATCCCAAATATTGAACCATATTGCAATTATAACTGTGAATTACATAGAGAATCACAGTATAATTTGACATTAACTTGGAGGTTTTATAAATATAATTAAATATGAAAATGAAATTATCTGTATAATGGAAAAGAATATATGAAACTGATAAATGAATGCTATAATTTTATATTTTGAAAACTCAATAGACTAGGTTTAAAAATTATTATATTTAAGATAATTTGATAAAGTTCTGCATATAAGCTTGAAGAAATCAATATTTATTCTCTATTTTAGCAAATAAGTAATTTGAAAGGAAATAAGACAAAATATTTGCAAGAGAAAAGTTAAAATCTTTAGGAGTAAATTTAACAAGAAAGTCATAAGATTCACATGAAGAAAATAATAAAATGATTTTGAAGGACTAAAAAGAAAATGGAATGGAGATGCATTGTATTTTCTTAGATGACCTATATAACAAAAATATAAATTTTCAAAACATCAATGTATAAATGTAGTGCAATTCTAATTAAAATATTGATAATTTTAGTTGAATAAAATGATATTGAAATGCACATGGAAAAATTAATTACTAATAATATCCCAGAATAATGCCAAAAAAAAAGAATATTGAGAATTGTCTTATATTGTAAGAGATTGGCCTTATATTGCAAGATAATAATCATATTGATATGTTCCTAGCATAGAACAGATGGATCAATCAATGGAAAGAAATAAGTCTATATTATATGCATATGTGTATGTGTACAGGTATATATATATATACAGATACACAGATGTATATGTCTATTGACAAATATCTATGTCAAAAGTTATAGTTCAATACACTTTTCTTTAAATGATGAATTGATTATCTATATAAATTATTGGCATAACACTTAAAACGTAAAGTGGACCCCCATCTTTATATACAAAAATTAATTTCAGATGATTTAAAATACAATTTAGTTTTAAAAACTAAGTTAAAGAAAACTTACCTACAAAACCTACATAAGAATCCTACCAAAAAGCTGAGAGATCACATGAAAAAGTAAGAGATCAAGTACAATAGGATATCTAGGATGTATAAAATGTGACAGAAAGATTCCACTTTAAAAAATGTATAATAAATACAAAAAATGTGTAATTTAATATGGCAACAGACAGAATACACTAAATAATTGATACCTGGTAATAAAGGGAAAAAATCAAAGCAAAGACAACTAAAAATTAAAAAAAAACTTTTTATTAAGCTTTAAGACGAGACGAGAAATTAAGCAAGTGACTAGAAAATGAAGCACTACAGCGTTAAGAGGGAATCCCAGCACTTTCATAACAGCTGGAGCTCAGGGAGGGACAAATGTGGTGGGATGGCCAGGCTACAGCTAGCGGATGAGCAGAGGTCAGAGAACTTTGTGACTGCGAACTGCCTGTAAGTCAAGGAATGACATCTCAGACACCCCTGGGTTCTGGGTCCAGGATGGGCTGGAAAGGGGGACACTGGAATCAGAGGCCACTTTGTCATTTAGTAATTTAGGAGGGACTGATGATAGCCTATTCTACCACAAGGTCAGTTGGGATTAAAAAAAAACAACGAGGGAAACCAACCTTCAAGACTACGTTTCTAAATTAAATGTAAATTTACATAATTTATATGGTAACTCTCAAGTGGAGCACAGATCATCACAAAAGTTTAAACATTCTTGTTCCAGAATAAACTTCCAATTAAGAATTTTTTTCCTGGCAGGATCACTAATGCATTTCAAAACCTTACCAACATGTGATAAACTGCATGTTTAGAACTTAAATATCTCTGATGATCCCTTCAACATTCTAGATCTTTACATCATTATGGAAGGAAGGGGACTTTACACCCAGAACAAAACTCTTTCAGCTGATTCCTGGAATAAGATTAAAAATTGTCAGAAAGAAGCAAACAAAAATTCTCATTATAAGAAATTAACAGATGTGCTTTGGCAAAAGTTAATTGTCCTTGAAGTCCATGACAATCTTTTACTTACAGAAATTGTGCCATTTGATTATTTTTAAGCTTATAATCCTTTGCTGCCAAAACTGTGAAAATAGCAGGTATTTCAACTATAAGAAAAATAGTCCATGAGCTCCACGTTTCAACAGCTCATGAGTAAGAAAAAGAAATAGAGAGAGAGAGAGGGAGGGAGGGCAGGCAGGAGGGGAAAGAGGGGGGCAGGAAGGGAAGAACAGTAGACAAAACTGGCATACTTCTACTAAAACCCAAACTACAATGGCACTGAGCTCCCATCATCCACTAACAATTCCACTACCTCCTCAGCAGGTCCCCCAGTGTTTCTCGAGTCTCACATTTGCTCACACACCAGTCTGCTAGCTACAGATACCAGATGCATCTGTTCAGTTTTCCTCTTTTGCTCCAGCACCTTCACTGGAGCGATGACAGAGAAAGCCTCTTTGTGAAAATTACAAGCCCATGCAAGCCAAAGGCTTTCTCCCGTTCAGTTTACAAGGCCGCCTGTTTGTCTTTTATAATCTGGGGGAGAGGTGAGAAGAGACGAGCTCTTCATCTGCAAACCTTATTTAGTCACCTGAACAACACAGTTGCTGCGTCCGGTTGTCACCTATTGGTGTCTGCTCAGAGCCCACAGCCTTCCCAGAAAAACAGCTTACTGGGCTGTTGTCCCCCTCTAACCAGAGGAGACAAACCCCGTTTACAAAGCAAGGTCAAGAATACATTACACGTTTTTTCACCCCCTCCACCACTTAATCTCTCAAAGCCGCTCCTGCTGTAGAGTGCTCTGTGCATGACACAGACATGTGGGCTTAAATCCCACCCTCCATCACAAAACAAAAGCTCCATGTTTCAAACTATGCTGTTTGTAAAACTCAGATTAAGTCTGTCCTTTAGAAAATAAAGCTGATGGGGTTGTATCACTAGTTAAAATTTTTATCCCCTTTCATGCCAAAAATTTGGTATACCCTTTTATTTAAAAAAAGGTAAATGTCTTCATAATAGCACTACCTTTTATTGTAATTTTAGAGATTTTACTGGTGACAAAGAAATAGGAAGGGAAACACTGGGCCATTCAAAATAACTAACATAAAAAAAAATAGTATAAATGTAAGATTTAATTACAATGGTGAATAATTAAGGTCCTGTAAAAGAAAAAAAAAGGAAAATAGAATATGTTAAAGCATTCTTTCAAATGCTTTTCAAAGCAACCTGTGAAAATAAGATTTTTAAGAAAAAGAACAAAAGTGTACTCCTCTGATTCTGGATTCGTCATTTGTAGAATTGGATTTTAGCTTTAATCTCTTTTCTTCAGGTTTTCATGTTTTACAAGCATATATGCATGTATTTTTTAGGTACTAATACCAGGCTGTTAAAATGCCCCAGGAGTGCACACTTCCATTCTTTCTCTTTAAGATCACGAGTCTTAACAGGTCTATGCTTTGTAAAGCATTTGAAAGAATGCTTTAACTCACCCCATTTTCCTTCTCTTTTTGTCAAATGTATGTATGTTATGAATGCAAGTGTGCATGTGTGTGTAAATCTACATATATGTATACATACATAATTTATAAATTCTTAGGTTAAATTTTTTTTTAGTTTGGTATGATTAATATACAATTACATGAGCAACATTGTGGTTACTGGGTTTTCCCCATTATCAAATCCCCACCACATACCCAATTACAGTCACTGTCCATCAGCATAGTAAGATGCTATAGATTCATTACCTGTGCTAGACTGTCTGTGCTATACTGCCTTCCCCGTGCCCCCCCCACATTATGTGTGCTAACTGTAATGCCCCTTACTCCATTTCTCCCTCCTTTCTCACCCACCCTCCCCAGTCCCTTTCCCTTTGGTAACTGTTAGTCCATTCTTGGTTTCTGTGAGCCTACTTCTGTTTTGTTCCTTCAGTTTTATCTTTGTTCTTAAGCTCCACAGATGAGTGAAATCATTTGATACTTGTCTTTCTCCACCTGGCTTATTTCACTGAGCATAATACCCTCTAGCTCCATCCATGTTGTTGCAAATGGTAGTATTTGTTTTCTTCTCATGGCTGAATAATACTCCATTGTGTATATGTACCACATCTTCTTTATCCATTCATCTACTGATGGACACTTAGGTTGCTTCCATTTCTTGGCTATTATAAATAGTGCAGTGATAAACATAGGGGTGCATCTGTCTTTTTCAAACTGGGTTGCTGCATTCTTAGGGTAAATTCCTAGGAGTGGAATTCCTGGGTCAAATGGTATTTCTATTTTTAGTTTTTTGAGGAACCTCCATACTGCTTACTGCTTTCCACAATGGTTGAACTAGTTTATATTCCCACTAGCAGTGCAGGATAGTTCCCCTTTCTCCACATCCTCACCAGCATTTGTTGTTCCTAGTGTTTTCTATGTGGGTCATCCTAACTGTCATGAGGTGATATCTCACTGTGGTTTTAATATGCATTTCCTTGACAATTAGTGATGTGGAGCATCTTTTCATGTGCCTGTTGGCCTTAGGTTAAATTTTATATACAATGGTAAAGAGAAAATCTCTGAATACAACTCTCAATCTTCTAAAACTCATTATCATCTCCTATATTAATACTTTATATAATAACATATTTATGGATTTATATTTATAGCTTATGTTCATCCTTATTATGTAAAATGCCACACATATACAAAAGCAGAGAAGACAATTAAATAAACTCCCATGTTCCTACCATTAAAAAAATCACTGTAATAAATACATGGGAGGTCCTAGTCCCATTATTTTCGTTCCTCAATAACATGCCAGGATCCCGATAGTTCAAAGTCCCAAAGAGCATCCATCTCCTCCCTGGACTTCTCCTTACCTCTGTCTTTATTTTTTACCTTCTATTCTTCCTCTTCCTACTTACTCTTTCTCTTATGCTGACTGTTCTTATCAAGGTTATGACAAAGAAAAACAGATATACAGAAGAGAAAGAGAAAAAGAATATGGGTGAGAACATGCCTCCATGTTGTCTTGTCACTTTCAGATGCCCAGAGCCTATACAGTCCCCAGACACACAGATGTCTGCATGCCAATTCCCACCTCTTCTGACATTGCTGTTTTACCTGCCAATGACTTGTATCAAAAATAATTAAAAGTGCATAATTTTTTAAGAAATTACTATTTCTAATTCATGCATCTTCGTATATGTCAATCCAGGTTGCATTTCTAGTTAAATTTACTCCAGAAATGGAACTCTGAAACAACAGGACCTTACACTGGAGATGGGAGTAAGGAACAAAGCTGGGTGTCACAGCAGCAAGTAACACTGTGGAGGGCAGGAAGACGCTGGGTTCCCTGCACTACTGTGAGTCCAGGAGGCAACGTGCAGGTGAGAGCTGGGTCCCAGGATGCAGAAAAGATAATCTTTACTGCATTTCAAAATTTACCTTAGGGGGCGGAGCCAAGATGGCGGTATGAGTAGAGCAGTGGAAATCTCCTTCCAAAACCATATATATTTTTTAAAATACAACAAATATAACTATTCCTAAAAGAGAGACCAGAAGATACAGGACAACAGCCAGACTACATCCACACCGGCAAGAACCCAGGGCCTCACGAAGGGGGTAAGATAGAAGCCGCAGCCTGGCGGGACCTGAGTGCCCATCACCCCAGCTCCCAGTAGGAGTAGAGGAGTCAGAACAGGGAGGGAGAGGGAGCCCAGGACTGCTAAATAGCCAGCCCTAGCCATCCACACCAGAGTGCAGACACAGTGCATGCATGGGGTGCTGGAAACTAGGGAAACAGGACAGTAAGACCTGTGAGTGGGTCCCGCAGCTGGTGCCCCAGGGACAAAGAAAAGGGAGTGCTTTTTGAAAGTCTTAAAGGGACAGGGACCCCACCGCTGGACGGAAGTATCCCGGGACACTTAGCCCAGCAGCTGGGAATCCCGGGGAACTCTGGGCACCCTACACCCCTGGTGAGCATCGCAGCTTGGAGGCCCCTCACAGGGATAAACAGCCTCCCGCCCGTCTCCCCTCGGATGTGACTCCGCCATATTGGATTAGCAGCCTGAGGCCGGCCAGGCCAACAGCAACTGCGGAGCTTAACTCCACAGTAGCCTGGGCAAGAATCAGAGGCCCCGTCTGTGTGCAGCTGAACTGCACAAGCCACTAGAGGTCGCTGTTCACCCAAGAGAGAAAGGGCACAAACCAGCAAGAAGGGAAGTTCTCCCAGTCGACACACGTGCCAGCTCCTCACAACTACATCTATCACGATAAAAAGGCAGAAGAGTTTGATACAGACTAAAATCACACAGTCAACCCCTGAGAAGGAGATAGACCTAACCAATCTTCCTGAAAAAGAATTCGAAATAAAGGTCATGAACATGCTGATAGAGCCACAGAGAAATATGCAAGAGCTAAGGGATGACATCTGGAGGGAGATTACAAAAATGAAACAATCTCTGGAAGGATTTATAAGCAGAATGGATAAGATGAAAGAGGCTATTGATGGAATAGAAACCAGAGAACAGGAAAACACAGAGGCTGAAGCTGACACAGAGAGAGATAAAAGGATCTCCAGGAATGAAACAATATTAAGAGAACTGTGTGACCAATCCAAAAGGAACAATATCCACATTATAGGGGTACCAAATGAAGAAGAGGGAAAAAAAGGGACAGAAAGTGTCTTGGAAGAAATAATGGCTGAAAACTTCCCCAAACTGGGGGAGGAAATAATCGATCAGACCTGGGAATTACACAGAACTCTGAACAGAAGGAACCCACGGAGGACAAAACCAAGACACATAATAATTAAAATGGCAAAGATCAAGGACAAGGACAGAGGATTAAAGGCAGCCAGAGAGAGGAAAAAGGTCACCTACAAAGGAAAACCCATCAGGCTATCATCAGACTTCTCAACAGAAACCTTACAGGCCAGAACAGAATGGCATGATATATTTAATTTAATGAAACAGAAGGGTCTTGAACCAAAAATACATTATCCAGCACAATTATCATTTAAATATGAAGGAGGGATTAAACAATTCCCAGACAAGCAAAAGTTGAGGGAATTTGCTTCCCATGAACCACCTCTACAGGGTATTTTAGATGAACTGCTCTAGATGGGATCACTCCTAAGACTAAATAGATGTCATCAGAGAAAATAAAATCACAGCAAAGAAAGCAGACCACCAAATACTAACTAAAGGCAAAAAATAAAATCAACTACCCAAAAAACCAGTTAAAGGAAACACAAAAGATCACAGAATAAAACAACCAACATATAAAGAATGGAGGAGGAGGAATAAGAAGGGAGAGAAATAAAGAATCACCAGACAGTGTTTATAATAGCTCAATAAGCCAGCTAAGTTAGACAGTAAGATACTAAAGAAGCTGACTTTGAACCTTTGGTAACGACGAATCTAAAGCCTGCAATGGCAATAAGTACATATCTTTCAATAATCACCCTAATTGTAAATGGACTCAATGTACCAATCAAAAGACACAGAGTAATAGAATGGATAAAAAAGCAAGACCCATCTCTATGCTGCTTACAAGAAACTCACCTCAAATGCAAAGACATGCACAGACTAAAAGTGAAGGGATGGAAAAAGATATTTCATGCAAACAACAGGGAGAAAAAAAGCAAGTGTTGCAGGACTAGTATGAGACAAGATAGACTTCAAAACAAAGAAAGTAACAAGAGATAAAGAAGGACATTACGTAATGTTAAAGGGGTCAGTTGAACAAGAGGATATAACCATTATAAATATATATGCACCCGAGACAGGAGGACCAGCATATGTGAAACAAATACTAACAGCACTAAAGGAGGAAATAGAATGCAATGCATTCATTTTGGGAGACTTCAAAACATCACTGAATCCAAAGGACAGATGCACCAGACAGAAAATAAGTAAGGACACAGAGGCACTGAACAGCACACTAGAACAGACAGATGTAAGAGACATCTACACCCAAAAGCAGCAGGATACACATTCTTCTCAAGAGCAGATGGAAAATTTGCCAGTATAGATCATATACTAGGACACAAAAAGGGCCTCAGTAAATTCAAAACGAATGAAATTCTACCAAACAACTTCTCAGACAACAAAGGTATAAAACTAGAAATAAATTGTACCAAGAAAGCAAAACAGCTCACAAAAACATGGAGGTTTAACAACATGCTACTAAATAATCAATGGATCAATGACCAAATTAAAATAGAGATCAAGCAATACATAGAAACAAATGACCACAACATAAAGCCCTAACTTCTGTGGGATGCAGCGAAAGCAATCTTGAGAGGAAAGGGTATAGCAATCCAGGCACATTTAAAGAAGGAAGGACAATCCAAAATGAATAGTCTAACATCACAATTATCAAAATTGGAAAAAGAAGCAAGAGTGAGAACAAATGAGGCCCACAGTCAGCTGAAGGAGGGACATAATAAAGATTAGGGAAGAAATAAACAAAATTCAGTAGAACAAAACAATAGAAAAATATCAATGAAACCAAGAGCTGGTTCTTCGAGAAAATACACAAAATAGATAAGCCTCTAGCCAGACTTATTAAGAGAAAAAGAGAACCAACACACATCAACAAAATCAGAAACGAGAAAGGAAAAATCACAATGGACCCCACAGAAATACAAAGAATTATTAGAGAATACTATGAAAACCTATATGCTAACAAGCTGGAAAACCTAGAAGAAATGGACAACTTCCTAGAAAAATACAACCTTCTAAGACTGACCAAGGAAGAAACACAAAATTTAAACAAACCAATTACGAGCAAAGAAATTGAATCGGTAATCAAAAAACTACCCAAGAACAAAACCCCCAGGCCAGATGAATTAACTCGGAATTTTATCAGACATACAGAGAAGACATAATACCCATTCTCCTTAAAGTTTTCCAAAAAATAGAAGAGGAGGGAATACTCCCAAACTCATTCTATGAAGCCAATGTCACCCTAACACCAAAACCAGGCAAAGACCCCACCAAAAAAGAAAATTACAGACCAATATCCCTGATGAATGAACATACAAACATACTCACCAAATATTAGCAAACTGAATTCAAAAATATATCAAAAGGATCATACACCATGACCAGGTGGGACTCATCCCAGGGATGCAAGGATGGTACAACATTCGAAAATCCATCAACACCATCCATCACATCAACAAAAAGGACAAAAACCACATGATCATCTCCATAGATGTTGAAAAAGCATTCTACAAAGTTCAACATCCATTCATGATAAAAACTCTCAGCAAAAAGAGTATAAAGGGCAAGTACCTCACCATAATAAAGGCCATATATGATAAACCCACAGCCAACATCATACTGAACGGCGAGAAGCTGAGAGCTTTTCCTCTGAGATCGGGAACAAGACAGGGATGCGCCCTCTCCCCACTGCTATTTAACATAATACTGGAGGTCCTAGCCACAGCAATTAGACAAAACAAAGAAATAGAAGGAATCCAGATTAGTAAAGTAGAAGTTAAACTGTCACTATTTGCAGATGACATGGTATTGTACATAAGAAGCCCTAAAGACTCCACTCCAAAACTACTAGAACTGGTATCAGAATATAGCAAAGTTGCAGGATACAAAATTAACACACAGAAATCTGTGGCATTCCTATGCACTAACAATGAACCAATAGAAAGAGATATCAGGAAAACAATTCCATTCACAATTGCATCAAAAAGAATAAAATAACTAGGAATAAACCTAACCAAAGAAGTGAAACACCTATACCCTGAAAACTATAAGACACTCTTAAGAGAAATTAATGAGGACACTAAGAAATGGAAACTCATCCCATGCTCTTGGCTAGGAAGAATTAATATCATCAAAATGGCCATCGTGCCCAAAGCAATATACGGATTTGATACAATCCTATCAAATTACCAACAACATTCTTCAACGAACTGGGACAAATAGTTCAAAAATTCATATGGACACACCAAAGACCCCGAATAGCCAAAGCAATCCTGAGAAGGAAGAATAAAGTGGGGGGGATCTCACTCCCCAACTTCAACTCTACTACAAAGCCATAGTAATCAAGACAATTTGGTACTGGCACAAGAACAGAGCCACAGACCAGTGGAACAGAATAGAGACTGTAGACATTAACCCAAACATATATGGTCAATTAATATATGATAAAGGAGCGATGGACATAAAATGGGGAAATGACAGTCTCTTCAACAGATGGTGCTGGCAAAACTGGACAGCCACATGCAAGAGAATGAAACTGGATCACTCTCTAACCCCATACACAAAAGTAAATTCAAAATGGATCAAAGACCTGAATGTAAATCATGAAACCAAAACACTCTTCAGAAAAAATATAGGCAAAAATCTCTTGAACATAAACATGAGCAACTTCTTCATGAACATATCTTCCTGGGCAAGGGAAACAAAAGCAAAAATGAACAAGTGGGACTATATCAAGCTAAAAAGCTTCTGTACAGCAAAGGACACCATCAATCGAACAAAAAGATACCCTACAGTATGGGAGAATATATTTGTAAATGACAGATCTGATAAAGGCTTGACATCCAAAATATATAAAGAGCTCATGCACCTCAACAAAAAAGCAAATAATCCAATTAAAAAATGGGCAGAGGAGCTGAATAGACAGTTCTCCAAAGAAGAAATACAGATGGCCAACAGACACATGAAAAGATGCTCCACATCGTTAGTTATCAGAGAAATGCAAATTAAAACCACAATGAGATATCACCTCACACCAGTAAGGATCATCACCATCCAAAAGACAAACAACAACAAATGTTAGTGAGGTTGTGGAGAAAGGGGAACCCTCCTACACTGCTGGTGGAAATGTAAATTAGTTCAACCATTGTGGAAAGCAGTATGGAAGTTCCTCAAAATGCTCAAAATAGACATACCATTTGACCCAGGAATTCCACTTCTAGGAATTTAGCCTAAGAATGCAGCAGCCCAGTTTGAAGAAGACAGATGCACCCCTATGTTTATCGCTGCACTATTTACAATAGCCAAGAATTGGAAGCAACCTAATTGCCCATCCGTAGATGAATGGATATAGAAGATCTGGTACATATACACAATGGAGTATTATTCAGCCATAAGAAGAAAACAAATCCTACCATTTGCAACAACATGGATGGAGCTAGAGGGTATTATGCTCAGTGAAATAAGCCAAGTGGAGAAAGACAAATACCAAATGATTTCCCTCATATGTGGAGTATAAGAACAAAGAAAAACTGAAGGAACAAAACAGCAGCAGAATCACAGAACCCAAGAATGGACTAACAGTTACCAAAGGGAAAGGGACTGGGGAGGATGGGAGGGAAGGGAGGGATAAGGGAGGTGAAGAAGAAAGGGGGTATTACGATTAGCTTGTATAATGTGGGGGGTTTGGCACGGGGAGGGCTGTACAACACAGAGAAGACAAGTAGTGATTCTACAACATCTTACTCTGCTGATGGACAGTGACTGTAATGCGGTTTGTGGGGCAGACTTGGGGAAGGGGGGACCCTAGTAAACATAATGTTCTTCATGTATTTGTAGATTAATGATAACAAAAAAAAAATTTACCTTAGGGCTGGCATTGAGCACAGGAAAGAAAAGCTCTGATTTCAGCCCCTTGAACTCAGTACAATTAGTGCCACATTTTAACTGCACCTTTATTAATTGGGTATCTGTGATACTGTCTGAATGGCAAATCAGCATTATAAGATTTTCGTTTCGAGTGAGAGGTTCTGCAAATTGACTTAGAAAGGCTCTACAAGTTAACATATTTAATTGGTTAGGAGCTACCTGTATTACCCATACTTCCAGTGTTATCAGTTTTTAGGTGGGATTATGATATTGTGCATATAATCTTTTGCATTTAAAAATATACACTGAAGTAACAGGAGTGAAATGAAATGTCCTGGATTTGCATAATCTGGGAGAATAGGAGGAATATGGGAGAAAGACAAAACAAGATTGGCCATGAGTTCATCATTTTTGAAACTGGGCAGTAGGAACATGGGAGTTCATTTTATTGTCCTCCCTGTTATTGTGTATGTTTCAGATTTTACATAATAAATATGTAAATATTGTATTATAAAATTCCAATCACCAATCAGTCAAGCTTAGTATGTACCTCACAGTATTTTTAATAGAAACCTTTTTTCGTTTTCCACTTAAGCAGTTGTTGGAAGAACAGAGTAAGTTGTTCAATGGGAGTCAATGAACTTGCATTCACTGTACTAAGAGACATTAGTATCAAACTCATGAATATAAAATGCTGAGGCAGAAGGTTCACAGCTGTGAAAGTTAAGAGTTTCTAACCAGACCACCAAGGGGAAGAGGGTGCTGTCCTCTGAGAGATGGAAGACAACACGACCAAACTGACCATCCTGAAAACTGCCCGTATGCCTGGAGAGCCCATGGCAGATAGGAAAATTCAGTACACAGCAGGCAATAGTGTTACAACAATAAGGTAATACTGTTATTTGGTTGAGGCAAAAAAGAATGGGAAAACTATGCAGAAAGGATTTTGTCTTTTGGGCTATGTACAGACTGTGTATATCTGCTGTAAAATAAACTACTCAAAGGACCAGAGGTCCTGACATTCGTTTCTTCATGCAAATCGTTTTTCCTACTCCATTTACTTTATAACATATAGCAAGGGTTGCAGGACATCTTTATTTCTTCCCTTTTAAAGTAAATACTCATATTTTAAAATAATACATTGTAGTAGCAGCAACCAGTTCCTGAAAGATGACTCTTTCACTGTAGGAGTTGCTTATACTGCTATTAAGTATACATTTGCTTTAAGGGTAAAATCTGTGATGTTATCAGTATGAGGGCTATTTTCTTCCCACCACTTTTTGTAGGTGTGTCAGACAACCTTTTAAAGGTTACCAGGTTGGGAACCCTTGTTCTTCTGTTCTTGTTGGGATTAAAAGGAAAACGCCTTGTCCCATCACAGGAAAGTGGCACAAATAAGGCTGGCTTTGTACATAAGTCTCTCTGTCTTACAAGTTAGTGATGATTTATATTACCTGACTTTTTAATGGTCCAGGAGAATTTTGTCCATTTATCTTTCACACCACTGTGAGAACCAAATAATCTCCCAAAAGAGAGAGAATGAGAGAGGGAAGGGAGAAGGGAGGGAAGAGGGAGTATGCAAAAAGGAAATGAAAAAAAGAAAAAGAAAAGTAAAGCTTGAAATACTAATTTTTGGAGTACTTGGTACTGAGCAAAACGATAGTCTTCTATTGAATTTGTGGCAGTGGGGGAGGGGAGAAGTTTGCTCAGGTTCCCTTGAATATTAAAATAAAGGGTTAATCCTTGCTGATCAAATTTGATTATTTGTATATTTCATTTTCTGTATCAATATCCTCTTCATTTATGTGGATGAGAGTGAAATCAAGTGATTAAAAAGTAAGCTCACTGAGGATCTGGAAAGGCAACTAGCTTTAATGGGCTAGTATACAGAAGTGACTTTGGAGTCTGTGGGCCATTTCTCTTCCTGTTGCTACTACTCAACTATAAATTCTGGCAAAACCTAACCTCTCTGTCCATCCATTTGCAAACCCACAAAATTTGAAGAATAGCAAGAATGTTTTTTTGCAACCTCTGGAGTTCCCATGGGTGAAATTCCAAACTGGCCACTAAATATGGAGGATGGAAAAGAGAGGCAGACAACTACAGATGGGTAAGTAGCAGGTTTAAGAAGCAAGGAAATTTTTACACAGTAGGCCTGCCTTTGGCGGCTGCAAGATGAGTAGATTTCCACATCCACCCACCATAATCTTAAAAGTTCACATAAAGACCTTAGCAGTGTTCAGTAATATATCCAGTCCAGATGGTACCAACACCTTTCTCTCTCCAAGGTGCGGCCTTGAAATGGCTCTGGCTATGAGAGCATGGGTGGAATGCGCATTCCAAGGACACGGGAGAGAGGACAGAGTCTCCCTGCCCAGGTGTGGCTCAAGGGTGAAGCTGGAGTCACACCCTCTCAGTGACCTTTCACAGCAAAGGAGCACACCCATCTGAACCGACCTACCGGGAGGACACTTTAATTGAACCAAAGAAGGCTTCAACTCTCCATTCAAAAAGTTTAATACTTCATAACCAAAGTCAATTCATGGACCTATTAGCTAATTTTCCCCTCTGGCAAACAGTAAGTTTTCATATATCAAGCATTCTGCTAGGTACTAAGTCTCTAATCAACAAACCACAAGTTTGTACTTCATACATCATGCACATGAGACGTTCACTTACTATACAATGAAATCTGGCCAACCACAAATAATGTTTTACTTAGCTTCCCTATTAAATAAGTGTTATTTGTCTTCTGCTGCCACTTTTTTCTAAGTTATTTATTTTCTAATTTTTGCCAACACTAAAATATTCCTGAGTT
This sequence comes from Manis pentadactyla, assembly GCF_030020395.1. Lineage (NCBI taxonomy): Eukaryota > Metazoa > Chordata > Mammalia > Pholidota > Manidae > Manis > Manis pentadactyla. The sequence continues at coordinate 38,034,305 of NC_080019.1, forward strand.
CCACAACCTGATAACACATTGCAAATATTGGAAGCTCTCTGAAGAGTTTTTAAAAAGAATACTATAAAACAATTTTAATGATTGTCACAATAATAAAAACCAATCATAATGCCTTTATTAGTAATTAAAGGAAGAAAGACCAGGCATTTATACAAAAAGCATTTTTAACAATAATGTGATTTTAAACAGGCCAATGGTGTGACTGCTGCTGAACCAAACTCACCATTGTGGTTAAGAACTGAGATGGCAAATGTTCAGTTCATGACTGCATGTTCCCTTGGGTATCAGAGCTGAGCCTTTCTTATCATTAATTCTGAATAAATGAGCAAAGCAGCCCTAAACAGATAATGTCCCAGATATATCAGGATATAGAAAATGAGTCTCCAAGGAGTTGAGCTCAAGTAATAAAGAGACAAAAGAAATATTGGGATAACTAAAACTGTATATTCTATAAATGTACAAGAAGTCAAATGTTATTGAACAGGTTGAATCATTGCTAGGAGGAAAAAATATTCCCCATACAAAGACATTTTATGATTCTCTACAATCCATTATTTCTTGAAGAGAATACACATCTAAATTGCACTGTTCATATACATTTAGTCTTTAAAGAATACATCCAAACCAAAGAACACACATAAGACCAAAGGCTCTGGAGACCTGGTTTTCATCTTTTGTCTCAGGGTCTCTAGTAGAGTAATGAATGGCCCTGATGAACACCGGCATGTGTGTGCACATCTGCTTCAATACAAATAGCAGATGTGTGAGAATAATAACTGCAGGATCAAAGATGGCAGCATGAGAGGTGAGACAGAGACCTCCTCCTAAAACCACACATAACACAAAAATATAATTAATACAACTAATGCTGAAAGAGCAACAGGAAAGAACGCTGAACCAGACTACAAACACCAGGAGGAGAGACTAGACCTCATGGAACAGGGTAATGTACCAAAGCTGTGACACGGTGGGACGCAAGCCCTTCCCCCACCCCAGTTCACTGTTGGGAGGAAGAGAAACACAGGAGAAGGGAGTGAAGACCTGGGACTGCTGAACACCCAGCCCTGGAGATCTGCCCTAGGAGCACAAACCAACATTGCATGGTGCTCTAGTGATTAGTGGGCTGGAAAGCTAAGAGAGGTGGAATACCTGGAGAGACAGACATTCCAGCTACTTATGGAAAATAAGGATCCATATCCAGCTGATCTGGGTGGGCAGTCTGAGAGATTCCTAAAAGCGAGAGGACCACCAAAGGAGCAGGATGGCACAGAGCTTACAGCTCAGGAGAAAGGACAGGTAAACAAAATTGTCCAGGTGCACTCAGCCAAGCAGGTTGGGAATTTTCACGATCCTCAGGTGCTCTATGCCCCTGGCAGGCTATGCAACTCCAAAGCCCCCCACCATGATACACACCTTGCTGCGCCTTCAGGCCAGCTTGCACCTGGCTCTCAAATTGGCAACCCCTGTCCTGTCATCAGGCTAGGCAGAGAAAAGCACTGCCTATGGCATCTACAAACGCAAAACACAGAAGCTCAAACCCGAGTGTTTGGCCCAGTGATTCTGGGAATGGACACAGGCACAGCATCCAGGAAGCAGAAAACAGCTCTTTCCTGCCCCTAGGCACCAGCACTACTCCCTTGCTATCCTTGACATGGCTCCAGGTGCTGAGAAGCTCAAGAAAATAGAGCTCTGGGCACTAGAGGGGGCCACACACAAATATGGAATGGGGCCACATGCAAATAAGGAACACCAAAGGAACCTGGTTCAAAGCAAAATCTAAACAACACCAGTAAAAGTGTCACTGAGGATGAACTAATCAAACTTCTTAAAAGAGAATTCAAAAGAAAAATCGTAAACATGATTCTGGAGGTACAGAAAAATATTGAAGAACTCAGGAACGAATTCAGGATGGAGATTTAATCATTGAGGAAGACAGTGGATTAGTTAAAAGCAGACTCATTATGGGGAGGAGACAATGAATGAAATAGAAATTAGAGAAGAGGAATACAAAGAAGCTGAGGCACAGAGAGAAAAAGGATCTCTAGGAATGAAAGAATACTGAAAGAACTGTGTGACCAATTCAAATGGAACAATATTGCATTACAGGGTTACCAGAAGAAGAAGAGAGAGAAAAGGGATAGAAAGTGCCTTTGAGGAGGTAATTGTAGAAAACTTCCTCAATCCTGGGAAGGAGATAGTATCTCAGGCCATGGAGGTGCACAGATCTCCCAACACAAGGGACCCAAGGAGGACAACACTAAGACATATAATAATAAAAATGGCAAAGATCAAGAATAAGGACAGAGTATTGAAAGCAGCTAGAGAGAGAAATAAGATGACATACAAAGGAAAGCCCATCAGGCTATCATCATAGTTCTCAGCAGAAACCTTACAGGCCAGAAGTGAGTGGCATGATATCTTTAATGCAATGAAGCAGAAGGGCCTCAAACAAAGAATGTTTTATCCAGCAAGATTAAAATTTAAATTTGAAGGAGGGATTAAACAATTTCCAGGTAAGCAAAAGTTGAGAGAACTTACCTCCCACAAACCACCTCTACAGTGCATTTTGGAAGAAATGCTGTAGATGGAAGTGTTCATAAGGTTAAATAGCTGTCACCAGAGGTAATGAACAGGGATACACAAAGACTACAGAATATGATACCTAATATAAAAGAATGGAGGAGGAAGAAAGGATGGAAAAAAGAAAGAAGTTTCACATTGTGTTTGTAATATCATACTAAGTGAGTTCAGATAGACTATCAGATGGTAAGGAAGTTACCCTTGACACTTTGGTAACCATTAATCTAAAGCCTGCAATGGCAACAAGTACATATCTATCGATAATCACCCTAAATGTAAATGGTCTGAATGCACCAATCAAAAGATATAGTAACTGAAAGGATAAAAAAACAAAACCCATCTATATGCTGCCTACAGAGACTCACTTCAAACCAAAAGACATTCACAGACTAGAAGTGAAGGGATGGAAAAAGATATTTCATGCAACTAATAGAGAGAAAAAAGCAGGAGTTGCAGTACTTCTATCAGACAAAATAGACTTTAAAGTAAAGAAATTCACAAGAGACAAAGAAAGACATTACATAAAGATAAAGGGGTCAATCCAAAAAGAGGATATAACTGCTATACATATCAATGCACCCAACACAGGATCACCTACATATGTGAAACAAATACTAACAGAATTAAAAGGGGAAATAGAATGCAATGCATTCATTCAAGGAGACTTCAACACACCACTCACTCCAAAGAACAGAACAACCAGACAGAAAATAAGTAAGCAGACAGAGGCACTAAACAACACATTAGAACAGAGGGACCTAACAGACATCTACAAAACTCTCCACCCAAAAGCAGCAGGATACACATTCTTCTCAAGTACATATGGAACATTTACAAGATCATACACTAGGCCACAAAAAGAGCCTCAGTAAATTCAAAAAGACTGAAATTGTACCAACCTGATTCTCAGACAACAAAGGTATGAAACTAGAAATAAATCACAAAACCAAAATGAAAAATCCAACAAATACATGGCGGCTTAACAAGATGCTCCTAAATAAACAATGGATCAATGACTAAATAAAACAGAGACCAAGCAAAATATATATGGAGACAAATGACAACAGTAGTTCAACACTACAAAATCTGTGGGATGCAGCAAAGGCTGTGCTAAGAGGGAAGTATATTGCAATACAGGTCTACCTCAGGAGAGAACAATCCCATAAGAACAGCCTAAACTCACAATTAATGAAATTAGAAAAAGAACAAATGAGGCCGAAATTCAGTAGAAGGAGGGGCAAAATAAAGATTAGAGCACAAATAAATAAAATTGAAATGAATAAAACAATAGAAAGAATCAATGAAAGTAGAAGGTGGTTCTTCAAGAAAATAAACAAAAATAGGGAAACCCATGACCAGACATAATAAGTAAAAAAGAGAGTCTAAACACATAAGCAGAATCAAAAGTTAGAAAGGAAAAATAACAATTGACAAGACAGAAACACAAAGAATTATTAGAGAATACTATGAAAAATTACATGCTAAAAACCTGCATAAACTAGAAGAAATTGACAACTTTCTAGAAAAATACAACCTTACAAGGCTGACCCAGAAAGAAACAGAAAATCTGAATAGTCCAATTACTAGCAACAAAATTGAACCAGTAATCAAAAAACTACCTAAGAACAAAACCCCTGGAACAGGTGGCTTCCCCGCTGAATTTTATCAAATATTTAGTGAACACCAAATAACCATTCTCCTTAAAGTTTTCCAAAAAGCAGAAGAGGTGGGAATAATTGCAAACTCATTCTATGAGCCAGCATCATCCTAATACCAAAGCCAGGCAAAGACACCACAAAAAAAGAAAATTATAGACCAATAACCCTGATGAACATAGATGCAAAAATACTCAACAAAATATTAGCAAACTGAATTCAAAAATACATAAAAAAGATCCTCCATCATGACCAAGTAGGATTTATTCTAGGTATGCAAGGTTGGTACAACATTTGAAAATCCATCAACATCATCCACCACATCAACAAAAAGAAGGACAAAAACCACATGATCATCTCCATAGATACTGAAAAAGCATTCGACAAAATTCAACATCCATTCATGATAAAATCTCTCAACAAAATGGGTATGGAGGGCAAGAAGCTCAACATAATAAAGCCCATATATGACAAACCACAGCCAAGATCATACTTAACAGCGAGGAGCTGAAAACTTTTCCTTTAAGATCCAGAACAAGACAAGGATGCCCATTCTCTCCACTTTAATTCAACATAGTTCCGGAGGTCCTCGTCATGGCAATCAGATAAAACAAAGAAATACAAAGCATCCAGATTGGTAAAGGGGAAGTTAAACTGTCCCTGTTTGCAGATGACATGATATGGTACACACATAAGAAAAAAAAACAAAGAATCTATTCCAAAACTACTAGAAATAATTTTTGAATTTAGCAAAGTTGCCAGATACAAAATAATACACAGAAATTTCTTGTATTCCTATACACTTACGATGAACTAGCAGAAAGAGAAATCAGGAAAACACTTCCATTCACAATTGGATTAAAAATAGTAAAATATGTAGGAATAAATGTAACCAAGGAAGTGAAAGACCTATACTCTGAAAACTACAAGACACTCATAAGAGATATTAAAGAAGATACAAATAAATGGAAACACATCCCATGCTCATGGATAGGAAGAATTAATACTGTCAAAATGAACATCCTGCCTAAAGCAATCTAAAGAATCAATGAAATCCCTATCAAAATACAAACAGCATGCTTCAACAAACTAGCACAAATAGTTCTAGAATTCATATGGAGCCACAAAAGAACCCAAACAGCCAAAGCAATCCTGAGAAGGAAGAACAAAGCTGGGGGCATTATGGTCCCCAACATTAAGCTCTACGACAAAGCCACAGTAATCAAGACAATTTGGTACTGGCACAAGAACAGACCCATAGACCAATGGAACAGACTAGGGAGCCCAGATATAAAGCAAAGCATATATGGTCAATTATTATATGATAACAGAGTCATGGACATACAATGGGGAAATAACAGCCTCTTCAACAACTGATGTTGGCAAAACTGGACAGCTACATGCAAGAGAATGAAACTGGATTATTGTCTATCCCCATACACAAATGTAAACTGAAAATGGATCAAGGACCTGAATGTATGTCATGAAACCATAAAACACTTAGAGGACAACATAGGCAAAAATCTCTGGAATATAAACATGAGCAACTTTTTCCTGAATGGATCGAGCAAGGGAAACAAAAGCAAAAGTGAACACATGGGACTACATCAAACTAAAAAACTTCTAAACAGCAAAGGACACCATCAGCAGAACAAAAGGGCATCCTACAGTATGGAAGAATATACTTGTAAATGACATATCTGTCAAGGGGTTAACATCCAAAATATTTAAAGAACTCACACACCTCAATACACAAAAAGCAAATAACCCAATTACAAAGTGGGTGGAGGATATGAACAGACAATTCTCCAAAGAAGAAATTCAGATGGCCAACAGGCACATGAAAAGATGCTCCATATCACTAATTATCAGGGAAATGTAAATAAAAATCACAATAAGTTAACTCCTCACACCAGTTAGGATTGCCAGTATCAAAAAACTAAGAACAACAACTGTTGGTAATGATGTGGAGAAAGGGGAACCCTCATACACTGGTGGTGGGTATATAAGCTAGTTCAACCATTGTGGAAAGCAATAGGGAGGTTCCTCAAAAACCTAAAAATAGAAATATCATTCAACCCAGGAATTCCACTCCTAGGAATTTACCCAAAGAATATAATTTCTCAGATTTAAAAAGACATATGCACCCCTATGTTTATTGCAGCATTATTTACAATAGTCAATAAATGGAAACAACCTAAGTGTCCACCCATAGATGAATGGATAAAGAAGAAGAGGTACATATACACAATGGAATACTATTCAGCCATAAGAAAGAAACAAATCCTACCATTTGCAACAACATGGATGGAGCTGTGGATACTATGCTCAGTGAAATAAGCCAGGCAGAGAAAGACAAGTACCAAATGATTTCCCTCATTTGTAGAGTATAACAACAAAGCAAAACTGCAGGAACGAAAGAGCAACAGACTCCCAGACTCCCAGAAGGGACTAGTGGTTGCCAAAGGAGAGGGGTGGGGTAGGGCAGATGGAGAGGGAGGGAGAAGGGGTTTCAGGGGTATTATGATTGGCACACATGGTGTGGGGGGATCATGGGGAAGACAGTGTAGCACAGAGAAGGCAAATAGTGACTCTGTGGCATCTTATTACATTGATGGGCAGTGACTGCAATGGGGTATGGAGGGGACACAATAATACGGGTGAATGTAGTAACCACGTAGTTTTTTCATGTGAAACCTTCATAAGAGTGTATATCAATAATACCTTAATAAAAAATGTAGGTAAATAAATAAATAGAAAAATGTAAAATGCTTACTAGTCTTTTCATGTAAGAAATGCTGATGAATCATTTTAAAGGATGGCTTCATTATGCAGCATTATGCACCAATAGCTGGCACTAAGGTGAATAGTCTGTTAATGAATGAGGGAAGGAATGAGTGAATAAATGCAGATTTTAAAAAACCTACATCCATTACAGTGATTTTCATAATGTCTAGATGAGTCAGGACTACCCCTCCTTACATGTTTGTAGGAAACAAAATGTAAAAGTAACTAAAAAATAATTTAATTTTACATTTTTATTATTCATTAGTGCTTTTTTGTTTTTAGACTCACACCAGCATTCACATTTCTAGATTTTTTTTTCTTTAAGTTCATTCTGTCCTGATGTTCACAGCTGGGCTTACCCTCTAATCAGGTACGTGTTGGGAGAGAATCTACTGATGTCTCCCAGGCTCCCTAAACTGAGAGTCTAACACTAGGTGCTCAATATCTGCTGAATGAATAAAGAACACATAAAAATAAATTTGAGAGGGGCAGAGCCAAGATGGCGGTGTGAGTAGTTTAGTGGAAATTTCCCCAAAAACATATATATTTATGAAAATACAATAAATAAAACTATTCCTAAAAGAGAAACCAGTGGATACAGTACAACAGCCAGGATACATCTACATCTGCGAGAACTCAACATCACATGAAGGGGGTAATATACAAGCTGCAGCCCAGCGTGACCCAAAGGCCTCCCACCTCAGAACCCAGCAGGAAGAAAGGAGTCAGAACAGGGAGGGAGTGAAAGCCCAGGACTGCTGAACAATCAGCTCTAGAAATACACACCCGGAGCGCAGACACATGGTGCATGGGGAACTGGATATTAGGGAAATCCAAAAGCAAAACCAGTGGGCAGGTCCCTGCAACTGGCACCCCTGAGACAAAAGAAAAGCGAGTGCTTTTTGCAAGTCTTAAAGGGATAGGGACCTCACAGCCGAAGTCGTCCCGGCACACTTAGCCAGCAGCTGGGAATCCCGTGGAAATTTAGGCGCCCTAGACCCCTGGGTGGCAGCGCAGCTCTGAAGACCCTCACTGCACTAAGCAGCCTGCCAGTCGTTCCCCCAACAGGAGTGGAAACCAACACACTGGCCCAGTAGCGGGAGAGCGGCAGCACGCTCTGGGGGCGGCAGTGCCAGAGGAGACTGGAAGTGGCACGTGCTCACCAGTGGTGCCAGAAGGGACTGGGAGAGACCCGTGCAAACCCACCACGGTGGCAAATGAGCAGCCTGGGACAGGACTGTGTGCACTGGCTTCCACAGTGTCACAGGGGCCTGGGAGAGGACCGCGCAAGCCTTTGGCAGTGGCAACCAAGCGGCCCGGGAGCAGCGCATGTGCAACAGCGACTGCGGCACCAGAGGGGCCCGGGAGCGGCCCGCGTGAGCCTACAGCACTGGCGACCAAGCGGCCCAGGAGCAGCCCACACTCGCCAGCAACTGCAGTGCCAAAGGGGCCTGGGAGAGGCCCGTGCGAGCCCGCGGTGGTGGCAACCACGCACCATGGGAGCATCCTGCGCATACCGGTGGCGGCGGCACCAGAGGGGCACAGGAGAAGCCTGCGTGTACTTGCAATGGCACCAGAGGGGCCTGGGAGCAGCCCACGGGAGCGAGCGGCGGTGGCAGAGGAGCAGCCCAGAAGCAGCCGTGATCACAGCAGCCAACTGGAATCTCAGGCTGATGCACAGCCACCCAGGAGAGACCCAAAGGCCGCTGCCAGCACATAGCTGCATGGCAGGGGTACCGCTATCGTTGAGGAGTGCACCCGGCGTGCCTGCTACTCCCTGCAAGGGTCCACACTGCTCTGATGGAGACCCCGCCCACAGCAGCTAAGGGGATTAACCCGGTGGCTGCTCCAGGAGTGCGGGGGGCTGACACAGGGAGTACAAAAGCGCAAGGCATCCAGCAAGCAGGAAAGGACTTTCTTCTCCCAGCTGACACACCTGCAACCTGGCTACAGCCACTGATATCAACATGAAAAGGCAGAAAAATGTAGTCCAGTCCAAAATAGTCCAGACAACACCTGAGAGAGGAGCTGCAGAGACAGACCTAACCAGTCTCCCTGAAAAAGAATTCAAAATAAAAATCATAAACATGCTGATGGATCTGCAGAGAAATATGCAAGAGCTAAAGGAACAAGTATAGAGGGAGACTACAGAAATAAAACAATCTCTGGAAGGACTTAAAAGCAGAATGTATGGGATGCAAGATGCCATTAATGGAATAGAAAACAGAGAACAGGAACACATACAAGCTGACGCAGAGAGAGATAAAAGGATCCCCAGAAATGAAACAATATTAAGAGAACTGTGTGACAAATCCAAAAGGAAGAAAATCCACATTATAGGGGTACCAGAAGAAGAAGAGAGAGAAAAAGGGATAAAAAGTGTCTTTGAAGAAATAATGGCTGAGAACTTCCCGAAAATGGGGGAGGAAATAGTTGCTCAGACCACGGAAGCACACAAAACTCCATACAGAAGGGACCCAAAGAGAACAACACCAAGACACATAATAATTAAAATGGCAAAGATTAAGGACAAGAACAGAGTATTAAAGGCAGACAGAGAGAGAAAAAAGGTCACCTACAAAGAAAAACCCATCAGGCTATCATCAGACTTCTCAACAGAAACCTTATAGGCCAGAAGAGAAAGGCATGATATATGTAATGCAATCAAACAGAAGGGCCTAGAACCAAAGATGCTGTATCCAGCACGATTATCATTTAAATATGAAGGAGGGATTAAACAATTTCCAGACAAGCAAAAATTGAGGGAATTTGCCTCCCACAAACCAGCTCTGCAGGGTATTTTAGAGGGACTGCTCTAGATAGGAGCACTCCAAAATAGCACAGAACAAAACACCCAACATAAGAAGAATGGAGGAGGAGGAATAAGAAGGGAGAGAAATAAAGAATCATCAGACTGTGTTTATAATAGCTGAATAAGCAAGTTAAGTTAAGCAGTAAGATAGTAAAGAAGCTAACCTTGAATCTTTGGTAACCACAAACTTAAAGCCTGCAATGGCAATACGTACATATCTTTCAATAATCACCCAGATGTAAATGGACTGAATGCACCAATCAAAAGACATAAAGTAATAGAATGGATAAAACAGCCTGACCCGTCTATATGTTGCTTACAAAAGACTCATCTCAAACCCAAAACATGCACAGAATAAAAGTCAAGGGATGGAAAAGAATGTTTCATGCAAAAAACAAGGAGGAAAAAAGCAGGCGTTGCAATACTAGTATCAGACAAAATAGACTTCAAAACAAAGAAAGTAATGAGATAAAGGACATTACATAATGATAAAGGGCTCAGTCCAAAAAGAGGATAGGATATAACCATTATAAATATATATGCACACAATAGAGGAGCACCAACATATGTGAAACAAATACTAACAGAATTAAAGGAGGAAATAGAATGCAATGCATTCATTTTGGGAGACTTCAATACACCACTCACTACAAAAGACAGATCCACCAGACAGAAAATAAGTAAGGACACAGAAGCACTGAACAACACACTAGAACAAATGGACCTAATAGACATCTATAGAACTCTACACCCAAAAGTAAAAGGATACGCATTCTTCTCAAGTGCACATGGAATATTCTCCAAAATAGACCACATGCTATATCACAAAAAGTGCCTCAGCAAATTCCAAAAGACTGAAATCCTACCAACCAACTTTTCAGACCACAAAGGTATAAAACTAGAAATAAATTGTACAAAGTAAGCAAAAAGCTCACAATCACATGGAGGCTTAACAACATGCTCCTAAATAGTTGATGGATCAACGACCAAATTAGTATGGAGATCCAGCAATATATGGAAACAAATGACATCAACAACACAAAGCCCCAACTTCTGTGGGGCGCAGCAAAAGCAGTCTTAAGAGGAAAGTATACAGCAATCCAGGCATATTTAAAGAAGGAAGAACAATCACAAATGAATAGTCTAATGTCACAATTATTGAAATTGGAAAAAGAAGAACAAATGAGGCCTAATATCAGCAGAATGAGGGACATAATAAAGATCAGAGAAGAAATAAATAAAATTGAGAAGAATAAAACAATAGAAAAAAATCAATGAAACCAAGTGCTGGTTCTTTGAGAAAATAAACAAAATAGATAAGCCTCTAGCCAGACTTATTAAGAGAAAAAGAGAATCAACACACATCAACAGAATCAGAAACGAGAAAGGAAAATTCATGATGAACCCCACAGAAATACAAAGAATTATTAGAGAATACTATGAAAACCTATAAGCTAAGAAGCTGGAAAACCTAGAAGAAATGGACAACTTCCTAGAAAAATACAACCTTCAAAGACTGACCCAGAAAGAAACAGAAAATCTAAACAGACCAAATACCAGCAAAGAAATTGAATGGGTAATCAAAAAACTATCCAAGAACAAAACCCCCGGGCCAGATGGATTTACCTCGGAATTTTATCAGACATACAGAGGAGACCTAATACCCATTCTCCTTAAAGTTTTCTAAAAAATAGAAGAGAAGGGAATACTCCCAAACTCATTCTATGAAGACAACATCACCCTAATACCAAAACCAGGCAAAGACCCCACCAAAAAAGAAAACTACAGACCAATATCCCTGATGAACATAGATGCAAAAATATTCAACAAAATATTAGCAAACTGAATTCAAAAATACATCAAAAGGATCATACACCATGACCAAGTGGGATTCATCCCAGGGATGCAAGGATGGTACAACATTTGAAAATCCATCAACACCATCCACCACATCAACAAAAAGGACAAAAACCACATGATCATCTCCATGGACGCTGAAAAAGCATTCGACAAAATTCAACATCCATTCATGACAAAAACTCTCAACAAAATGGGTATAGAGGGCAAGTTCCTCAACAAAATAAAGGCCATATGTGATAAACCTACAGCTAACATCATACTGAACAGCAAGAGGCTGAAAGCTATTCCTCTGAGATCGGCAACAAGACAGGGATGCCCACTCTACCCACTGTTATTAAACATAGTACTGGAGGTCCTAGCCATGGCAATTAGACAAAACAAAGAAATAAAAGGAATCCAGACTGGTGAAGAAAGAAAACTGTCACTATTTGCAAATGACATTATATTGTACATAAAAATCCCTAAAGACTCCACTACAAAATTACTAGAACTGATATCAGAATTCAGCAAAGTTGCAGGAGACAAAATTAAAACACAGAAATCTGTGGCATTCCTATACACTAACAATGAACTAATAGAAAGAGATATCAGGAAAACAATTCCATTCACAATAGCATCAAAAAGAATAAAATACCTAGGAAGTGAAAGACCAAAGAAGTGAAAGACGTATACCTGAAAACTACAAGACACTCTTAAGAGAAATTAAAGAGGACACTAAAAAATGGAAATTCATCCCATCCTCCTAGCTAGGAAGAATTAATATCATCAAAATGGCCATCCTGCCCAAAGCAATATACAGATTTGATGCAATCCCTATCAAATTACCAACAGCATTCTTTGATGAACTGGAACAAACAGTTCAAAAATTCATATGAAAACACCAAAGACCCTGAATAGCCAAAGCATCCTGAGAAGGAAAAGCAAAGTGGGGGGCATCTCGCTCCCCAACTTCAAGCTCTACTACAAAGCCACAGTAATCAAGACAATTTGGTACTGGCACAAGAACAGAGCCACAGACTGTGGAACAGAATAGAGACTCCAAACATTAACCCAAACATATATGGTCAATTAATATACGATAAAGGAGCGATGGACATACAATGGGGAAATGACAGTCTCTTCAACAGATGGTGCTGGCAAAACTGGACAGCTACATGTAAGAGAATGAAACTGGATCACTGTCTAACCCCATAGACAAAAGTAAATTCGAAATGGATCAGAGACCTGAATGTACGTCATGAAACCATAAAACTCTTAGAAAAAAATATAGGCGAAAATCTCTTAAGACATAAACATGAGTGACGTCTTAATGAACATATCTCCCCATGCAAGGGAAACAAAAGCAAAAATGAACAGGTGGGATTATATCAAGCTGAAAATTTTCTGTATAGCAAAGGACACCATTAATAGAATAAAAAGGTATCCTACAGTATGGGAGAATATATTCATAAATGACAGATCCAATAAAGGGTTGACATTCAAATATAAAGAGCTTGCACACCTCAACAAACAAAAAGCAAATAATCCAATTAAAAAATGGGCAGAGGAGCTGAATAGACAGTTCTCTAAAGAAGAAATTCAGATGGCCAACAGACACATGAAAAGATGCTCCACATTGCTTGTCATCAGAGAAATGAAAATTAAAACCACAATGAGGTATCACCTCACACCAGTAAGGATCGCCACCATCCAATAAACAAACAACAACAAATGTTGGCGAGGTTGTGGAGAAAGGGGAACCCTCCTACACTGCTGGTGTGAATGTAAATTAGCTCAACCATTGTGGAAAGCAGTATGGAGGCTCCTCAAAATGCTCAAAATAGACATACCATTTGACCCAGGAATTCCACTTCTTGGAATTTACCCTAAGAATGCAGCAGCCCAGTTTGAAAAAGACAGATGCACCCCTATGTTTATCACTGCACTATTTACAATAGCCAAGAAATGGAAGCAACCTAATTGTCCATCTGTAGATGAATGGATAAAGAAGATGCGGTACATATAAAAATGGAATATTATTCAGCCATAAGAAGAAAACAAATCCTACCATTTGCAACAACATGGCTGGAGCTAGAGGGTATTATGCTCAGTGAAATAAGCCGGGTAGAGAAAGACAAGTACCAAATGATTTCACTCATATATGGAGTATAAGAACAAAGAAAAACTCAAGGAACAAAATGGCAGGAGAATCACAGAACCCAAGAATAGACTAACAGTTACCAAAGGGAAAGGGACTGAGGAGGATGGGTGGGAAGGGAGGGATAAGGGCGGGGAAAAGGGGGGCTTTACAATTTGCATGTATAATGTGGGGGGGTACGGCATGGGCTCTACAACACAGAGAAGACAAGTAGTGATTTTACAGCATCTTACTACGCTGATGGACAGTGACTTTGAAGGGGTATGTGGGGGGGACTTGGTGAATGGGGGAGCCTTGTAAACATAATGCTGTTCATGTAATTGTAGATTAATGATACCAGAATTAATTAATTAATCAATCAATCAATTGATTGTGAGAAACTTCTCTATTTTGGTCTAATCTGAATGAAGAAATGACATGCAGTCCTAGAAAACCTCTTTCAAATATCTTTACTTTTATCTTATTCTTTACTTTGCATTATCGGAGATCCCATACTTCATTTTTACATCATTCCAAATGCTGCTGATAGAGTACTGCCCCTGGTGGCGTAGGCAGCTGAGAAATTGCCTGCAGAGCTAGAACCATGACAAATCAGGTTTAGTTATTTTCTTTGACAGAAATAAATCTCTTTCAGGCAAAGGAGCCAGATATTGTCCTCTATCACCCCATTCTTCCAAAGGGCCTGCTGTACCTCCTGTGTTATGGTAATGATTAATCTCAAATTTATTTCCTTTGCCTATTCTTAGCTAGTTTTATTTTATTCTATCACACGAACAAAAAGGCCCTTATCCCATTTCCCAAAGTGAGTTACTTAGTCCTTATATCTGCACTGTGCTGCCATTTTTTTCTTAGATGAATCAAAACATATACCTAATCTTAGTCCCCAAAATAAAACACATGATGAAACTCTTAATGGCTGGTTAATGGAGCACTAAGGAATATTGTTAATTATTAGTTCAGTAGTCACTAAAGAGTTTCTGTACTTCATGGACATTAATTTAGAGATAGTGGAGTAAGCTGGAAGCAAGAACAAAGATTCTTGATGTATTTCCTCTAAAAACCGTATTAGTGACTTGAAATAGTTAACTATACTTTTCAAAATGTTAGATGGACTGTGAACTCTACTTACTGGTCCAACTTCTAATTAGAAGCAAAATTTAAAGAAAGTTACAGTGTCTCTGCACTTTCCTTCTCTTCATATCCAACACTATTATTAAAATAAAGCACAAAGTTGGTAATATCAATCCATTAGCCACTCAACCTCTCCCTATTTTAAAGTATCCTTTTTCCACTAATAATCTCATTCAGAACTACCAATTTTGATACATGAAATTCCAGTGGTATTCTCTTTTTAACACATCATTTTTAGAATACAGTACTACTTATTTTCCAGTGTTTGTCCAATATTATAGTTTTTATGTCCTTTTATAAGAATGCTTCTAGTATTAATGCAGTTTTAAAAAGTAAGGGTTTTCATAAGACTTCAAATACTCTACAATTCATAGAACTCTAATATCATAATCAGAATCACTGTACTTAAAGGGATGTTTTATCAGTACTGGTAGTTACCTGTAAAAGAATATAACATAAAGGGAGAAACAAGGAGGAGGAAGGGAAAAATATTTCTTTAGCATTTCAGGTGAAACAGGAGAAATCACATGTGATGATATATCAAGCTTGTTGTCTTATAGTGTTTAAAAGATTTCAAGAAATTGCAAACATTCAGAAGATAATACAACATGATGGTTAAACAAATATTTGGCTTTCTGAGCAGAAACACAAAAGCTGGGATTTTAACTAAATGATACTTAGTGATTGAATGATTTGGGATAACTAAACTTCAGTTTGCTCAAAGTTGGGATGACAGCACATATTTCAGAGGGCTGTGAGCATTAAACTGTAATCTCTGTAATGCATTTAAAACATATTCATGTTCATTGTAAGAACAAAAATATTTAAACAAACACATACACATATTTTCAATGATCCTAGAAAAGAAAAAGGCATTATCACTTTCATTATCATGGTACTGTAAATTTGCAAACTGCCTCACTAAATGCAAAAAAGTCTATGTTTGAAAAACCTGTGTGCTGAGCTATTTCATATACCAAAGTATAGAAAATACCATTGGTCATCACTAGGGAGAAGCAAGTGAGTCTAACACTCCTTCTGTATCAGCTTCCTTTTGTTGCTAATAATATTTACCACAAGTTTAGTGGTTTAACACAACATGAATTTATCATCTTACACCCAGTTTCACTGGGGTAAAATCAAGACTCTGGCAGGGCTGGTTCAATCTGGGGCTGAGGACAGGACCTGTTTCCCTGACTGTTTTGGCACCTAGTGGCTCCCTCTGTTCCTCAGCTTGCAGCCTCTTCCATCTTCCAAGCACATCAGCTCATTCTCTGCTTCTGTCATCACATCAATCTCTACCTACGATTCCTCCTGTCCTCCTCTTATAAGGACAGTTGTGATTACATCTGGCCCACCCAGATAATCAGGGATAATCTCCCCTTCTCAAGATCCTTAACCTCCTCACATCCACAAAGTCCTGTCTGTCATATAAGGTAACATTCACAGGTTCTGGGAATTAGAAATGGACATTTGGGGAAAGGGTCATCATGCAACCAACCATACTATGACCGTGGAGCAGAATATGCCACCCCAAAATATGCCACTTCGGCATGCCGAATATTTTGAGCTGAAAACAATCAAGGCCCACAGGACTCAAGTAGAGCTTTATACCTCTCCCTTAACTGCCTGAAAGAATTTAGATAAAGGGCCTGGTCCAGGAAGAGACCTATCACCAGAGATAACTACAGAGAGTATATAGGCTAGGTGTGGTGGGCTAGGGGGACTTCAGCAGAGCCTGCTTGCTCAAAGTCCATTCTGTGTCCCATTGTCTCAGCATGAATGACGTAAACATTTTATTACCAAACATAGATGTAAAAGAAATGCTAATTTTAAAAAGTATAATGTAATAAAGAATACTTGAGAATATTTTTGATTATAGTTCAATCAGTTTTCAATATAGAAGTCAGAATCCTGTAGTGACAAGAGACACTGCAAGAATGAATGTGAGTTATTGTTTCATCACAAGTACTGAGTGCCAATCAGTGAAAACCTTGTGACTGATGAAAACTAAACAGATTTTGTCCTCTCCAAAACTGGAAAAATAAAATGCAGTTATGTACTAAGTTTCTACAAAATAGATATCTGAGAAATAATTTTTTCCCCAAAAGGTCAAAAGAAAAAGGAAACACCATTTGGGGGAAGGGATCGATGGTATCAGGAAGTTTCAGATTCTCCCATGGATTCTGTAAATCCCCAATGCTCAGGTGACAGGTGGCAAGGTGAGAATCATAAGATAGGAAAGACTAAAATTATAAACCAAGAGTATTTTTCCCTAATAAATAGAACATGCCTCACTCCCCAGGAAGGCATGAAAATCTCCCCACAACAATTTTGAGCTTACAATAGTCAGTCCACAGTACACAACTGGAGCCAAAGGTGTGAGTCAGAACAGACCTTGTAGAATCTCATCTGCTAGGAAATATCTTCCCCTTGGCCTGTGAGCCCAGGGTGGTTGTGGGTATAACTGTAATATTTCCAGAATATCTCCCCCTGGCTTTGGTACATCTACATATCAATAGGTGTTCCTCAGGTGTAGAAAAAGGTTTATTTCCATATCAATGGGTAATTACCTGGGCAATGGAGGGCTTATCTGAACCTGAGAGATTAGGGGGAGGCCTTGCTTGCTTCAGCCAGAGAAGGAAAGAGATGGCCCCTGACTACAGTTTGTAAGCAATAAATGGGTTTTAAACTTATTTTTCTCCCTTTGACTTATTTCGGTTTTGGAGGTATTTTGTACTGGGATTTCCATTCCCTGGAGTTACAATGGGTAATGAAGACTTAGATACCTAGCAGGAGCCCCCAGCCATCTCCAGGAATGACTAGAAATAGAGTTTACAGTGGATAGCCCCTGAGACACTGAATGTAATGGAAGAGCATAAATGCTAAAAAGAAAGTCTCTGGCCATGTAACATTGAATATAAAGCACCAGGGCAGTTTCCTTTGAACCAGAGAAAGGATTAGAAGATAAAAGAAACTTTGGCTCAGTTTAAGAAAAAAACTGAGAGAAGAAACAAATGACAAGAATTTCAAAATGAGACTTACTAAATAAGATATCTGAAATTAATTTTATAAAAATAGATTTTCAACATGATTTTTGATATGGGCAGATAAAAAGAATGAAAAGGAAGTGCAAGCTGATATTGCTCTTGGTAAAAGGGAATTTGTAGACCTAGTTAATTTAAATAGTTTATCATTAAAGCAGGTATCATTAAGAAAGCAAGTCAGTGAATAAGATCATCAGGTTGTAAAACAAGTTTTAAGTAGATGAATATTATTACTAACATCCCAAGACAATGACATCTATTTCCTGGCTTTTAAACCAATGTGGGTAAAATTGGAACATTTCCAGAATATCTCGCCTGGCTTTGGTACATCTGCATATCAACAGGCATTCAGAGGTGGAGAGAAGTATAGTTTTAGTGCATTTGCATCATTCCTCAGGGGTAGAGAAGTTCATCTCCATATCAGTGGGTGATTACCTGGGCAACAGAGGGCTTATCTGTCTGTGAGAGGTGACAGGGAGGGCCGGTGTGGTTGCTGCTTGAGCAGAGAAGGCGGCCTGGGACTGCAGTTTGTGAGCAATAAACGGGTTTTAAACTTTATTTCTCCCTTTGACTTATTTTGGTTTTTGTAGGTGTTTTGCCCCAGGATTTCCTTTCCCCAGGCTTACAATTGGCATAGTTGAAAGGAAAGGAGCGACACACAGCAGCAATTCACCGGAGAATTCCGCTTTATTAGGGAAAGGTGTTGTGTTATATAGGAAGGGGCATGGGGTGATTGTGGTGTTACTTCTACGGGGGCTGGTGGCTATTGGCTAGGTGCTGGGATTGGGAGGGGGGAGAGAGGTGATTGGGCTTTAGGTGGCACCAGCGGGAATCGAGGACTCGGAAGAGAAGCAGGAGGTTCGCCATCTTATGGGTGGGGGCTCTTCATTCCCCCCTTTCTCCTCTA
Source organism: Manis pentadactyla (assembly GCF_030020395.1). Lineage (NCBI taxonomy): Eukaryota > Metazoa > Chordata > Mammalia > Pholidota > Manidae > Manis > Manis pentadactyla. Next base: position 38,053,221 of record NC_080019.1, read on the forward strand.
TGGGGTTGTGGATGTTGCTTTCTCTCTGACTGCTTCCTGCTGAACGAGGGTGGAGAAGGGAGGGCTTGAGGACTGGGAGGAAAGGGTTGATAGGACTCCCCACAGTAAGGATGGGTAGATGTGGACTTCTTCAGGTTGGAGTTCCCTGTAACCATAGGTCAAGGACTTGTTGATTCTAATGGTGCCAAGAGGATACGGGTGCCAGAAGCCAGGCACCTGCGGCCATTGTTTCCAGGAACAGTTTCCAGCGGAGAGAGGGGTCCATCTCTGTGTGTGGTGAGGAGGTTACGTGAGGGTGAGGGATCTTCTGTGGCTAAAAGCTGGTAGTTCCTGAGTAAAAGCTGGTTGAAAGTTTGATTGGAGATTTTACCGACTTGGGATTTGATAAACTTTACTATACAAGGTAAGAAGAGACAGGCGAGAAGAATGATTATTATAGGGCCTGCAATGGGCCACAGCCAGGTGAGGAAGGGGTTTGTTAGTATTGAAGAGAATGGGTTGGAGGAGTAATACTGTGGGTACCGGGAGTTACCCATGTAGTGAATGGCACAAGACCAGTAGGGACATCTCCGTAGGTGTCTGGCCATCGCCTGCAACAGGCTTGTTTTTGGTCACAAAGGAAGCAAAGGTAGGGAGAATAAAGGTAGCTGCTAGTGAACACTACTGTGGAGGGAGGAAAGTGGAGGTGTAAAGGCTTGGAGTAGCCTTTCAGAGGGCAGTCTGATGTGGCAATGAGGGCAGTAATTTTTGTTTGATGCTGTGTGTAAGTCTGTCTGACTTTGAATCGCCATACAAAGGAGGCTGGGGTGGCGGGGAAGACAATAGGAGTGAGGAAAAAAAGCGAGACAGAGCGAGGGAGCAGTAAAGGAGGAAAAAGTCATGATTCGGGTATGGACGGCAAAAGGGGTGAATGGGATTTTGTAGGAAAGAGGACAGTAAGGTCAGGAGTCTGGAGGGAGGATGAGTCTGTAAACTTTTGGAGGTTAAGAGATCCTTTAGGTGATGTGGGGACAGAATGGTAAGGGGCACCCCGAATGTCAGTTTATGAGCTTCCTTCTGCAAGAGCTATCCAGCGGCTAATGCCCGTAGGCAGGGGGCCCATCCCCAAACTGTGGGGTCTAATTGCTTGGAAAGATAAATTACTGGGGCAAAGGATGGGCCATAATATTGGCCTAGGACTCCTAGAGCTTGACTGGACCTCTCATGAATGTATAATGAGAAGGGCTTCAACAAATCAGGAAGATGGAGAGCTGGGGCTTCCACAAGGGCTCGACGGAGCTTAATGAAGGAGTGTTGGGGTGAGGAGGATAATGGTTCTTCAGGGGGGCCCTTGCTGAGGTCGTATAGGGGTCTTGCCAACAGGGAGAAGTTAGGGATCCATGCTCTAAAATATCCAGCCAGGCCTAGAAAGGAAAGGATTTCTGTCTTGGTTTTGGGAACGGGCATGTCAGAGAGGAGCCGTTTTCTGCCTAAGGTAATGGACTTTCTTTGTTGAGATAGAAGAAATACGAGGTAAGTGACAGAATTGGAAGAGATTTGAGCTTTGACAGGGGATACCCGGTAACCTCTGGAAGCTAGAAGGTTAAGTAGGGAGGCAGTGTCAAGTTGAGACTGTTCCCATGAGGGACTGCAGAGTAGAAGATCGTCCACGTATTGTAATAAGGTGGACTCGGAAGCCTTGTGGCAAAACTGTCCAAGTGAGTTGTTCAGAATATCTTGTGTATGGGTCCGTCCAGGTGAAGGTGAAAAAATCTTGGGAGGAGGGGTCCAGAGGGATAGAAAAAAATGCATCCTTGAGATCTAGGACAGAGAAGTGGGAGGCCGAGGCAGGGATCTGCCATAAAAGGGTGTATGGATTTGGGACTAAGGGATGGATAGGGACGATGGCCATGTTAATGAGGTGAAGGTCTTGGACAAGGTGGAAAGATCCGTTGGTTTTTTTAACAGCTAATATGGGGGTATTAAATGGGGAGTAAGTGGGTCTGAGGTAATTTTTGTTTAAAAGATCTTGAATGATGGGTTGGAGGCCTATGAGGGCTGAAGTGGTTAGGGGATATTGGGCCTGACAGATATACTGAGAGGGGTCACGTAATCTGATAGAGGCAGGAGGACATAGAACCACGGAGGGGCTTGTAATGTCCCAAACTCTGAGATTTACAGGGTGTATGAGGGTGGAACTGGAGCTTTCATTGGGTAGAGGGGGGTCGTCGGCTATGAGGGCCATCAGAAAGGGAGTACTGGGGGCTGTGGGAGTGGATATAGTTATGGAAACATGGAGGAGAGAAAGGATGTCCTGTCCTAGTAAGGGGATGGGACACTGGGGCATAACCAGGAAGGAGTGGAAGAAAGGTATGGGATTGTCTTGGATTGTGCATAAAAGGGGAGGGGTTTTAATGGGAAAATCTGTTTACCTCCTACCCCGACTATAGGAGTAATGGCAGACGTGGTAGGGCCCCGGTTTTCCCACAAGACTGAGAAGGTGGCTCCTGTATCTAGGAGGAAGGAGATGGGGCAACCGTCTACTATTAAAGTAACCCTGGGCTCCTGTTTTGTGATGGAAATGGTCGGGCGAGTAGCCCCTGGGCCCTGTCAATCTTCTTCTGCCAGCCCCACTACGGCGGGCTTAGGATGGGGGTTGTTCATCCAGCCTCTCCTTTGGGTGGCTGGGCAATCAGACCCCCAGTGGCCCTTTTTGTGGCATCTGGGGCATGGGGTGGTAGGAGATCTGGGGAAGGGGCATGCCCTTGACCAATGTCCTTCTTGTCCGCACTTGAAACAAGCACCTGGGGGCCCTTGTTTGTAGAAGAGCGCCCAGGTTGTGTTTTTATCAGCTGGGCCAACATTTGGAAATTGGCCTGATCAGCCTTTTGTTTACGGCGTTCTTTCTCCTCCTCCTGGTTATGGAAGACTTTAAAGGCCACTGTTAGGATCTCAGTCTGTGGGGTAGCGGGGCCCTGTTCTAACTTTTTGAGTTTAGCTTTAATGTCGGGGTAGCTTTGAGCTAGGAAGTATGTCATAAGGACATGTCTCCCGTCAGGTGTTTCTGGGTCTAAGCTGGTATACTATAATAGGGCTTGAGTGAGTCTGTCTAAGAACTCAGAGGGTGTCTCCTCCCTCCTTTGAATTATGTCTTGGAGCTTTTGAAAATTAACTACTTTATGGGCTGCCTTTTTCAGACCTGCTATTAAGCAGAAGGCAAAAATATCTCGAGAGTGGAGACCCACGGCGGTGTTATAATCCCAGTGTGGGTCTTGTTCAGGGACAGCGGTGGGGCCAGGGGGATAGGTGGGGTCAGGCCTGTGGGTTTCGGTGGCGTGCGTTTGGGCGAAGTCCCAAACTCGTCTGCGCTCTTCAGGAAGGAAGGTATTGGCCAGGAGCATGAAAATGTCATGATGTGTGAGGCTGTATGACTGGAAGGTCCATTGAAACTCCTTAATATATGTTGTGGGATCAGTGGAAAAGGAACCTAGGCCTTTCTCAAGTTGGGCTAAATCTCCTAAGGAGAAAGGGACATGAACGCGCACAATGCCTTCAGATCCTGCTACGTCTCGGAGGGGGGCGATAATTTTGGGAGGCCCTCGTGACCGAGTCTGAGGAGGACTGAAGGGTTCTGGCTCAGTCTGTGGGGGAGAAACGTGATGGGGGCAAAGACAGAGGAGGCTCCTGGAGGGGGGCTGAAAGGCTCAGGCTTGAACTGCAAGGGGGGTGAGGTGGGGGAGGAGATGGTGGTGGAGGAAGGTGGAGGGGCTGTTGTGGGAGAGGAGGGGGAGGCAGCGGCGATGGCGGGGTTGTAGGGGGGGGAGGGGCTGAAGGGGTAAGCCTGTATGACGGAGGATCGTCGGCTGGGTCAAAGGTAGTCGAGGAGGGACTGGGAGTGTGTGGAGGGGAGGGAGACGGCTTGCAGGCTAGAAGAACTTGGGGGGAGGCACGGGGAGGAGGCAGCGGCGGCGGCAAGGGAGGCGGGAGGAGGCGGAGAGCTTCGGTATAAGGAATCTCCTTCCATTTTTTCAGGCGCTGGCAGTAGTTTAAGAGATCGCGAGTGATGTTAGGATCAAGAGTTCCCCCTGCGGGCCATTGGTTGTTATTGTCTAGGGGGTATGTCGGCCAATCTTGGGAGCAGTATTTGCGGAGAAGTTTTGGTTTTATATCAGGCGTCAGGGAGAGGGTGGCTAGATACTTGAGCAGGCATTCAAGAGGTGAACTTTCAGGGAGGGATGAGGAGGCTCCCATGGCTAAAGGACAGAGAAGGAGACAAACAAGGGAAGATGAACGGAGATCCTCGGACTGGGAGCAGACGGCAAGGAGACAAAGGGCGTCCCCGATGATCCTTGGGGGTCTGCGGAAACTCGTATACGAGTCGGTTTCTTAGGAAGTGTGGGTCGTCACCCAGACTTCTCTAGGAAGGCAGAGTGCCGGAGTCTGAGGTACCTAGTACTAGGAATTTTTGGCGGAAGGAATTTTCAGTGGAGGGAACGGAAGGAGGAGCGGAAGAAAAGGGAGCGTTCTCATCCGCAAATGAGTCACCTGGTTTATGGCTGTTGGAGGAGGGGCCTGAGGGTCCGCCACGGCCGTGAAGGCCTAAGGCGGGGAGAGTTCCCTCCTCGTCCCGAGCGTCAGGGCCTTGCCGGACGGTCACAGTCAATGGCGCTGCGATAGCTCAGGGAAGAGCGGCCCGCTCCCCGGGAAAACTTACCCAAAGGCCAAAGAGGAGTGGTCAGTGTGATGAGCCAGCACCTGAAAAAGAGGATGAGGGCATGCTGCTGCTGGTGTCGGGGGAAGACAGGGCCCAGTTGGGGTGTCCCGTCTCCCAGGTTTCGACACCAATGAAAGGAAAGGAGCGACACACAGCAGCAATTCACCGGAGAATTCCGCTTTACTGGGGAAAGGTGCTGGGTTATATATGAAGGGGCATGGGGTGATTGTGGCATTACTTCTATGGAGCTGTTGGCTGTTGGCTAGGTGCTGGGATTGGGAGGTGGGAGAGAGGTGATTGGGCCTCAGGTGGCGCCAGCAGGAACCGAGGACTCGGAAGAGAAGGAGGAGGTTCGCCATCTTATGGGTGGGGGCCCTTCAATAGTCAGCTGGATTCCTGTGAACCCAAAATCTGTCATAATAGGTGCGACCTTTGGGAGGGCTGCCCCTAGAAATGATGGGGAGAAGTGGCACTTGGGATTAGGGACATGTGTCTACACTCATGTGGTCATGGCGGCCCATGGCCTGAGCCTAAGGCTACTGCTTCTGCCACTGCTGCTGCTCTTGCTGCCGGCCGGAGCCTGGCCACAACCATGGAAAGGAGCAGAGGTCCAGTACACTTGATAGAGAAGCAACTGGCTGCTGTGCACCATGCCTTTCTTTCTGGTTACAGAACCCATCATCGGAACAGCTCCGACCAAGGTAATAACCTCCTATCCCATCGCGGGGTGGGTGCAAGACTGGACCCAAAGGCCACGGAGTGGTGTGGCACAGACACCTCAAAAGACAATGTGGGCCCATCGGTGTGGCTTGTCTTTCACCTTTGAAGAAGTCAGCTGAGCCCGGAAGGAGTGCCCTGCACATTATGCAGATCAGCAAACCACCAAGAGGGGCCTAGAGCGTCTCTCTGCAGCCTATGGTCGGTCGCCGGTTACTGAGAGCGATCGAGGTACCCACTTTATTGGACATGTGTTGCAAGGATGGGTATAGCAATTAGGAGTAAAATGGACGTGGCCCTGGACATTTCAACACATGGATCGGCAATAGCTGGCTCTTCTGGCACCTTGGGGAAAAGGCTTGGAAGCTGGCCTTCTGTGTATTCCTGTAATAACAGCAAATTGGCCTCCAACAATCAACAGTTATTTGCTTCTATGGTCTTTGTGTCCTGGATGCGCCCCCTGGCTGCAGCTGCCACGTGATGGCTTGAATGGACAAGCTTTGGACTTAATCTGCATGGGACTTTGAACCTAGCTGAATCCTCTGGCTTGAGAATTATGATTGTGCTGCTGTTGTCAATAAAGTAATGTTTAAAGAGAGGCTTGACTTTGCCTAATGTTTGGTAAAAGTTCTGTGAACAATTTAGCATGATTGTTAGGAATGAGTAAACAAGTGTAGAAATGTATTTTGTGCTTAGTGAGAGATTGTGTTGTAAAGTACATTTACTTAATCTGAATAGGCTGAATCCTCTGGCTTGAGGATTATCCAGATTTTATTGCTGTTGCTATTGCATGTTAGTAGATTGGTCAGAAGAGGGGGACCGAGTACATTGTAAGGCGAGATTTCTGGAGGGATGAATTGTGGGTAAAATTAAAACATTTCCAGAATATCTCACCTGGCTTTGGTCCATTTGCATATCAACAGGCATTCAGAGGTGGAGAGAAGTATGGCTTTAGTGCATTTGCATCTTTCCTCAGCGGTGGAGAAGTTCATCTCCATATCAATGGGTGATTACCTGGGCAACAGAGGGCTTATCTGTACCTTGAGAGGTGAGGGGTATGGACACTCGTGGTTGCTGCTTGAGCAGAGAAGAAAGACAGCCTGAGACTGCAGTTTGTGAGCAATAAAAGGGTTTTAAACTTTATTTCTCCTTTTGACTGATTTTGGTTTTTGTAGGTGTTTTGCCCCAGGATCTCCTTTCCCTGGACTTACAACCAAGTTCAGAATTGTTGAAATAGGAAATGTTACTGAGTAATATTTGTTATTTTAAGAACTGGCTTTTTCCAAGAATTATTAATATTGGACATTCAACAATTGGACATTTTAAAAAATAAAAATCTAGAAATGTGAAAGAAAACTCTAAAAGTCCTTTAATTTTCTTTCTTTAAAATATTTGGAGGAAGATATGCTAATATATCTGATGTCTCAATCCATTTAACAAAGGAGTTTCCCTAATTGCTCCAGAAAACTTAACCTTAAATTACAGAAACAAAAATTTTTGTTTTATCCTGGGGTTTCACAGTAAACCGTGCTGGTGCAATAGGTGTATTTAATAGGAAAGCAGTTCTATTCCTTTGCACCCAGCTGTTACAGAATGTCTGCAAGATGTGGACGTTCACACCGTGCCTTTAAGCACTCTATTAACTCTGGCGATGTGTGTCGCCACGGGTGTGCAGTGGTTCTGAGAGATAGTACTCTGTCCATGAACTGATGTTTTGGAAGGAATTCACTCTTTCTCTTTTTTTTTTTTTTTTTGCCACCGTCTTCAATACAATTGCTGTCTGATGCATTTAAAAACTCTAAAGAAACTTCAGCAGGTCTGTCTGAAGTGAAACCCTTCAATCAAGCTACAACTGCTACATACCAAAACAGATCTCTTAGCTGCTTCCTCTGTTGAGAAGGAACATTTCTAAAGTACATAATGCCCAGTTAAGCTCATTTGCAATTCTTCTTCCTGATATGCTATAAGTAAATCGTGGAAATCCAGTGTATATTCTATATATAAGGTGAATATAAAGTTCAACCAAGTGATGCACAACAGAATATTCAAATCATTTTTATGCTTCAATTTCAAAGTACTAGATGTGGCATGAAATAAATAAGGCATCCTCCAGAGCTTAACATTTTTATTATAATGTATTCATCACTGTAAGAATGTCTGGGGGTTTTTAAAAATATATTCCCAAGTACTGATAGTGCTATATTTTATGTGCTCACATTTTCGTGACCCCTGGGTAGCTAAGCTCATCTCTCTGGGAGACAGAGGCCACTAGGAAAATGACAGACTGTTATTCTCATTTAAACTATCAGAATGTCTGGGAGAAGGGCCCAGAAACATGAATTTTCAGCAGTTATCCAGGTGAATGTGATTCACACCAAAATCTGGGAACTATTTATACTTACAATTAAAATGGCATATTTCAGAATGTCATATTTTAGTAGCCAATGTGACAATAATACCCAGGACAATTTCATGCCACCAACAGGCCAGGCAGCTATCAGGCACCTATTGCAGCAGCACTTGCCCCAGCTCACCTCATTAACTGTCCTTGTGTAGTCATTAACAAGGGCTTCATAATGACGACTTTGTGACCCAGTAGAGCCACAGGCTTTCCTGCCACCAGCTTTATGTGCAAGATAAAAAAACTTCCAGCCTTCTCCACTGGGGAAAAAAAAAAGTTTTTCCCCTAGGTTTTGCAGTATGTTTAACACAGCAGGTGGCTACTTATGATACTTCTAGGGGCAAAATGGTTCTCAGGCATCCGGCCCCTGCTGAGAGAAGGGGAATTCAAAGTCTCCAAAGAATTGGTAACAAAGATTCCTGGTATCGGCAGATCTTTATGTCTTTATTATTTCTTCACTTTAAAATGGTTTAAGGGAGAAATGCTTGAAAGAAAAATAAGACAAAATAAAATGCCTATTGTACAGCCATGTTATGTGTCTACACCTAAACGGGAACAGGCTTTATTATAACAGTGTTCTATGACTTTGTGGCTCACTGGGTATATTCGTCATCCAAAGCATTAGTTAAATGTAGGTATCTCAGTTCAGCCCAAAGCTTTGGTCTGGGATGGGCCTCTGCATTTTACTACCTCTTCTAAAAGATTCAATTCAGGCAGTCCATCAATGTGCTTGAAGAAACACATCTATATGTTTGCAGTACATGGCTCTCAGTACTGTTCTCCCTGCTATGGGAATCAAAATTTCAGTTGCAAGGACCGTTTTCATATACTTCAACTAGCTGAGAAAATTTTCTAATGCTGAATTTTATAGAAACAAATATTTAGTGGAGAACATGAAACACAACTGGTAGTAAATTACATGTATGTGTTATACTGACAGATTAGTTAACTAAAGCAAATACACATGAAATGAACCTAATATTATTCATTGGTTCTGGTGTCAATGATCATTCATCCACACAAAGGACTAGGGTAGCATTTGGTAAACATGGTGGAAAAATATCCACCTAAATCCTGAATCTATCTTCCTTCTTTTCTGTTGTTTTATTAGCTAATTCTCTTCTCTTTCCTACAATGTTCTATGTTTCACACTTGCTTATAAAATAGGTACTTCCTTATATCAAAGCTTTGATATTATCATATTATTGTTATTCAAGAATTCCTCTATTCTTCTTTGTCTACAGTTATTCAAAGTTCAAATTAAATTAGTTCCTTCAACCACCATCCTCCTTTAACTTCAGTTATTGTCACTCTTCCAAATAGGCTAATATATACATTAGTATAGTATAAATCTATAAGGGAATTTGTGTGCCTCCATTATGGATACTACAAAATATCTGCCAGATATACTGCTACTGAGCTGGGAACAGTTTCTCCCTCTACCCCTTCTCTTCCTTGAACTCTTCCTCTGTGATTATTTGCTCATTTTTGTAGGCATCCATGCAACTAAGAGCTTTGCCTGTATTTCACTACAACTGTGGGAAGCCATTTTTGGTAAGGGGAGTTGAACATACCTGAAAGAATCCTTCACCATGAGGATTTATTGTAACATAATCAAATATTGCCCCTTGTCGTATCTTTCTGTGGTTTCTCTTTTAAATGTGTACAATTTTTAAAGATAACTTGTTAAGGCTGAACTTTATCTTCAAAGTATACAAACTTTGGAATGGATTTTGAAGTTACCTCCATAATACTGTACTCTAATGACCACAGAATACGCTGTTTAATTTCATTTACAGAATGAACACTGACAACTTTAATCATGCCTCCCACCTGGCTGGGTCAAAAGTATTAGCATGAATACAGAATGCATAAGGCACACTAAAACTCATGGGTACATTAAGCATAACTAAGACTCACTCTTTGTTTTTCTACCCTATGTAAACACCGAAGGCCTTTACCACCAAATATGTAGTTAAAATTTTAATTATGCTTGGGATATAGAAATAAAAGATATAATATGTGAACATATAAAGAAAATGGCTTAGATAAAAAGACTTTTCTAAGGAACCATCAATAATATCTAAAATCCACGGACATTATGTGTGTGATTATCTCCAAGACAGAGATACACATACTTAAAAAAATGAAATCCTTCAAACCCATGTGAAAAATTCTATTTTGTTTTAAAATGGTCAACTATCATCTGAACTACTGGAAGAAAAGTGGTGTATTCCACACCAGAAAAATCTAAATGAGTAAAAATTGTTTTTTTTAGTGTTAATGTCTGATGGATGTGAGTCCAGGGAGCATGATTTATGTGGGTGAAGGTCAAGGCCAGTGGGAGCTTTGGGAAGCTCTACCTCCATCAGTAGCTCCTTATCAAAGTTACCTGAGACTGATAGAGCTAGAAATGAGTCATATTTAGTACCCAGACAAGGTCAGGAGTTTTCGTTTTCTTTTATAACAGAAAGTAATACCCAATACAAGTGACATTCAAATGGTGCTTAACTAGTAACATAATTATAAATATGTTTCTAGTTGAAATTGAAATAATGATTTTTTGATTTATCAAGAGCTACTCAGTCAAGATGAGAAAAAAATATCAGAGATATAAAAATGACAGGGAGTTTAAATAACAATATTTAACACAGTTTAGTGAGCAATAGACATATACACTCTGGCTGTGGCTAGGAGCTCATGCACTAGGTAGGAGTGCCATCTACAAACACTTGTCCCTCTGTTCCAATTCCTCATTTTGATATTTCATTTTCTTTTAGTTATGTTCCTACCAAACTGCCTCTTTTTTTTATTAAGCATCATTGATATACAATCTTATAAAGTTTCACATGCACAACATTGTAGTTTCAACATTCACCCATATTATCAAGTCCTCACCCCGTCGTCCACTGCAATCACTGTCTTGATATCACCGTAGTAAGATGCTATAGAATCGTTACTTGTGTTCTCTGTGCTATACTGCCTTCCCCATGACCTACCTATATTGTGAGTGCTAATCATAATGCCCCTTGATCCCCTTCTCCCTCCCTCCCTCCCCTTCCCACCTTCTTCCCATTGGTAACCCCTAGTCCCTTCTCAGATTCTGTGAATCTGCTGCTGTTCTGTTCCTTCAGTTTTGCTTTGTTGTTATACTCCACAGATGAGTGAAATCACTTGGTACTTGCCGTTCTCTGCCTGCAAACTGCCTCATTCTTGTTCCATTTATTTTTTTGGAACAGTTTTTCTGCAAAATTTAATTGCTAGAATAGTTCTCACAACACCCAAAAAATTATTCATTAGGATGCAGACATACCTCAGAGATATTGCAGGGTCAGTTCCACAATAAAGTGAATATTGTAATAAAGTGAGTCAAATGAATGTCTGGGTTTCCCCATGCATGTGAAATTTATATTTACACTGTGTCATGATCTATTAAGCGTAACTGCATTATGTCTTTAAAAACTGTATATACCTTACTTTTAAAACACCTTATTGCTAAAAAATGATAAACATCATCTCAGCTGTCAAGTGAGTTGTAATCACTAAAACAAATATAACATGAATGAAAAAGAAATATTTCTAAAATTACTAAAATATGATACAGAGACAGGAAGTTAGCAAATGCTGTTGGGGAAATGGCACCAACAGATTTGCTCAATGCAGGGTTGCCACGAAACTTCACTTCTTAAAAAAATGTACTATCTGCAAAGCTCAATAAAGCCAAACACAATAAAATAGGTTTGCCTGTACATGTACTCTTGCTGTTATGCAACTGCAATAGTGCCTAACAATCCAATACTGCAAGAGGTAAGGGGCTTGTTAACAGTAAGTCCCACAGGAAAACAATTTAATACACACAAAACATTCATTTGTTCTATTCTATTTCAAACTCATATGTGGCAAACTTCTACAGAACTAATAAATGGTACAAGAAAAGACATTTCCAGATGATGTAAAATAAATATTTACTAAGTACAGACTGGACCTGAGAAGAAAGGAGGGCACAAGCCAAGTATATTTAAAACAAGCCCATATTCTTGCCCCTGAAAGGAACATCTGAATATTTGAGTATTGGACAAACAGTTTAAACCACTATAAACTAATTCTTACCTCTGAGAGAGGATTCCAGGATCCCAAAACTATGACTGACAAGTTTTCTCATGAGTAGCTAAATATATGAAAGGTCCACGACTGTGATGATAACATGAATGGTTAAAATGGATCCACAGGATTCCATTCACAGAGAAGTCACCAAAGTTCATCCCAGTATTTCTGTGGTATAAAACTTTGAAGAAAGAAGTATTAAAGTACAGTCAGAGCTACTCAAGAAAAAAGGTTTAAAGTTATCATGTGTTCACTTCTGAACTGGTCACTCAGAAGTAAAACTGTAATTCGACATAATTGCCCTGTACTTTATTATTCAACAAGTATGTTATTATCAAGAGCCATATGTGAATGTTTTCTGTTATTCTCTGGGTCTATACCACTTACCACCTCATTGATTCTCTTGTTGAAGAGAGAATGTGGCAACATCCTGACATTATCAGTAACGTACAACTCAGCAAGCACAATAACAGGACTTCTAATACAAAAGAATGCTTTCTGCCAACACTTATTATGGTGAGATCGTTAGCCTTTTACATGCATTTCTCATTCACAAAAATATTAATAATACTTGTCCTGCATGCTTTTTAGGGGTTATCTATGCCAATGAAAATCCTGATAATTAATTGTGGTCAGACTATGTGGAGGGTTCTGGATGTAAACAGAGACCTCACTCATAAAGCTTACACTACAGCAGAAGAGTCATCATGTAAAAAAGACTGTAGTGATTAACTACCCTGAAAAGTGCATATGAATATAGTCTTCTAGAAAATTAAATAATAACATAAATGTAGATTAATATTGTGCTTTCATTTTTATTTTTCCTGTATTGCATGTGTTCAAGTTCATAGGAGGCAGGACTTGTCTTACATCAACAGTACCTAGCCCTGACACTTCTATATAGCCATATAACAGATATTAGGATTTCTTGGAAACATTTCATTAAAAAGATGATTTTACAGTATTAAATTAATTTTTAAAAGGAAAAATATCAACTATAATCTCATCGCTGTAACAAAGCATTTACATTTTTGCCTAATACTTTCTGGTTACCTATATAATCTTATTCATATGAATACAATTATTCAAAGTGTACACATTTTAGCATGCTTATTAGCACACTGAATTTTTATGCTGTATCTTTTAAATAATTTAAAACATAAAATATTAAAAATTTTATGTTTCATTAAATTTGTTATTTAAATTTTCAATAAAAATTAGGATGACTTTCTTATTTCTAACTGTTAAAGAACAGTTTAATCCAAAGTAGTTTCCTCATCGTGTCATCATCAGCCACTAGCCAAAAGCATTTGTACCTAAATTCAAACCACTGCACTCTAACTTACATCATTTATATCTCATAAGACCTACAGTTCATTTGGGTTTAGTCTAGTCTCCCAAAGGGAGATGATCTTATCACAAAGTAACATCTGTTCAGAGGGACCAAGCACTCCAGGGAAGGAGGTTTTTCACGGGAACCACTACCATACACTGAATAGTCATATTCCAAATAATAATAAATTTGCTTATGCCTGTTCAAATTTCTGCTTATAACATTTTCTTAGCTTTCAGCACTATCAGAAAGACACAAAATAATGGCAATAGTGAAGATTCTTATATTACTCCTAATCTTTCACAGAAGGCAGCTGAAATGATTATAAGTTAGATATGGATACATCCATGCTAATGAAATTTCTTTCAATTGTTTTATTAATGGTTTTTAATCAGAAATGTATCTGTATATTATCAAAATTTATTTGATTCTATACTGAAAACTTCAAGTAATTTTTACCTTTAAAATGTTAATTGGATGAATTAGGTGTTCAAAAATTAAAAATCTTCATTATATTCCTAGAAATAACCCCATGTTTCATACCGGTATTTTTTAATGTACTATGTGTTATTTCTCTTGATATTTTGTTCTGAATTTTAGCACCAATATTCTTTAGGTAGAATTATAATTTATTGATATATAATTATTTGTAGTATTCATGTGCCTTTATATTTCTCTGGTATGAGTTGTAATGTCTCCTTTAACCTCTGACTTTGAGTACTCTTTTCTCTTTCCTGCTTAGTGAAATTGGACCTCTCTATTACTCATATAACTTAACCTGAAATGCATTAATGACTGAAATACAAGATCTGAAACTATAAAACTCTTCTAAGAAAACAGTGAAAAGCTCATCGTCATGGGTCTTGGCAATGAATTTTTAGATATGAAACTAAAAGGACAAAGCAACAAAAGCAAAAATCAACCAGTAGGATTACATTGAACTAAAATGCTTTTGCACAGTAAAAGAAACAATTGATAAAAATCAAAATCACTTGAGGTGATTCAAGATGGCAGCATGAGAGGTGAGACAGAAAACTCTGCCCAAAACCACATATAATGTGAAAATACAGTTAATACAACAAGCCCTAAAACAGCAGCAGGAAAGAAGGGTTCACCAGACTGCATACAGACCTCACAGAGCAGACCTCATGAAACAGGGTAACGTAGGAAAGCTTTGATCCACTGGGACCCAAGCCCTTCCCCCACCTCAGCTCATCGGTGGGAGAAATAGGAAAGGAGCGGGGAAGGCGGTGGAAGCCTAAGACTACTGAACACGCAACCCTGGAGGCCTGCTTTGGACCACAGACCTACATTGTGTGGTGCCCTGGAGGTTGGTGGGGTTGGGGAGCTGGGACAGGTGGAGTGCTTGAGAGACTGAGATTCTGACCACTTGTGGAGAATGGGGATCCACATCTGACTGCTCTGTGACAAAGGAAAGGCAGGCGGTCTGAGAGGCTTCCTAGCAGCAAGAGGGCTGCTGAAAGGGTGGGGTTTCTCTGAGCTTCCTACACAAGAGAAGGGATAGGTGGACAAGGTTGTCTGGGCATGCCCTGCCCAGCAGGTTGAGAACTTTGAGGAGCTTCAGGCACTCCATCCCCATGGCTGCCTACTCAGCCCTGAGGCCCCCACTGTGACACACAGCCTGCTGCACCTTCTTCATAGCCTGCCGGGACCTCCTCGCAAACCATTAGTCACTGCACTGGTGTCAAACCAGCTGGAAGGAGGCCCCACCTATAACATCTAGAGGTGCCAAGAAGAGGCTTACACTTGTGTGCTTGACCCACTGGCTCTGATACTGGAGACAGGCTTAGCAGCCGGGAATCAAGAAACAGCTCTTTCCTCCCCCCAGGCACCAGGTCCACTTCCCTGTGACCCCCAACCTCACACTAGGGGCTGAGCAGCTCCAGAGACTGGGGTTTCTGGGCACCGGAGGGCACCACATAGAATTATGAAACATCAAAGGAACCTGGTTCAGACCAAAATTTTACAAACCCAAGAAAAAGGGACAAATGAAACTGAACTCACCAATCATCCTGAAAAAGAGTTTAAAATAAAAATCATAAACATGCTCATGGAGGTACAGAAAAATATTCAAGAACTCAGGGACAAATTTAAGATGGAGATTCAATCATTAAGAAATTCCATATCTGAAATGAAACATACAATGGAGGGATTTAAAAGCAGATTAGATGTAGTAGAACAGATGGTAAATGGAATAGAAATTAGAGAAGAGGAATACAAAGAAACTGAGGCACAGAGAGAAAAAAGGATCTCTAAGAATGAAAGAATATTGAGGGAACTGTGTGAGCAATACAAATGCAACAATATCTGCATTATAGGGGTACCAGAAGAAGAAGAGAGAGAAAATGGGATAGAAGGGGTTACTGAGGAGGTAGTTGTTGAAAACGTCCCCAATCTGGGGAAGAAGATAGTCTCTCAAGCCATGGAGGTGCACAGATCTCGCAACACAAGGGACCCAAAGGAGACAATACCAAAACATATAATAATTAAAATGGCAAAGATAAAGGATAAGGACAGACTTTTAAAAAGCAACTAGAGAGAGAAAAAAGATCACATACAAAGGAAAACCCATCAGGTTATCATTAGATGTCTCAACAGAAACCTTTCAGGTCAGAAGGGAGTGGAATGATATATATAATGCAATGAAGCAGAAGGGTCTCAAACCAAGAATACTCTACCCAGAAAGGTTATCATTTAAATTTGAAGGAGGGATTAGACAATTTTCAGATAAGCAAAAGCTGAGAGAATTTACCTCCTACAAACTGCCTCTAACCAATTACTCCAAAGGGCAGGCCAACCAGACAGAAAATAAGAGACAGAGGCACTGAACAATGTACTAGAACATATGGACATAATGGACATCTACAGAACACTCCATCCAGAAGCAAGAGGATACACATTCTTCTTAAGTGGACATGGCTCATTTTCAAGAATAGATCATATACTAGGGAACAAAAAGAGCCTTAGTAATTTCAAAAAGATTGAAATTGTACCAAGCAGCCTCTCAGACTACAAAGATATGAAACTAGAAATAAATTACATGAAGAAAATGAAAAAGCCCACAAACACATGGAGGCTTAATAACATAATCCTAAATAATCAATGCAGCAATAACCAAATAAAAATAGAGATCAAGCAATATATGGAGACAAATGACAACAATAATTCAACACCACAAATAATCTGTGGGAAGCAGCGAAGGTCATGCTAAGAGGGAAGTATATTGCAATACAGGCCTACCTCAAGAAAGAACAATCCCAAATGAACAGTCTAAACTCATAATTAATGACCCTAGAAAAGGAAGAACAAATTAGGCCCAAAGTCAGTAGAAGGAGGGACATAATAAAGATTACAGCAGAAATAAATAAAATCGAGAAGAAGAAAAACATAGAAAGAATCAGTGAAAGGAAGAGCAGGTTCTTTGAGAAAATAAACTAAACAGATAAACCCCTAGCCAAAGTTATCAAGAAAAAAAGACACTCTAAACACATAAACAGAATCAGAAATGAAAAAGGAGAAATCACTACGGACACCACAGAAATACAAAGAATTATGAGAGAATACTATTAAAGATTATATGCTAACAAACTGGATAACCTAGAAGAAATGGACAACCTTCTAGAAAAATACAACCTCACAAGGCTGATCCAGGAAGAGACAGAAACTCTGAATAGATCAATTACCAGCATGGAAATCGAATTGGTAAACAACACACTACCTAAGAAAAAGTGCCTGGACCAGATGGTTTCACTGCTGAATTTTATCAAACATTTGGTGAAGAACTAATACCCATTCTCCTTAAAGTTTTCCAAAAAGTAGAAGAGGAGGGAATATCCCCAACCTCGTTCTACAAGGTCAACATCACTCTAATAGCAAACCAGGCAAAGACACCACAAAAAAAGAAAATTACAGACCAATATCCCTGATGAACATAGATGAACACTGATGCAAAAATACACAACAAAATATTAGTAAACCCAATTCAAAAATACATCAAAAGGATCACCCATTATGATCAAGTGGGATTCATCTCAGGGATGCAAGGATTGTACAACATTCGAAAATCCATCAACATGATCCACCACATCAACAAAAAGGACAAAAACCACACAATTATCTCAATAGATGCTGAAAAAGCATTTGACAAAATTCAGCATCTATTCATGATAAAATCCCTCAACAAAATTGGGGATAAAATCTCCCCACTTTTATTCAACATAGTTCAGGAGGTGATCGCCATGGCACTCAGACAACACAAAGAAATAAATAGAATCCAGATTGGTAAAGAAGAAGTCAAACTGTCCCTGTTTGCAGATTTCATGATATTATATATTAAAAAAAACCCTAAAGAATCCACTCCAAAACTAATATATCTAATACATGAATTCAGCAAAGTTGCGGGATACAAAATTAATACACAAAAATCTATTGCATTCCTATACACTAACAATGAACTAGCAGAAAGAGAAATGAGGAAAACAATTCCATTCACAATAGCATCAAAAAGAATGAAATACCTAGGAATAAACTTAACCAAGGAATTGAAAGACCTATACCCTGAAAACTACAAGATACTCATGAGAGAAATTAAAGAAGATACCACAAAATGGAAACACATCTCGGGCTCATTGATAGGAAGAATTAATATTGTCAAAATGGCCATCCTGACTAAATCAATCTACAAATTCAATGCAATACCTATCAAAATAACAACAGTATTCTTCAATGAACTAGAGCAAATAGTTCTAAAATTCATATGGAACCACAAAAGATCCTGAATAGCCAAAGCAATTCTGAGAAGGAAGAATAAACCAGGGGGAATTACGCTCACTAACTTCAGGCTCTACTAGAAAGCCACAGTAATCAAGACAATTTGGTACTGGCACAAGAAACGAGCAATAGACCAATGGAACAGACTAGAGAGCCCAGATATAAACCCAAGCATACATGATCAATTAATATACAATAAAGGAGCCATAAAATGGGGAAATGACAGCCTCTTCAAAAGCAGGTGCTGGCAAAACTGGACAGGTACATGTAAGAGAATGAAACTAGATTATTGTCTAACCCCATACACAAAAGTAAACTCAAAATTGATCAAAAACCTGAATGTTAAGTCATGAAACCATAAAACTCTAAGGCAAACATCTCTTTGACATAAACATGAGCAACTTCTTCATGAACATATCTCCATGGACAAGGGGAATAAAAGCAAAAGTGAATAAGTGGGACTATATCAAACTAAAAAGCTTCTGTACAGCAGATGAAACCATCAGTAGAACAAAAAGACATCCTACAGTATGGGAGAATATATTCATAAATGACATATCTGATAAGGGGTTGACATCCAAAGTATATAAAGAGCTCACGCACCTCAACAAACAAAAAGCAAATAAGCCAATTAAAAAATGGGCAGAGGAGCTGAACAGACACTTCTCCAAAGAAGAAATTCAGATGGCCATCAGGCACATGAAAAGATGCTCCACATCCCTAATCATCAGAGAAATGCAAATAAAAACCACAATGAGTTATCACCTCATACCAGTCAGGATGGCCAACATCCAAAAGACAAACAACAACAAATGTTGACGAGGATGTGGAGAAATGAGAACCCTTCTACACTGCTGGTGGGAATGTAAACTAGTTCAATCATTGTGGAAAGCAGTATGGAGGTTCCTCAAAAAACTGAATACAGAAATACCATTGGACCCAGGAATTCCACTCCTAAAAATTTACCCTTAGAGTGCAGCAGCCCAGTTTCAAAAAGACACATGCACCCCTATGTTTATGCAGCACTATTTACAATAGCCAAGAAATGGAAACAAACTAAGTGTCCATCAGTAGATGAATGGATAAAGAAAATTGGTACATATACACAATGGAATATTATTCAGCCATAAGAAGAAAGTAAACCCTACCATTTGCAACAACATGGATGGAGCTCAGAGGGTATTATGCTGAGTGAAATAAGCCAGGCGGAGAAAGACAACTACAAAATAAATGATTTCGTTCATCTGTGGAGTATAACAACAAAGACAAAACTGAAAGAACAAAATAGCAGCAGACTCACAGAATCCAAGAGTAGATGAACAGTTACCAAATGGAAAAGGATTGGGGAGGATGGGTGGGAAGGAATGGATAAAGGGGAAATAGGGCATCATGATTAGCATTTATAATGTGAGGTGGGGGATACATTGGAAAGGCAGTATAGCACAGAGAAGAGAAGCAGTGATTCTATAGTATCTTACTATGCTTATGCACAGTGACTGTAATATGGTATGTGGTGGGGACTTGATAATAGGGGTAGTCTAGTAACCATATTGCTGTTCATGTAACTGTACATTAACGATACCAAAAAAAAGAAGATCGTATATCAATGATACCTTATTAAAAAAAAACAGCTCTAAAGAAATGAAAATCAACTTATGTAATGGGGGAAAGTATTTGGAAACCACCTGTCTGAGAAGAGGTTAATATCCAAAATCTATAAGGAATCCATACAACTCAATTAACAACAACAAAAATCCAATTTAAAAATGGTCAGAGAAGCTGGATCAACATTTTTCAAAAGAAGACATAGAAATGGCCAAAGTTACATGAAAAGATGCTCAGCATCACTAATCATCATGGAGATACAAAATCACAAGAAACCACCTCACACCTGTTATGATGGCTGTTACCAAAAAGACAAAAGATAACAATTGCTGGCAAGGATGCAGGGAAAGGAAGCCCTAGTGCACTGCCACTGGGAACATCCATGGTAGAGCCATTATGTAAAACACTACACCGGTTCCTCAAAACCCTTAAAAATGATACAGCAGGGGAGGAGTCAAGATGGCAGCATGAGTAGGGCAGCAGAAATCTCCTCCCAAAGCCATATATATTTTTGAAAATACAAGAAATACAACTATTCCTAAAAGAGAGATCAGAGGGTACAGTACAACAGCCAGGCTACATCTATATCTGCAAGAACTCAGCATTTCACAAAGCCAGTAAGATACAAACCACAACCCGGTGGGACTCGAGTGCTCCCTCCACCCCAGATCACCGGCAGGAGGAAAGGAATCGGAACGGTGAGAGAGTGGAAGCGCAGGGCTGCTAAATAACCAGCCCTACTAATCCGCACTGGGAGCGCAGACACACATTGCATGGTGTGCTGCATATTAGGGAAAGGGAAAAGTAAAATCTGCAAGCAGGTCCCTGCAGCTGGCTCCCCTGGGACAAAATAAAAAGTAAGTGCTTTTTGAAAGCCTTAAAGGGACAGGGGCCTCACAGCTGGACAGAAACGTGCTAGGACACTCAGCTCAACAGGCTTGGAATCCTGAGGAACTTCAAGTGCCCCAGCCACCTGGGTGGCAATGCAGCCCTGAAGCCCTTCACGGCCATAAGCAGCCTGCCATTCATTCCGCCTAGCCAGCGTAGCCCGGCCAGAGCAGCTAAGCAGCTGGAGAGTGGCCCTGCCAGTAGCAGGCACCCAGAGACTCCTCCGGGGTTGCAGCCACCTGGGATAGACCCAGAGGATGCCACCAGTGCACAGCGGCCCGGTGCAGCCAAAGGAAGCAGGGGAAAAGCAGGAAGGGGTGCCATTCCTGAAAGACAGCACACCCAGCGCACCTGCCTCTCCCTGCAGGGCTCTGGACTAACTCGATCGCTGCCCCACCTGCGGCGGTTCAGGGAGTTAACCTGTACGCTGCTCCCAATGCAAGGGTAATCAACACAGGCAGTGGAGAAGGGCAAGGCTACCAGCAAGCAGGAAAGGACTTTGTTTTCCCAGCTGACATACATTCCACCAGCCTGCAACAACCTCTATCACCATGAAAAGGCAGAACAATTTGGTCGGTCCAGTCAAGAACTACCCAGACAACCCTGGAGAGAAGGCCTGGAGAGATAGATATAACCAATCACCCTGAAAAAAAAATTCAAAATCAAAGTTGTAACCATGCAGACGGACCTGCAGAGAAATATGCAAGAGCTGAGGGATCAAATTAGGATGGACAATACAGAAATAAAACAATTTCTGGAAGGACTTCAGAGTGCACTGGATGAGGTGCCAGAGACTGTTAATGGAATAGAAATAAAAGAACAGGAATACAGAGAAGCTGACACAGAGAGAGATAAAAGGATCTCTAAGAATGAAACAATATTAAGAGAACTGTGACCAATCCAAAAGGAACAATATCCACATTATAGGGGTACCAGAAGAAGAAGAGAGAGAAAAAGGGATAGAAAGTGTCTTTGAAGAAATAATTGCTGAGAATTTCCCCAAACTGGGGGTGGAAATAATTGCTCAGATTACGGAAGCACACAGAACTCCTGACAGAAGAGACCCAAAGAGGACAACACCAAGACACATAATAATTAAAACGCCAAAGATCAAAGACAAGGACTCAGCATTAAAGGCAGCCAGGGAGAGAAAAAAGTTCACCTACAAAGGAAAACCCATCGGGCTATCATCAGACTTCTCAACAGAAACCTTACAGGCCAGAAGAGAATGGCATGATATATTTAATGCAATGAAACAGAAGGGCCTTGAACCAAGGATACTGTATCCAGCACGATTATAATTTAAATATGAAGGAGGGATTAATAATTCCCAGACAAGCAGAAGTTGAGGGAATATGCCTCCCACAAACCACCCCTACAGGGTATTTTAGAGGGACTACTCTACATGGGAGCACTCCTAAAAAGAGCACAGAACAAAACACATAACACATGAAGAATGGAGGGGAGGAATAAGAAGGGAGAGAAATACTCATCAGACTGTGTTTATAATAGCTCAATAAGCAAATTAAGTGAGACAGTAAGGCAATAAAGAAGCTAACCTTGATCCTTTGGTAACCACAAATCTAAAGCCTGCAATGACAATAAGTACATAGTTTTCAATAATCACTCTAAATGTAAATGGACTGAATGAACAAATCAAAAGACACAGAGTAAAAGAATGGATAAAAAAGCAAGACCCATCTATATACTGCTTACAAGAGACTCACCTCAAACCCAAAGACATGCACAGACTACAAGTCAAGGGATGGAAAAAGATATTTCATACAAACAACAGGGAGAAAAAAGCAGCTGTTGCAAAACTACTATCAGACAAAATAGAATTCAAAACAAAGAAAGTAACAAGAGATAGAGAAGGACATTACATAATGATAAAGGGCTCAGTCCAACAAGAGGATATAACCACCATAAACATATATGCACCCAATATAGGAGCACCAATATATGTGAAACAAATACTAACAAAATTAAAGGAGGAAATAGAATGCAATGCATTCATTTTGGGAGACGTTAACACACCACTCACTCCAAAGGTCAGATCCACCAGACAGAAAATAAGTAAGGACACAGAGACACTGAACAACACACTAGAACAGATGGACCTAACAGACATCTATACACCTCTACATCCTAAAGCAACAATATACACATTCCTCTCAAATGCTCATGGAACATTCTCCAGAATAGACCACATACTAGACCACAAAAAGAGCCTCAGCAAATTCCAAAAGACTGAAATCCTACCAACCAACTTTTCAGACCACAAAGGTATAAAACTAGAAATAAACTGTACAAAGAAAGCAAAAAGGCTCACAAACACATGGAGGCTTAACAACATGCTCCTAAATAATCAATGAATCAATGACCAAATTAAAATGGAGATCCAGCAATATATGGAAACAAATGACAACAACACAATGCCCCAACTTCTGTGGGAAGCAGTGAAAGCAGTCTTAAGAGGAAAGTATATAGCAATCCAGGCATATTTAAAGAAGGAAGAACAATCCCAAATGAATAGTCTAATGTCGCAATTATCGAAATTGGAAAAAGACGAACAAATGACGCCTAAGGTCAGCAGAAGGAGGGACATAATAAAGATCAGAGAAGAAATAAATAAAATTGAGAAGAATAAAACAATAGAAAAAAATCAACGAAACTAAGAGCTGACTCTTCGAGATAATAAACAAAATAGATAAGCCTCTAGCCATACTTATTAAGAGAAAAAGAGAGTCAACACACATCAACAGAATCAGAAACGAGAAAGGAAAAATCATGATGGACCCCACAGAAATACAGAGAATTATTAGAGAATACTATGAAAACCTATATGCTAACAAGCTGGAAAACCTAGGTGAAACTGACAACCTCCTAGAAAAATACAACCGTCCAAGACTGACCCAGAAAGAAACAGAAAATCTAAACAGACCAATTACTAGCAAAGAAGTTGAAGGGGTAATCAAAAAACTACCCAAAAAGAAAACCCCCAGGCCAGATGGATTTACCTCAGAATTTTATCAGACATACAGAGAAGACATAATACCCATTCTCCTTACAGTTTTCCAAAAATAGAAGAGGATGGAATACTCCTAAACTCATTCTATGAAGCAAACATCACCCTAATACGAAAACCAGGCAAGACACCACCAAAAAAGAAAATTACAGACCAATATCCCTGATGAACACAGATGAAAAAATAATCAACAAAATATTAGTAAACTGAATTCAAAAATACATTAAGATGATCATACACCATGATAAAGTGGGGTTCATCTCAGGGATTCAAGGATGGTACGACATTCGAAAATCCATCAATATCATTCACCACATCAACAGAGAAGGACATAAACCACATGATCATCTCCATAGATGCTGAAAAAGCATTCGACAAAATTCAACATCCATTCATGATAAAAACTCTCAATAAAATGGGCACAGAGGGCAAGTACCTCAACATAATAAAGGCCATATATGACAAACCCACAGCCAATATCATACTTAGCAATGAGAAGCTGAAAGCTATTCCTCTAAGATCAGGGACAAGACAGGGATACCCATTCCCCCCACTGGTATTCAACATAGTACTGGAGGTACTAGCCACGGCAATCAGACAAAACAAAGAAATACAAGGAATCCAGATAGGTAAAGAAGAAGTCAAACTGTCACTATTTGCAGATGACATGATATTGTACATAAAAAACCCTAAAGACTCCACTCCAAAACTACTAGAACTAATATCTGAATTCAGCAAAGTTGCAGGACACAAAATTAATACAGAGAAATCTGTTGCATTACTTTACACTAACAGTGAACTAGCAGAAAGAGAAATCAGGAAAACAATTACATTCACAATTGCATCAAAAAGAATAAAATACCTAGGAATAAACCTAACCAAGGAAGTGAAAGACCTATACCCTGAAAACTATAAGACACTCTTAAGAGAAATTAAAGAGGACACTAACAAATGGAAGCTCATCCCATGCTGTTGGCTAGGAAGAATTAATATTGTCAAAATGGCCATCCTCCCTAAAGCATTCTACAGATTCAATGCAATCCCTATCAAAATATCAACAGCATTCTTCAACAAACTGGAACAAATCATTTTAAAATTCATATGAAACCACAAAAGACCCCGAATAGCTAAAGCAATCCTGAGAAGGAAGAATAAAGCAGGGGAAATCTCGGTTCCCAACTTCAAGCTCTACTACAAAGTCACAGTAATTAAGACAATTTGGTACTGGCACAAGAACAGACCCACAGATTAGTGGAATAGAATAGAGAGTCCAGATATTGACCTAAACATATATGGTCAGTTAATATGTGATATAGGAGCCATGCACATGCAATGGAGAAATGACAGCCTCTTCAACAGTTGGTTTTGGCAAAACTGGACAGCTACATGTAAGAGAATGAAACTGGA
Source organism: Manis pentadactyla (assembly GCF_030020395.1). Taxonomy (NCBI): domain Eukaryota; kingdom Metazoa; phylum Chordata; class Mammalia; order Pholidota; family Manidae; genus Manis; species Manis pentadactyla. Next base: position 38,078,188 of record NC_080019.1, read on the forward strand.
TCACTGTCTAACCCCATACACAAAAGTAGATGCAAAATGGATCAAAGACCTGAATGTAAGTCATGAAACCATAACCTCCTAGAAAAAAACATAGGCAAAAATCTCTTGGACATAAACATGAGCAACTTCTTCATGAACATATCTCCCTGGACAAGAGAAACAAAAGCAAAAATAAACAAGTGGGACTATATTAAGCTGAAAAGCTTCTGTACAGCAAGGGACACCATCAATAGAACAAAAAGGCATCCTACAGTATGGGAGAATATATTCATAAATGACAGATCCGATAAAGGGTTGACATCCAAAATATATAAAGAGCTCATGCACTTCAACAAACAAAAATCAAATAATCCAGTTAAAAAATGGGCAGAGGAGCTGAACAGAGAGTTCTCAAAGAATAAATTCATATGGCCAACAGACACATGAAAAGATGCTCCACATCACTAGTCATCAGAGAAATGCAAATTAAAACCACAATGAGATATCACCTCACACCAGTAAGGTTCGCCTCCATCCAAAAGACAAACAACAACAAATGTTGTCGAGGTTGTTGAGAAAGGGGAACTCTCCTACACTGCTGGTGGGAATATAAATTGGTTCAACCATTGTGGAAAGCAGTATGGAAGTTCCTCAAAAAACTCAAAATAGAAATACCATTAGACCCAGAAATTTCACTCCTAAGAATGCAGCAGCCCCATTTGAAAAAGACATATGCACCCCTAAGTTTATCTCAGCACTGTTTACAATAGCCAAGAAATGGAAGCAACCTAAGTGTCCATCAGTAGATGAATAAAGTAGATGTGGTACATGTACACAGTGGAATATTATTCTGCCATAAGAAGAAAACAAACCCTACCATTTGCAACAACATGGATGGAGCTAAAGGGTATTATGCTGAGTAAAATAAGCCAGGCAGAGAAAGACAAGTATCAAATGAGTTCACTCATCTGTGGAGTATAATAACAAAGAAAAAACTGAAGGAGCAAAACAGCAACAGACTGACAGAACCCAAGAATGGACTAACAGTTACCAAAGGGAAAGGGACTGGGGAGGATGGGAGGGAAGGGATGGGTGGGGGGCGGAGGAAGAAAGGGGACATATGACTAGCTTGTATAATGTGGGGGGTGGGTCATGGGGAGGGCTGTACAACGCAGAGAAGACAAGTAGTGATTCTACACCATCTTACTACACTGATGGACAGAGACTGTAATGGGGTATGTGGAGGGGACTTGGTGATGGGAGAGTCCAGCAAACATAATGTTCCTCATGCAATTATAGATTAATGGCACCAAAAAAAAACCAGTATATTTTCGTTTCTGAGAGATAGCACGAGTCTCAATATTTATGATTAAATAATAAAGTTACAGAACAGGTCTCTAAAAAAAAATGATCCAGCAACCCCGTCTCTTGGTATATATCTGTAGGAAATGGGATCATTATCTCTAGGGGTATCTGCACCCTTTGTTCTCTCTAGCCTATTCATAAGAGCCAAGGCATTGAAATGACCTGAGTGTCCATCAGTGCATGAACGGATAAAGGAAATGGGATGCGTATATACAGATATAGATAGAATGAAATATGATTCAGCCACAGAAGCAAGGAAATCCTGTCATTCGTACGACATGGATGAAATTTACGGGCATCATGCTTGGTGAAATAAGGCAGAGGAAGCAAAGCGCTGCTGTCCGACCTCACTTTAGGTGGAATCTGAAAATCCTGAACTCAAGGAAAAGTAGAATTATGGCGGCCAGGGGTAGGGAAGTGCGGGCAGGTACAGACGATCATGCTAAATGGGTACGAACTTGTGGTTGTAAGATGAATGTGTTTTGCGGATATATTATACAACATAATGAATAAAGTTAACAATGATGTATTGTATATACAAATCTTGCTAAAAAAAGTAGGTGAGTTTCTCACCAAACACAAAAAAGATACTATATGAGATGATGAATGTGTTAATTAACCTTACTGTGGTAATCATTTTGCAATATATACAGTATCAAGTTATCACACTGTATACTTCAACCTTCTAAAATTTTATATGTCAATTGTATCTCAAAGCTAGAAAAAAATGTAAATGTTTTAAAAATAAAAAAGTTCAGTATAAATGCATATTAATATATTTACATAGACTGAAATGAAGATTAGATGACTCCATTTAAAGTATGTCTTTCAAGGAACTTCTCAATAAATTTTACTAATGATTATTATTACTATTTTTATTATACAGAGAAAACACACTTATATACATAGCCTATAGAAGAGAAACTCCAAAAAAATCTATTAGAACAAATAAAATAGTTTAGTAAGTTTGCTAGACGGAAAATCAACATGTAAAAATCAGTAATCATCACAAATAACCATTTAGAACATGTATCTTTTTTATATCTCACTCACAATTACAACTAAAATAACATCCCTGACAATACATCTCAAAAATGTTCAAGATCCTTATAGAAAAAAGTTTATAACATTATCAATGCACATGGAAGAACTAGAAAAATAGATACATTTAATATATATATATGCATAGAAAGGCCCTATAACAAAAACGATAATTACCGCAAACTAAACTACAGAGTTAATGTGCTCCCACTCCTAATGGGGTGTATATACAAAGGTACTAAGTACAGAGATGTTATGACAGTTAAAGGAAGGATGGTGTTAACTCCCCCTTCACTACTGCAACCACCACTAATTCCCAGGCCTGATGAGGCAAGGGAAGGAACAGTTACGGAAATGCAGTTGGAACAGGAAACTTATGATATACAATTTCTGTGCATAGAAATATGCAATTACTGCCACACTTGCTAAGGGTCAGAAAGGGAGCCAGAGGAAGAAACCCCCTTAGCTCCTTCTTCTTCACACCCCAAACTCCTGCTGCTGTCTCTCATCAGCCAAACCCAAAGTCAAAGAAGAACAAGGGGGAAATGTCTCTGATAACGCCATTTGATAGGGACTACACTGAATCTGCAGACTGCTTTGGAGGGTATGGACATTGCAATATAAATTCTGCTCACCCATGAGCATGGTACATCTTTCTATTTATTTGTGTCACCTCAATTTCTTTTATCAATGTCTTAAAGCTTTCAGTTTTAGGTCTTTCAGCTCCTTAGTCAACCTTATTCCTATTATATATTTTATTCTTCTTAATGCAACTATAAAGGGGATTTTTTTTCTTAATTTCTCTTTCTGCTAGTTCATTATTAGTATACAGAAACAAAAAAATTTAGAATGCTTCACAACTATGCACATCATCCTTGTACAGGGGCCATTCCAATTTTATGATATTTGCTGCAAAAGCAAGCACACTTTTCACTCTTAATTCTTCTATACTGTTCAAATTTCTTATAACATGTTTACCTCATAGCTTTACAGCTACAAAAAACTTGAAATCAAGTCCACATTTGTTCTTTAATTTTGTATTATGGTTATCATCTTATTAAGGTTTAAAAATACCCTTGAATATCAAGTTGAATGTTTATGTTGTACATTATTCACAAGCTAATAATTAAGCAATTAACTTAGTTTCCAAATGAAGTTTCCTTCATATTACTATTATCAAAGGATATGCTCTCATTATTGAAAATTTTTTACATAAAGAGAAAAAGGAAAAATAAAAGCACTTTAAAGTGATGCCAATTTTTTATTATTATTACTATTAATACTATTCTTTCCTTCTTCATTCATTGACAGTAGTCTCCCCTTATCCATTGTTTTGCTTTCCATGGTTTCCATTAGCCACAGTCAGCCACAGCCAGAAGTAAATGATCCCTATTCTGACAAATCATAAGATCAGTTGTATCTTAACATTATTTCACAATGCCTATGTCATTCAGCTCACTTCATCTCATCACATAGGTATTTTATCCTCTCATATCAGCACAGGAAGGATGAGTATACTACAATAAAATATTTTGAGAGAGTAAGACCACAATAACATGACTCTTACTACAGTATGTTTTAATTATTCTTTTTATTAGCAGTTTTTATTGTTCATCCCTTACTGTACCTAATTTATAAGTTAAACTTTATCATAGGTACATATGTACCACATTTTAGGCATCCACTGGGGGTCTTGCAACATAACTCCTGTGGATAAAGGGAGACCACTATTTATTTGGAAGTGGTGGTGGCTGTTGGCAACTTTCTCAGTTTCTCATGCAACAAAAACATCAAATATCATTCACACTTAAAAAATACCAAAACAACCCATAACTTAAAATGTATAGCATATATATTATATTTAAAAACTATACCTGAGAGTTTAAATAATATATAAGATTAGTTTAATAATGGTATGAACTACTCACATTAAATACCTACTATTTATTAGGGAATTTACTCACTACCTTTAATCCTCACAACAACCCCAGTAGAAAGGTACCAATATGCATATTCTGCAGATAAGGAAACCAACATTCAAACATGTTAAACAATTTGACCAGTGGAACCTCACTACTGAATGGAAACTTTAAGACAGCTCAGTATGGCTTAGAGTCTGAGCTTTTCCAATATCACCAGCTTCCATTCTTCTGACTGTGAAACTGAGTCTGCTTCACAAGAACAAAAAAGTATTCCATCTTAAAAGCACAGACACGCCCTAGTAAACACCTGGTAAGTTCACGGTCTGTAATCTACATAACTATTATCACTATTCTTTAAAAATGGGAGGGAAAAATGTAGATTACTCTTTCCTCTTTATGAAATCACATAAAAGTAAAACTTGGCAATAGTAAATTATTCTCCTAATAATTTATTAGAACATATAAGTGAGGACATTCAAAACTTTCTTAAAACAAACATTAATTCTTGGATCACAGTAAGAAACAGTCAGACACATGTTGTCTCTTCACACTGCTAAGAAGAAAATTATTCAAAGAAATTTTTGCACTAGACTGTAACTTAGCATGAAACACAGGATTACTCTCACATCATTTTTTTCTCTATATATGATTTTACATAAAAGATATATGTACATATGTGTGTACATATATACATGCAGAAAAGTATTTAAAAATAGCAAACACAGAAGAGAACTATTCAGATTTAAAAGAACTTACATTGAAGTTTTGTTTCAGACATTCGTATTTTCATTCATGAAGTATTTATTTACACTTTTATTGTGGAAACAGATCATACTTATTAAAAAGCACTTGGAAAATAAAGAAAAGCAGGATTAAAAAAAAAACATAGACCTATGACCATTATTAACATTTTTAAATACTTCCTTTTACTCTTTAAAGAAAAACAGACTATTGTCATTAAAATTCAAATACTAAGACCCTTTGACATGTCCCCAAGTACATATTTTGGGGCTTTATGAGTTACTAAATAATGTGTGATGGAAAATATTAACATCTTTTGCATCATTTTTAGTGATTGCTACAAGTTGACAACTCATGGTTCAACCTCATAACAAACAAAAGCCCATGAGAACAGTGCCCATTATAAGTGCTTTTAAGACTTGTTTTCTTACTTTTGGTCTACAAAAATAGGGAGGGGATTTTTCTCTCTGTTGGTTTTTCTGAGTCTAAGGGAGGTTATCCTCTACCATGGATGTCATAAGGAACAAATCACAAAGTCTCAGACTATTTTTCATACTTGTTATTCAGTACCTTAATTACCTGCCAAATTAATACCCATACTTCTTTCTAAAGCCATCACTGTTATGGCATAAACCTTTCTTTTACGTGGTAATCACTTGTTTATCCATTTATTTGTCAAAAACCTTTAAAATAAAACATACAGGACTAAGGGATTTCATAAATGATTAAGTATAAAAGTAATCTATAAAAATAAAACAAGTTACCCAATAAACAAAAGTAAAATCAAAATGCATCAAAGACCTGAATGTAAGTCATGAAACCAAAAAACTCTTAGAAGAAAACATAGGCAAAAATCTCCTGAATATAAACATGAGCAACTTTTTCCTGAACGCATCTCCTTAGGCAAGGGAAACAAAATAAAAAATGAACAAATGGGACTACATCATGCTAAAAGGCTTCTGTACAGCAAAGGACACAATCAGCAGAACAAAATGGCATCCTGCAGCATGGGAGAATATATTTGTAAAGGACATATCCAACAAGGGGTTACCATCCAAAATACATGAAGAACTCACACACCTCAACACCCAAAAAGGAAATAACCCTAGGAGAAAATGGGCAGAGGATATGAACAGACACTTCTCCAAAGAAGAAATTCAGATAGTCAACAGGCACATGAAAAGATGCTCCACATTGCTATTATCAGGGACATGCAAATTGAAACCACAATGAGATACCACCTGACAGCAGTTAGGATGGCCAACATAGAAAAGACAAGAAACAATAAATGCTGGTGAGGATGAGGAGGAAGGGGAACCCTCCTACACTGCTGGTGGGAATGAAAAATAGTTCAACCATTGTGGAAAGCAGTATGGAGGTTCCTCAAAAAACTTAAAATAGAAATACCATTTGACCCAGGAATTCCATTCCTAGGAATTTACCCTAAGAATGCAGGATCCTAGTTTCAAAAAGACATATGCACCCCTATGTTTGTCGCTGCACTATTTACAATAGCCAAGAAATGGAAGTAACCTAAGTGTCCATCAGTAGATGAATGGATAAAGAAGATGTGATACATATACACAAGGGAATATTATTCAGCCATAAGAAGAAAACAAACAAATCCTACCATGTGCAACAACATGGATGGAGCTAGAGCATATTATGCTCAGTGAAATAAGCCAGGTGGAGAAAGACAAGTATCAAATGATTTCACTCATCTGTGGAGCATAAGAACAAAGCAAAAACTGAAGAAACAAAGCAGCAGACTCACAGAACCCAAGAATGGACTAATAGTTGCCAAAGGGCAAGGGACTGGGGAGGGTGGGTAGGAAGGGAGGAAGAAGGGGGAAAAGGGGGCATTATGATTAGGACACATAGTGTGGTGGCGGGAGGGGGGATGGCATGTGGAAGGCAGTATAGCACAGAGAAGACAAGTAGTGACTCTATAGCATCTTACTATGGTGATGGACAGTGACTGTAATGGGACATGTGGTGGGGACTTGATTATGGGGGGAATCTAGTATCCACAATGTTGCTCATGTGATTGTATATTAATGACATCAAAATTTTTAAAAAGTTAAAATAAAAATAAATAAATAAACCAAGTTATCTCACTAAAAAGGGAGGATAGCTAGCAAGAGCTATTGTATATATTATGCTAAATATTTTTCATTAATTTTTTATTAAGGTTTGACTGATACACACCCCTATGAAGGTCCCACATGAAAAAACAATGTGGTTACTACATTTACCCATATTAACAACTCCCCACCCATACCCCATTGCAGTCACTGTCCATCACTGTAGTAAGATGCCACAGATCCACTATGTGCCTTCTCTGTGCTACACTGTTCTTCCCGTGATCCCCCATACCATGTGTACTAAACACAATACCCCTCAAACCCCTTCTCCCTCCCTCCCCACCCACCATCCCACACCCCTCCCCTTTGGTTACCACTAGTTTATTCTTGGAGTCTCTGAGTCTGCTGCCATTTTGTTCCTTCAGTTTTGCTTCATTGTTATACTCCAAAAATAAGGGAAATCATTTGGCATTTGTCTTTCTCCACCTGGCTTATTTCACTGAGCATAATTGTCCTCCAGCTCCATCCATGTTGTTGTAAATGGTAGGATTTGTTTCTTATGGCTGAATAGCATCGCACTGTGTATATGTACCACATCTTCTTTATTCATTCATCTACTGATGGACACTTTGGTTGGTTCCATATCTTGGCTATTGTAAAAAGTGCTGCCATAAATGTAGGAGTGCATATGTCTTTTTGAATCTGAGAAGTTGTATTCTTTGGGTAAATTCCAATGAGTGGGATTCCCATGTCAAACGGTAATTCTATTTTCAGTTTTCTGAGGAAACTCCATATTGCTATCCACAATGGTTGAACTAGCCTATATTTCCATCAGCAGTGTAGGAGGGTTCCCCTTTCTCCGCATCCTCACCAGCACTTCTTGTTCTTAGTCTTTTCGATGCTGGCCATCCTTACTGGTGTGAGGTGATATCTCATTGTGGTTTTAATTTGCATTTCTCTGATGATTAATGATGCAGAGCATCTTTTCATGTGTCTGTTGGCCATCTGAATTTTTTCTTTGGAGAACTGTCTCTTCATACCCTCTGCCCATTTGTTAACTGGGTTATTTGCTTTTGGGTGTTGAGGTGTGTCAGTTCTTTAGATATTTTGGATGTTAACCCCTTGTCAGATATGTCATTTACAAATATATTCTCCCATACCATAGGATGCATTTTTGTTCTGTTAATGGTGTCCTTTGCCATACAGAAACTTTTTAGTTTGATGTAGTCCCATGAGTTCATTTTTGCTTTTGTTTTCCTTGCTCGAGGAGATGCATTCAGGAAGAAGTTGCTCATGCTTATACTCAGGAGATGTTTGCCTATGTTGTCTTCTAAGAGTTTTATGGTTTCATGACTTACATTCAAGTCTTTAATCCATTTCGAGTTTACTTTTGTGTATGGGGTTAAACAATAATCCTGTTTCATTCTCTTGCATGTAGCTGCCCAGTTTTGCCAGCACCAGCTGTTGAAGAAGCTGTCATTTCCCCATTGTATGTCCATGGCTCCTTTATCATATATTAATCGACCACATATGGTTGGGTTTATATCAGGGATCTCTAGTCTGTTCCATTGCTCTATGGGTCTGTTCTTGTGCCACTACCAAATTGTCTTGATTACTGCAGCTTTGTAGTAGAGCTTGAAGTTGGGGAGCATAATTCCCCCAGCTTTATTCTTCCTTCACAGAATTGCTTTGACTATTCCAGGTCTTTTGTGGTTCCATATGGATTTTAGAATGATTTTCTCTAGTTCGCTGAAGAATGCTGTTGGTATTTTGATAGGAATTGCATTGAATCTATAGATTGCTTTAGGCAGGATGGCCATTTTGACAATATTAATTCTTCCTATGCATGAGTACAGGAGGAGTTTCCATTTATTGGTATCTTCTTTAATTTCTCTCATAAGTGTCTTGCAGTTTTCAGAGTATAGGTCTTTCACTTCCTTGGTTAGGTTTATTCCTAGGTATTTTATTCTTTTTGATGCAACTGTGAATGGTATTATTTTCCTGATTTCTATCTCTGCTAGTTCATTGTTAGTGTATAGGAATGCCACAGATTTCTGTGTATTAATTTTGTATCCTGCAACTTTGCTGAATTCAGATATTAGATCTAGTAGTTTTAGAGTGGATTCTTTAGGGTTTTTATGTACAATATCATGTCATCTGCGCACAGGGGCAGTTTAACTTCTTTCTTGTGAATCTGGATGCCTTTTATTTATTTGTGTTGTCAGATTGCCATGGCTAGGACCTCCAGTACTATGTTGAATACAAGTGGGGAAAGTGGGCATCCTTGTTTTGTTCCCGATCTTAAAGGAAAACCTTTCAGCCTCTCGCTGTTAAGTATGATGTTGGCTGTGGGTTTGTCATATATGGCCTTTATTATGTTGAGGTACTTGCCCTCTATATTCATTTTGTTGAGAGTTTTTATCATGAATGGATATTGAATTTTGTCAAATACTTTTTCAGCCCCTATAGAGATTATCATGTGGTTTTTGTCTTTCTTTTTCTTAATGTGGTGCATGATGTTGATGGATTTTCGAAAGTTGTACCATCCTTGCATTCCTGGAATAAATCCTACTGGATCATGATGGATGATCCTTTTGATGTATTTTTGAATTCAGTTCGCTAATATTTTGTTGAGTAATTTTGCATCTAAGTTCATTGGTGATATTGGTCTGTAATTTTCTTTTTTAGTGGTGTCTTTGCCTGGTTTTTGGTATTAGAGTGAAGCTGGCCTCATAGAATGAGTTTGGGGGTATTCCCTCTTCTCCTACTCTTTGGAAAACTTTAAGGAGGATGGGTATTAGGTCTTCACTAAATGTTTGATAAAATTCAGTGGTGAAGCCATCTGGTCCAGGGGCTTTGTTCTTAGGTAGTTTTTTAATTACCAGTTCAAGTTCATTGCTAGTAATTGATCTGTTCAGATTTTCTGTTTCTTCTTTGGTCAGCCTTGGAAGGTTGTATTTTTCTAGAAAGTTGTCCATTTCTTCTAGGTTATCCAGTTTCTTAGCATATAATTTTTCATAGTATTCTCTAATAATTCTTTGTATTGCTGTGGTGTCCATAATGATTTCCTTTCTCATTTCTGATTCTGTTTATGTGTATAGACTCTCTTTTTTCTTGATAAGTCTGGCTATGGGTTTATCTATTTTGTTTATTTTCTCAAAGAACCAGCTCTTGCTTTCATTGATTCTATTGTTTTATTCTTTTCGATTTTATTTATTTCTGCTCTAATCTTTATTATGTCCCTCCTTCTACTGACTTTGGGCCTCATTTGTTGTTCTTTTCCTAGTTTCATTAATTGTGAGTTTAGACTGCTTATATGGGATTGTTCCTCATTCCTGAGGTAGGCCTGTATTGCAATATACTTTCTTCTTAGCATGGCCTTGGCTGCATCCCACAGATTTTGTGGTGTTGAATTACTGTTGTCATTTGTCTCCATATATTGCTTGATCTGTTTGTATTTGGTCATTGATCCATTAGTTATTTGGGAGCATGTTGTAAACCCACCATGTGTTTGTGTAATTTTTCATTTTCCTTGCATAATTTATGTCTAGTTTAGTACCTTTGTGGTCTGAGAACCTGGTTGGTACAATTTCAATCTTTTTTTAATTTACTGAGGCCCTTTTCGTTGACTCGTATATGATTTATTCTTGAAAATGTTCCATGTGCACTTGAGAAGAATGTGTATTTTGCTGCTTTTGAGTATAGAGTTCTGTAGATGTCTGTTAAGTCCTTCTGATCTTATGTGTTGTTCAGTGCCTCTGTGTCCTTATTTATTTTCTGTCTGATTGACCTGTCCTTCAGAGTGAGTGGAGTGTTAAAGTCTCCTAGAATGAATGCATTGCATTCTATTTCCACTTTTAATTCAGTTAGTATTTATTTCACATATGTATGTGCTCCTGTGTTGGGTGCATAAATATTTATAATGGTTATATCTTCTTGTTGGATTGACCCCCTTATCATTATGTAATGTCCTTCTTTGTCTCTTGTGACTTTCTTTGTTTTGAAGTCTATTTTGTCTGATACAAGTACTGCAACTCCTGCTTTTTTCTCTCATTAGTTGCATGAAATAATCTTTTTCCATACCTTCACTTTTAGTCTGTGTATGTCTTTGGGTTTAATGTGAGTCTCTTGTAGGCAGCTTATAGATGGGTCTGGTTTTTTAATCCATTCTGTGACTCTATGTCTTTTGATTGGTGCATTCAGTCCATTTACATTTAGGGTGTTATCAATAGGTATGTACTTATTGCCATTGCAGGCTTTAGATTCATGGTTACCAAAGATTCAAGGTTAACTTCCTTGCTATCTAAGAGTCTAACTTAACTCACTTAATATGCTATTACAAACACAATCTAAAGGTTCTTTTTTTTTCTCCTCCTTTTTCTTCCTCCTCCATTCTTTATGTATTAGGTTTCATATTCTGTACTCTTTGTCTATCCCTTGATTGACTTTGGGGATAGTTAATTTAATTTTGCATTTTCTTAATTATCTGTTCTACTTTCTTTACTGTAGTTTTATTACATCCAGTGACAGCTATTAAACCTTAAGAACACTTCCATCTATAGAAGTCCCTCCAAAATAGACTGTAGAGATGGTTTATGGGAGGTAAATTCTCTCAGCTTTTGCTTACCTGGAAATTGTTTAATCCCTCCTTCAAATTTAAATGATAATTTTGTCAGATAAATAATCTTGGTTCCAGGCCTTTCTGCTTCATTGCATTAAATACATCATGCCACTCCCTTCTGGCCTGTAGGGTTTCTACTGAGAAGTCTGATGTTAGCCTGATGGGCTTTCCTTTGTATGTAATCTTATTTCTCTCTCTGGCTGCTTTTAGTAATCTGTTCTTATCCTTGATCTTTGCCATTTTAATTACTATATGTCTTGGTGCTGTTTTCCTGGGTCCCTTGTGTTTGGACATCTGTGGATCTCCATGGCCTGAGAGACTATCTCCTTCCCCAGATTGGGGAAGTTTTCAGCAATTACCTCCTCAAAGACACTTTCCATCCCTTTCTCTCTCTTCTTCTTCTTCGGCTATCCCTATAATGCGAACATTGTTCCGTTTGGTTTGTCACACAGTTCTCTCAATATTCTTTCATTCTTAAAGATCCTTTTTTCTCTCTGTGCCTCAGCTTCTTTGTATTCCTCTTCTCTAGTTTCTATTTCATTTATTGTCTCCCCCACCATATCTAATCTGCTTTTTATACCCTCCATTGTGCTCTTCAATGATTGGATCTCCAACCGGAATTCATTCCTGAGTTCTTGAATATCTTTCCATACCTCCATGAGCATGTATATGATTTTTATTTTGAACTCCCTTTCAGGAAGAGTCATGAGGTCCACGTCATCTTTCTCAGGAGTTACATCAATTTTACTCTGAACTAGGTTCCTTTGGCATTTAATATTTATATATCGTGCCTTCTAGTATCCAAAAGCTCTACTGTCTGCAGCTGCTCAGCCCCTGAAGCAATGTCCGGGGTTGCAGGGGAGTGGTATTGGTGCCTGGGGGGAGGAAAGAGCTGTTTCCTGCTTCCTGGCTGCTATGCCTGTCTCCACTGCCTGAACCAATAGGCCGAGCACACAGGTATAAGCTTTTGTCCCAGAGCAGCTGGATATGGATCTCTGTTTTCCACAAGTGACTGGAATCTCAGTCTCTCCAGGAATTCTGCCTGTCCTAGTTTTCCAATCCCATAATCACGAGAGTATCATGAAAGCACCCTGAAATGTAGGTTTGTGCTCCCAGAGCATATCTCCAGAGTTAGGTATTCAGCATTCCCATGCCTCCTCTCCCTCTCCACTCTGTTTCTCTACCTCCCGCCGGTGAGCTGGGGTCGAGGAAGGTCTTGGGTCCCACTGGGCCACAACTTTGGTACGTTACCCTTTTCCATGAGGTCTGCTCTTTTCTCCAGGTGTATGCAGTCTGGCACAGTCCTCTTTCCTGTTGCTCTTTCAGGATTAGTTATATTAATTATATTTTCATATTATATGCAGTTTTAGGAGGAAGCCTCTGTCTCACCTCTCACGTGGCCATCTTTAATCCCTTCTATTATGCTAAATCTTAAAGGGTTGTTTCACACTGTCTGAAATATGAATTTTTGTTCTATTAAAGTAAAATTGCTAAGAAATATCAAAGGAAATACAGCTGTAAGCAGAAAATAATCTCTCTCTAATTCCTTGAATTTCAAATTTGGGAGAAATTACCAGAATCACAATACAAGCTTGTGTGAGTACACAGGCAATTATTTGATTTTATTAAAACCTAAGTACAAGAACTGACTTAGGCCTGAGTAATCAAATGTGGCTATGTACCATGCTTCAGTAGCATCTGCCTAGACTCTTTTTGTGTTATACTATTAAAATCAATCTCAAATACAATTTCAGTTGAAATATTTTTAAAAGAGAAAAGTCTACCTACAATTCTACCCCCCTAAAAATTAGCAGATAACTAATAAAAATAAATTTCATAACAATGTAAAGCTACTTAGATATATAGAACTTAAAAAGCCTCATATACAGTTTTTAAGGTACCACCATAAGCTAGGAAATATAAATTGAGCAATAAATGAATAAATATGTCACTCCTTTTTCTTTCAAATCTGTTTATATAGAAATTTGCTAATGATAAAATTATCAATTCCTACAATTCTCACATTTTTCAAATGTTTCTAACTTAAAATAATTGTTAGTCTGCATATATTACATAATATTCTCCCCAGATCCTTCTTTCTCTTTTGCTAATACAACATGTTGTTTATTTGTGAGGCCCTTCCTTAAGCCACCATCACACACACACATACACTCCCACACATCATGGTTTAATATTCAAAACATTTTGTTACAGTCCCTCATATCTGGCACACCTCCTTAACCCACACTACATTCCCTACTTGATGCTATCAATGACTCCTTCAAAACTGCCAAGCTTCCCTCAGCAAAGCAACCTTGAGCGCACTGCACGTGCCCCCTGTCAGCAGACTGCCCCCCGGCCCCATCACCTGACTTTACCCTTGCCATGGTGGCTCAACGGCTCCTGGAGGAGCCTGCACAGGCCTCCCTGGCTAAGTCAGACTCCCCGTTGGAGGGCTCTCTCATCAGGGTATACCTATCCTTCAGTGCATTCACTCTCTCATATGTTCATGTGTTTATGTGAGTGATTATTTAATTAATTTCACAGAAATAAAACTCCAAAGAGGCAGGAATCATGCCACATTCTTTACTCATTATATCACCAGGACCTAGCTGAGTACAGGGCATAGAGAGAATCCCCAGTAAGTATTTATTTAAAGGGAAGTAACAGAGAAGGAAAGAGGAAAATTAATCATTAGGTCAATAGATGACCTCATAACTACTAAAAGAATTACTTAAATGGCCTCATTTAGTGACCAGAAAGATGACTAATTTGTAAATAAAATACCTTTGAGAAATAAATTGTTTTAGCTTCTTCCTTATCATTTTTATCTCATCATAAATAGCTATCACTTAAGCTTAGTCCCAATTCCTTTCCTTTTTTTTCACTTTCCTCCAGAGAATAAAAGCTAATTTACCATAAATCTTAGGCCAAGTTCCCCTCAAAACCAAAACATGAAATTAAACCTTATGAGGAAATAGAAGATGACCCCAAAGAGTGAGAATGAAGCACCAGGTGAAGTGCAAGATGGAAGGAGTATAAGCCAGGCATGTGCACAGAGCTGGGTCATCACCATGGCCACCACCTGGACCACCTGCAGAACTCTAGGAAAACCCTCAGAGCTGCTCGCCTGTCCCCACCAACTGAAGGGTTCCCTGAGTGGGGCTCACTCCTCCCCACATCCAGGCTACATTGCCAGGGGCAGAAAGAGAAATAAGACATGCTGGTAAACTAACACAGCAGGAAGTAAAAGATGCTCATCAGAAGCCCAAGGTGAGACGTGGGCACAGGGGAGCCACAGCCTGCCTGACTGTCAATCCCAGCTTTAGAAGGGGGACCAGGGCTGAAGGGATGTGAGGCAGGTCCCAAGAGGCATATGATGTATCTCATGAGAATCAAAGCACTGCTCATCAGGACGTCAGCCCCAAACAATGAGCCAGCAGCACCAAAGTACCAAAGTCATCACTCTCACCAAGCTGACATGGATTTCCTAATGTACCTTAGGACACTGAATGGAAAGGCAGGCAAAGAGCCCACTTCAGGCATTCTCTACCTTCCACTTGATTGTGTCCCAAAAGGTCAGTGGTTTCTAATATGTTATCTGGAATATATCATCACTTTAAAAAATATCACTAAATATTTTAATTCACCTTGTATATCCATCCATGAATAGACAGATTTACCAAAATTCTAGGCCAACCCACATAAGTATAGTTAATTTAGGTTATATTTGGAGCATATTGTTAAAAACAGTATTTCTAAAACACCTAACCACCATTTGTAACTTTTCTTCTGGAAGAAAAATATATTCTGAGTTTCATCTATCTATCAATAAGAAGTTGATATACTATTAACTTGTTAACTCTATTATATGCATATCACAATCTATCAGTCTGTATCATCTGCTTTTCATAGTAAAAATTTGAAAAACAAAGGACAGCTATTTCTAAGAAGAGGGAAGCTCCAGGTTTTTCCACATTAATTACTCCCTATGTGTGGGATGGAAGTTTTCACCCAGAATTTCCAGAATCTTCCACCTGGCCTCAGTCCATTTACATACCAATGGATGTTTACCATGGGAGAGCCTCCAACCTGGGGCAAGGGGTGGAGAGAAAACAGTCATTCTCTCCTTCACTTTATTACTGGTATGTAATTAATTAGTCTGGTGCTTGCCAGTCACCAGGGAACTCACCCGTGGAGTAAGGCAGCACATGCCGCAGTTGCAGGGGACAAACTCTGAGGGCTGGCTGGGACCCAAGTGAGCTGCAAGCAAAAAGCGCCATTCTCCAAACTGACCTTGCCCTTGGCTTACTTCTGTTTCGCTGGTCTCACTAAGAACTTGCCCAAGGCAGGGACTCCTGGAGCTATACTATGTGTGAAATTTATTTGTAAGTTAGGATGATTTGTATTAGCATGCATGGGGGAGTGGGAGAAAAGGGAGGGCTGTACAACACAAAGAAGACAAATAGTGATTCTACAACATTTTGCTTTGCTGATGGACAGTGACTGTAAAGGGGTATATAGGGGGGACCTGGTATAGGGGAGAGCCTAGTAAACAAAATATTCGTCATGTAAGTGTAGATTAATGATAAAAAAAAAAAAAGCTATTCCTGTGTGGTGACCTCCAATGAGTTCTACACAATGATATAAAGGGCATATAAAAGTGTAGGCAAAGGGTCTGTTTGTGTTTATACAGAGGATCAAAGCCTAATTGGGCTACCCCGAAAATGAACTAAGATACGATATGAAAAAGAACTTCCAACATCAGCACTCTTGGGAAGACTAATGCCAGAAGATGCTCATCAAAAAACCCCAACAAAGATCCACGCACTGCTACAGGTGTAGATGCACTCATCCCACCAGTTCCTGGACTTGCCATGGGAATGAAGGAGGAGATATCTAAGGTGGCCTGCGCATACAGTAAAACAACAAATTTGACTGGATCTATACTGTTGGAACTCAACCAAGAATTAGGAGAAGTGCAAACTGTAGCGCTCCAAAATCTTACAACTACAGACTATTTACTGTTAAAAGAACATATGGGATGTGAACAGTCCCCAGGAATGGGTTGTTTTAACTTGTCTGATTTCTCTCAGACTGTTCAAGTTCAGTTGGACAATATCCACCATATCATAGATAAGTTTTCACAAATGCCTAAGGTGCCTAACTGGTTTTCTTGGTTTCACTGGAGATGGATGGTAATTACAGGTATGCTTTGGTTACATAACTGTACTCCTATTATGTTAATGTGTGTGCGGAATTTAATTAGTAGTTTAAAACCTATACATGCTGAAGTTACTCTACAAGAAGATATGTCAAAGAAATAATCAATCTTCCCAGGTTTTCTTCCGCCTGCTACTTCTATAGCTTTTCTTCTTCCTTCCTAATTACAACCCTGAAATAGGATTTGTGCCACATACCGAATTTACCGAGTATCATAATTCTTCCAAGTGGTAAAGACACCTCAAGACAAATGCTGGGCATAGAAGCCACAGGGCATAAAGATGCAAAGAAGTAAAAAGCTAACCTTTTCAAACAATAAGGCTTCTCTCTCACTTACCAACTTAACATTTCCCTGTATGGCCCCGGAAGATGACTGGTTAGCCAGAGACGGGTAAGATTCCTCAAGGGAGGAACAACCTAAGACAGGCACAGTCGCAGGGGGGCCATCAGGTGAGAAATTGGGGATCAACAGAGGTGAGGCTTAGAACCTCTCTCCCCCTGTTCTGAGAGAAATCTTCTGCATCCGTGGATGTTTTATTGCCCTGGTCTAGCTTGGATTAACACATAGTCTACAGGCACACACCTGATCATCTACATTTGCCCTCTTACAGCACTAAACTATGTTTTCTACCTTTATCTTGCATCTACCTACCACTTCAGCATTTTATTAAAAATAATAATAATAAAGAGAGAAATGTGGTATCCACATATAAATCAAGTATAAAAATCAAATGAATATTCATATTTGAACTGATTGTTTATAGTTCATAATGCATGAGCAAAACCGAAAGCTTCTGTGATGACTGCCCTTGTAATGTTCACCATGTAACTTATTCACTATGTAAGAATTTGTACTCCATGTAAGAACTTGTTCGTTATGCTTCAGAAGATTGGAGACTGATGAAAATTAGGCTTGGGTTGTATTAATGATTGTGCATTGAGCAATGACCCCCCTATACAGAATTTTATTGTTGTTAACCATTTGATCAATAAATATGAGAGATGCCCTCACAAAAAAATATATATATATATATACACACACACACTTCCAACTGTAAAATAAATAAGTAACCGGGATGTAATGTATAGCATAAGGAATATAGTCAAAATATTGTAACAACTTGGTATGGTGATAGCTGGTACCTAGAATTATCATGTATATAAATGTTGAATCACTCAGTTGTACACCTGAAACTAATATAATACTGTGTGTCAACTACCCTTCAATAAAAAATAATTATCTAAAAAATATATATATATATTTTCAAACACAAAAAATGAAAAGAATTTTGTTGCCAGAAAACTTGCAATAAAAGGCATATAACAACCTACTTAACAATTTTTATGATAAATTACAATAATTGAACTGTCAAGAATGCTATTAATAAAAAACACCGTATGTTTAAAATAGAAATCACAAACTAGATTCACCTCTGTATGTATTTACTTCTTTAACTGAAAATACCTACAAGTTCCTAGTAGACATTTGTTAGATATTTCTTCCTATATTTTCAAAACCCTTTTGCCCATTAGCTCCTTTACTATGCACCATTCCCTGTGAGAAAGGCAGGGCAGATACTGTCATCTTTATTTTATGTAAAATGAAACTAATGTTCACAAGGACAGAGACTTGTCCTGAATTAGATGCCAAAGTCAAAACTAGAACACATATATCCTACCCAGTACTCATCATTCTGACTGGGAAGTAGAAAATGAATTAATAGTATCATTAAGGTCCATTAAGTTACAAAATGTGTTTAATATATGACAGAGGGATAATTTTGGCTTCCGAAGATTTTGTCTCCAATTTCTTCAATTTTGTTTTTTAAAACTCCATTGACAATATTACCTTAACCCTATGAATAAGATATCATCACACTCTTATATATTTTCAGCAATCTCCTGTTTCACTTTAAATTCATAATTTCAGAAGAAGCTGAGACACCAAAGCCTTTCAGCCAAAAAGACTTTTCTAACCAATTCCCATATTGAAGGCCTATAATTTCAGAAGAAGCTGAGACACCAAAGCCTTTCAGCCAAAAAGACTTTTCTAACCAATTCCCATATTGAAGGCCTATACAAAAGTTAACCACCACAATGTGCAGTGATCCACCTTAAACTATAATTTGAATTACACCATGGAAAAGTCCATAAAACAACCTATGATTAAATTCAAGTTTTGCCTCAAAGAAGATGAAGAGTTTCACTGTTGATCTTACATAGTATCTATTCAAATCAAAACTATGAAAACAAGAGGCCATCAAATAGTATAATTTATTCCTCATACCCAATCTTTTCTTGGAAATCTTCCATATTCTCACACAATGCTCTTTTCCATGACCTTAAAACACCACTATTGCCTACTCTGGGAAATAACACTAAAGTTTTGTTTATGTCTTATGTAACTTCCTCCTCTTCCTCTCATCTTTTCCAGTTAAGGGTCCTTGTGTAACAAAATAGCCAAAATATTTATGAATTTCATTAAGAAAATTATGAGAATATGCTCTAGTTCAAAGACATTATTTCATGCTTTTAAAAAATATATTGTACTGCCATCAAATATATGAAATCATATATATTATGCTTACATATATGCTTACACTTTCTGGGGACTTTCCTCACATCCTAGTGTATGTGTAGTGAAGTACCAGATCATCTTTGTACTTCTTGGATAAATATTTTTAAGTAAAACAAAAGACATCAGACATCAAATACAACCTGCTATCTTTAATGTACATTTTTACTTACCACATAAAGGAGTTAAAACATCTTAGTTAAAAGAAGTATCATTTGCCAAAAAACCATTAGCCAAATACCACATACCTCCTATTTATCATTGCTGGCTGACTGGCTTTATGTATTTTATATAAATGTGTATTTGCATGTCAGGTACACCCCACTACATAAGCACATCAACACAGTGTGTGTTCACTGGGCTAATTTCAAAACAGATTCTGTTACTGCAATATTTGAGGAAAGCAGTCAATATGATCAACAGGTTCTCTAAGAACCTTTATGTCAAGCTCCTTAAACTTTACTATAAAGAGATGAGTACAATAAAGTTAGAAAGAAATAAAAGTTTTGAAGAAACAGGTGGAGTCTTTTATGATAAGAAGTCAGGAAACAAATAAT
This sequence comes from Manis pentadactyla, assembly GCF_030020395.1. Taxonomy (NCBI): domain Eukaryota; kingdom Metazoa; phylum Chordata; class Mammalia; order Pholidota; family Manidae; genus Manis; species Manis pentadactyla. The sequence continues at coordinate 38,098,296 of NC_080019.1, forward strand.
GAAATAAAAATTATTTCTGAATCACAGGAGAAACTGTGGCTGCTAGCCCCACAAGTCCTCGATAAAATAAGCTCTATGATTTATCATTGATCTCTCAACATAACGTATTCAAATATTTAATTATGCACTTCCAGAAGAGTAGGAAAGCATGTATAAGCTACAATGAGCTTTTCCAAAGGCAAACCTGATGAGATACCCTGATACCCATTTTCTTCCCACCATTTATATTTAGTAAACCTCCGTCTATGGCCTTAGCCAGTTCCTTTTTTACTTCCACCACGTTTCTTATTCCAATAATTTCTATCACATCTGTTCTGAAAAGACCTCAAACTTTATCAACAGAGCAATCACTGATCAAGAAAATTTAGTTTGATACTTCTGTTTCAGAAAGGCTTTATTTGGATCACCTACCTTTAAAGAGAAAAAATCTAAAGGAAAACCTGTATGCTTTTTTAAGAAAAATAAAATGGCAATTGTGCCACTGAATTACAATTACTGTTGTTACTTTCTTACACCCTAGTACTATGTTAAATGGTGGAATATCAAACTTGTGTTTCAAGAATCTCTTTCGCATTCAGGGGTCATTTATTATACACTAAAATATTTTAGATTGCAGTGGCTAAAACAACAACACAAAAAAGTAACTTAATTCCAAAGTAGCAAACTTTCACTTCCTTCCCCCTTTTTTCACAAAGTGTTTCCTTCGGAAATAAATTGACATTAAAATCAAAATTCCGATAGGTATAGGCACTACTCTGTGAACTAAAAATTAGACTCTTCCCAAACAGAAAGAATTCATCGCTAAAACGTGTTTCGGACCCGCAGGTAGCCAGGAGTCATGGGCAGCAGTATTTTGGCTTTCTAGCAGTTAATACGCAGTACAGCTCTAAATTAAGGAACCTGAGCAGGCGCCGAATCTTTTTCCCCTAAACCCACAGAGCTCGGTCATAGACCAGATACCGATTTCAAAAATGTTTAGCAAATAAACCCATTCGGGAACTGAGTAACAAAGGGATTGCCAGGAAGTCCTGGATCTCCCTCTGTGCGACATGCCTCTAATTCCATCCACCTGCCACAAATAATCCTCAAGGTAACTGCTCTGCACAGCAGAAAAAGGAGCGAGAGCGAGTCTCACTAAGTTGGCTCTTTGACTCACACCGCTGGGGGACGCGACTTGGGCGTCCTCCCGCCTCGGCGGGCCCGTCCGCCTCCTGAAGCTTAGGAAGCTCGCTCTGCACCAGGGCAGCCGAGACACTCACCGTGGGCGCGGGACCCTGCGGGTGTCCGGAGTTCCGGCGCTCGGTCCCGCCTGCGCCAGAACCACCGCGGCAGCGCTCACCCCGGCGATCCGACTCCGGCGCGACGGCCGCAGGGAGCCCGGCTCAGGCGCCAGCGCAGCGGCACTGGAGCCGAGACCAGAGTTGCCCCGGGCCCGGGCGCGCCCCCCGCGGGCCGGGCCAGACGCCCCGCCACGCCCACAGCGGCAGCGCGCGGCCTGCAGGGCGGCCGCCCTGGGCTCCGCGCGCCCCGAGGGGTGCGGCCCGGTGATTCGTGCCCGGCGGTCAGCGGAAGCGCCTCCTTGCGCAGGGCGGCGCCAGCCGGACGAGCCCGCCGCCCGGGAGCTGCTCCCGGCCCCCAGCTCGCGCCCCGGCCGTGGCTGCGGCCCCTCCGCGGACCCGGCGGGCCGGGGCACCTGCTGCCCGAGCTGCGGGTCTGGGACAGTGCCGAGCCGCGCCCAGGTGACGGCGGCCCGAGGAGGGCGAGGTGCCCGAGCGATCGCAGCGGCCACTCACCGGCGGGGGGCGACGTCGCTCAGGCGGGCGCCGGGCGGAGCGCAGAGCGCGGCCCGGGGCGCGGGCGGCCCCCGTCCTTTGTCCGCGGCTGCTCGCGGGCTCACGCTGGCTCAGCCCGGCCTCCCAGCGCTCTCCCCGCCCCGGCTCCGTCCGCCTCTCGGCGCCGCACGCGCTCGGCTCCCGTGATGTCATCCGGGGGGATCTGTCGCGCTCGCAGCCGGCATGGTCCCGCGCTCCCGCGGGAGCGCAGCGCGGCGGGGGCGGCAGCGGGGCCTTCGGGCGGGCCCAGAACCCCCGGCCGGGGCTCCGGAGGCCGGGACGGACCGAGGGTGGTCTGCGGAACGGCGGCCCCCTGGTGCGTGTGGCCCGCGGGCGGGGTGGGCGCAGAGCCCGAGGGGGAAAGCGAGGTCGCTGCCGCACAGATGCCTAACGCAGTGTTTAGACTGACAGCAGGTGCCATGGTAAGAAGAAAGTTTTTTTTGGCTCCTCAGCAGCTCCTGCGCCTCAGCACAGTGATGGACACCCAAGTCACAGCCAGGAGAACGACTAACCCCTGGGACTCCGGAGCTCCAGCCTCAGTGAGAAAGTTTAGGGTGTCTTGCCCGTGGCAGCCTCTGTGACAAAAGGCTTGTACTGTGTATGGGCGAAAGAATCTGAAACAAAGCACTGGGTAACTGGGGGTTCACGACGACCTATGAGACTAAAAAGCCAGTAGCAGAAATTCACCCGTGGCCTTGATTTTTACCTCCTTTCCTTCCCCTCAAATACTACTGGCACACTGGAGGTGACTGTCAAAGGGCCTCCACCCAAGCAATGTCATCACTGATGAAACTATTTAAATCACAAGAGGTTCATTAAGAGCCATGAAGGGTTTGGTGCCAATGCTTTTTGCTTACTAGTCTTTATAATATCAATGGATATTTCATTAGAAAAATAGACAAACAGGAACTTTTTGAGGTATTAATGGCAACACCATACCACCCCTACTCCCCCTGCCCCGACTTCCCCTTCATGCACACACCCCAGATCTGAGATCCAGCCCTACATCAATCTAGGTAAGATTATGTTAAAAACTCTTGCTGTTCAGAGAACAGATCCCAACAACGGACAGTTTGTACTGTTATCAATCCATGCTTCAAGGACTCTCCTGAGGTCCCCAGAATTACCTGCCATCCTCCCTGGAAGAAAATAAGGCTGCAGAGGAGAGCACCAACAATCAGTGCTGATTAAGCAGGCATAAGTGAGAGTGTCTGCACGGGACTATACAGACCTGCCCATGGATTCATCCAGCCTCATCCTTGAGACATGTAGAGACTAGGAATAGAATTTATTGCAAATGAGGGTACAATTAGGAATTCTTTAATCTTCATAAATACAGAAAGGGCTCAATATGATAATGACAATTTGAAGGCTAGTCAGTGTGTTAAATAAGTTTCTTAATGCTATTGGGGAAGAGGAATTTTCTTCTGCCCCTGAGTTTCTTCTAGTTTATCTAAGAATCAAATTGACAGGAGACAGATTAACAGGAGGAAAAAAATATAATTATGGAGGAATGAAGAAGCCATAGACATGGATTCCAAAGACAGGGAGAATGAGGCATATATGTCACCCTGAACCAAGGACAAGGGGGTAGGGGTCTGAGACATCAAGGAAAAGGAAAAGCAATTGACAGGTATATGAAAAGAGTAAATGTTTGAAAGGTCACACAGAAACAGTGGGAGGGGGGATGCCCAGTGGGAATTTTAACAGACTTAGCTACATCCCTCCCTATAACCCCTAGTTTACACTCTAATACAGCTATCTATGGTGATAGCTCTCCTCCTGGAGTAAGTAGTTCCTATATCTAAATTATTTCTATACAGTTTGAGGGGGGTGCTGTCAGATTTCCTTTCTGAATGTTTTGGGCCTTGATGGCTTTCAGCTCAAAATACTCTGCATGTTGCAGCGGCACATCTTGGGGAGTCCTGTCCTTGGTCCCTACAATGCATCATGAAATTATGAAATCCACTGGGACTTGCCTTAGGAAAAAGTAATAAATTAAATGTGAAAAAGCAAGATCAGAAATTATTTTTTTAATTAAAATATTAAAAAGGTCAAGATACACATAGTTGGTAAATAATGCAGAAAACTAAATAGCATTAACTTGCATTTATTTGCTTTCAAATTACAGTATTTTCAGTATCATTAGCATTTAATTATTAATATATATTATATATTCAGTACCTGTGATATAATGAGTTAAGAGAAATACATATTTGGTCATTCATATGAGTAAATATATATTTCACAGATATATTGGTCTTCATCCACAGTTCCTGAAAACACTGCAGACTTAAAGGTGAAATGGGTATTTCATCATGTTAATGAGAGGCTTTTGGACCCCCACCCAAGGGTGGCGGCTGGAGGTTGGATCAGCCAATGACCCAAAATTTAATTAATCATGACTATGCAATGAAGCCCTTACAAAACCCCCAGAGAAGAGCTCATCTCTCTCTCTCTCTCTCTCTGTCTCTCTCTCTCTCTCTCTGTCCTTTGCCTGTTCTGCTCTGGTTGGATCTTGCTTCTTGGTCAAAGACGAGTTTCTATGGTTAGAGAACGAAAAAACCACATGCCACCAAGCCAGGCCCCAAACTCCACAAGGATAGAAGCTCCTTTATGTGGGACCTTGTCCTATGTCCCTCTTCATCTGGCTGTTAACTTGTATCCTTTATTAAACTGGTAATCATGAGTGTTTTCCTGAGTTCTGGGAGCCGCTCTAGCAATTTAATCGAACCTAAGGAGGAGGTTGTAGGAACCTCTCCCTGACGAGCCCGTTGTTGCGGTTTCATGTTCTTTATTACAACCAGGTGGGCCTTTAATACAGGAAAGGCTGGTGCCTCAGGCCATGACCTTGCAACAGTTCTGCCCGCTGCCCCTCCCTCTCATCGTCTCCTGATACCACCTCTACCATCTCCAGGACTGAAGGCACATCTCCTCCTCCAGCTGTCCCACAGCCTCCTGCAATGCGGATTCTCCAGCTGCCTCCTCCCTTGATGCTGACGTATCTTCCAGGAGTGTGACCTGTCTTCTCAGTAACTGTCTTCCCTCCTTGATAATCCTTACCAATATCTCAAGAAACAAATATCTCACAATCCTCGTGGCCACACAGCCACTGAGGGCCTGTAAAGCAGTCCTCTTTCTCATAGAGGGCTAATTCCACAGCTTCCAGTGTCTCCACCCTTCTCCAGCCCACCTGTCTAGCAGGTGCTTTACCCTAGACCAGTTCCCCATGAGGAGCTCCCCAAGAGGAAGCCACATGGATGGGGGGCTCCTGGGTGAAGCCGCACCCTTCACTGCTGTGGGGAGAAAGATGAGTTGTCACCCCCTACTGCAGCAGCACAAGGTCCTCCCCACCATCCACAGTGGGGTTTCCAGGTATCTCCCCACCATCTCTAAGGGCAGCATGCCCAAGCATTACACCCATGAAGACAGATTTTGGGTCCAGAGGTCCTGGCGCCTACCACCAGCTAAACTCTGGGGGCAAAAAATGTGCCCAGCCTGGGGCAAATTACTTTTGAAACCTAAATCAATCAATGAGAGAAATGAAGTGGGATAAACCCATTTATTGCTTACAAGCAGTCACCTACTCCTCCTTGCCCGTGTCTCCGGAGACTAAGGCCCCACCAAACCTCTCAGTTCACGTGCCGGCTTGCTCTCCACCCTCTTGTAATTACCTAGTGACCTGGAGGTGGACAAAGGCCAGGTGAGAGATTCCAGAAATACTGCAATTTTACCCACAGGAGGGCAGTCTTGTAGCCCTTAACTTGGGGAATCTGGTGCTGTCTCTGGCCAGATGGCATCAGAATTGAGTTCTCAGACACCCTGCTGGTATTCAAGAATTGATTGGTGTAAGTTTGTGTGGGAAAACCCCCTCCCACATACTTACACACATTGGAATCAGGCCCGGGTACCCGAATGAAGTTATACTACTATTACTGCTGTGTATAATATTGTTACTGTTATACATATATGCAGCGAAAAAATACACCATTGCATTTGGTGTTGGACGAATGGGAAGCACAGCATCCTTGTTAACAAGCTTAGAAAAAAGGGTTAGAAAATGATTAGAAAAAAATTTTAAGGATAGTATCTTATTCTTTCCTCCAAATTAAAGTACAAAAGGACATATAAAATGCATAAACAACTTTTATGAATCAGTATTTTTGAATATCAAAATAAAGAGGAATTTTTTAAATCATGGCAACTAAGACTCCGAAATAAACTAGATTAAAAACACTGAAAGAAGTAAGAATTTGGTGATGTAAGCAATGACTGTCTTTGAAAACAGGCAAATGATCTAATTGTTTGAGTAAAGTAATTAGAACTGCTTATTATGCTGTTCCAAGTATATCAGAAGGTCAAGTTGTGAACCTTCCTGCCTAGATTGTTTCTCAATACACCATTTGCTTCACTGCTTCTGTTTATCTTGCTGTTCTTCAACATTCTCTGGACTAATTACCAAGTGTAGAGACAAGAAGAAGGTCATTGAGAGTTAGCATATTTGGGCAATTTAGACAAATAACCAGAAAGATCAGAAAATGTATCCCTCAGCTTTTTTTTTCCAATCACTGCTCTAAAGTGTTAAAGCAAAATGTATCTCTTACTTTAAGAGAAATGGAATGCATTCATATGTGGTCATTTTTTTGGTCCTATGGAAAAATCTTCAGTTATATGATTTTGGTCTTCTTTGAGAATTAAATATCTCCTCTCTACAAGAATTTCTTTCCCAGTTTGTGTTAACCTATCAAGATCCTTGCCTCTCTCACTGACATTTTACACTTCTATTGCATGCTTTTCCTTTGAAATTTTAAGTCATGCTGTTTGAGTAATTTAGATATTTTTATCCAAATACATAGCTATAAATAAAATAAAGCATTCAATTGTTAAATTGAAACAAGTTTCATAATTCTTAGAAAAAATTTACATCTGAACTCAGATCATACAAACCTACCTTACATTCTAATCTTGTTTAAATAGTGAATATATTAAACCTTGGAACTGAAGATTCAGAGCAGAAATATTAACTCTGTCTCAATTATTGATGCTCTGCAGCACTGTTTTCATATTGATACGTGACTCTTCACAAAACAATGAATGTTTTTGGGGGAAATAGACACATTTTAATATTTTCCCTTACAGATTTCATGAAATATAAAATTTTTATACTCTGGTTTTATCTGAATTAATAGACTCATAAACAGCTAGCACAAGATTTTCTAGATATTAGTTTCTGAACTATTGATAAATATAAATAATAAGCAAAACTACTTATTAAGCCCTTATTATGTGCCAAGTTATGTGCCAAGTGTGTACATGCATTAATCCACTTGATCTTTAAAATTACCCCATAATGTGAATATCTTATTAACCTCTCTGGAAGATAAGGAAACAGATACCTAGAGAGGTTACAAAATTTGCCAGGCAACTTAACAAGTCAAATTTAAGATCTGATTCTATCAGCCTAAACACATAGAGCCTGACATCCTAATAGCACACTAGCAACTCTTCTCAACTCCGTTGAAACAATAAAGGAAGCATGTTTTTTATATATATATGCTAGTTGGTAAGTTAGACAATATGCTTTTGTGAACTTTGCCGTCAGTAGCTAAATCCATAACAAATTTTATTTCCATTACACCCATTAGTGAAATACTTCAAAAGTTATTTACAATGAAAAAGAATCTCAAGATACCAAATAAATTTTAGTCTCCAATCTATCCTTAAGCAGTTTCAGACATAAAGCAAGGTGCAGTGGTTTTGTACTTGAAGGCAGATCAGTGTAAAAGGAAATATGAAAGAAAAATATAACCATAAACCGTTTATTTAAATAAAGACCAAGACTATCTCAGCAACTATCTTCTCTGTACTCATAAACCATTAGCAGGTCTGGGAAGGCAAACTACATCACCCATCCAAATGAAAGCTTTCTTCCCTACTGTGAATATTAACAAGGAAAATAGATAATTTTGTATGTTGTATCACAAAGGCCCCATATATTTTTATCATAGAAAATAATATTCCCTGGGCACAGACATATAACAAGATTTCCTTAAATAGAAAGTTTTAGTATAGATTTTTTCAAAATCTTTCTTTTCTTACCTTTTTGATAATGGCTGATGTTCAGCAACTCTGCTAACAACATTTATTTAAATGGATTTGTGGAAAGGTTAGAAGGTACACTAACAGATCATCATTATTTCAAAGTATGCTGCTGGCCTACCTTTTTGTATTAATTTCTCACTTATGAAATAAACAAAATAAATAATGGGAATCCTTATATTGTAAGACATGTTAACAGGCATAAATCAATTTATCGCATACATGAAATCTAAATACAAATGTTATTTTGTCTGACTTCAGTACATTCTTCTGTCATTAAACATCCTTATTGTATAGGACAAGTGGCCTGTCCCATGGTCTTATGCTCATTTTTCTTATGCCTTAGCTATAGGACTGGTCATTGGCACTAACATGACATAGTGGTCATAGAGGCTCTGCTTTTGTTGAAAGGTAGAGGAAAGGGTAAGGAAAAGTTCTCTTGAAATGGACACACTTCTTGTGAAAAGGAAAAAAATATGTATAACAATAACAGGCTATGAAAAAACATATGTATACAATTTTTTTCTAAAATAAAAGTATTTGAAAAGTAGAGATGCTGATATACCTAAGCATATGGCAGTTCCTCATCATCTTAAGTTAGAACTTTTCTTAATCAAATGGTCATGGTATTCAGCTGTAATAGTAGCTTGAGTGATTGGCCTTCAGTAATTCCATCCAGATCATGTGATCATGTATATATCTTCAAACTGCTTCAATTATTTTGGGTGACCCCGTTTAAGGGCAACACAAAATGAAATATTCACAATAAGTAGATGATTTTCTGATTTGGGGGTCATAGTTCTTAACCTTTACAGCAGACTACTTCCCCAAGGCTACATCTTTTTAACTATTAAGGGAGAAACACTGACTAATATATTTGCTAGGGAAGACCCTAACAAACATTCCTGATTTTCCAAGTACACTGAGAGCCGTGTGGAAAGAGGTCAGAGTGCTACAACCTTACTTCTGGACCTCTTTTAATGATGTCTTTTATGACTTAAGCAATTCATTTAACCTAGCCACCTTATTTTTCTCATTTGGAAAAGGAAGTTAATGATATTTGTCTTACATACTGCTCACTGGAGAGGATTTTTTGAGAAAAGAAAGTAGAGTGGGGTCCTGAGCTGTGTCCTGTACACACAGTGAACATTCAATTATGTATAGTTGATTTTGCTGATTAGGACAAGAAGAAGAAGGACGAGGAGGAGGGGAAAAAAAAACATTTGGTCTGCTGGGCATCTTTCCAACAGATTTACAAATGGATCAGTGGAAAAGGGTGACCTTCAAAAAGATTCTAACTCCAGTCTTGCATTTACTATACCTTGATCAATATATTTTAATTTCTCTGAACCTCACTTTCTCCTGTAAAATACAATTGAAGTTATTTTTCCTCAATTTAATGTTTTTGAAATGAAGATATGTGTACAATTCTAATGTACTTTTACTACAGTGCTATTTCTCACCACTCCCCCAAAATTATTTTATTAATTATAATACGCAGTGGTGATGTAGTCTCAAAGAAATAAGATGCTATCTCAAAGAAGGAGAGAGAAATTCATCTGCTTTATTGATGATACATTCCAAATGCTGAACAAGACCTGGAAAATATTGGTTGAATGAATGAATGTATGACTAATTATTGTGAAGATTAAGTAAAATAACAGAATATAGATGCCTAGGATGATGCCTGGTATTTAGCAGCTGATCAGTAGTTAATACAGCTCCAAATCCTAGATTCAGGAACTAATTCTAAAAATTATTAATTTGTTATTTTAGAAAGAAAATATAGCATTGTGGGGTAAATGGAAGTTTTTACCCAGAATTTCCAGAATTTCCCACCTGACCTTAGTTCATTTACATATCAATGAATGTTTACCACAACTGAGCTTCCAGTCAATCAGGGGCAAGTGGTGAAGAGGAAACAGCCATTATCTCCTCCCCTCTATTCCTGGTATGTAATTGGTCTGGCACTCGTCAGTCACCACGGACCCACCCAGGGAGCTCCTTCCAGAAGGGGTGGGCAGGAGAGTGCATGCTACAGCTGGAGGGGAAAGATGGTGTGCGGGCCTGGCTAGCAAACCTGAGTGAGCTGTGAGAAATAAAAACCCTTCCCCCCAACCTGCCCTTCCCCTTGTCCTCTCTCAGTTTGATCAGATCCACAGGGAACTTGCCCCGGGAGGAGAACTGCATTACCCCTGGAGCTACAACCATGTATAATGTAGTTTGTACAATATCCCCTAGGGATCTGAGTCAGCACCCTGAAATCAAACACGGCAAAACGACTGCAGTGAAATATATGAAGGGTCACACCAAGTGTGATAAAACAAGCTGCACATCACTTTAGCTCATATTTTATGCCAAATGAGTTGTAAAAATGTTTTCAATATTCAGATTTCTAGATTTTGGAATTTGGGTAAATGATTGTGAATAAAATGCTTAATATTAATTAGTAGCTACGATGTGTCAGGCCCTCCTCTAAACACTTAACATTTGTTAACTTAATTAAACCTCACAATAATCTTCAAGATAAGTACTATTATTTATTCTCATTTGATGGGACAGAAACCTGATGCACAAAGAGGTTAAATTACTTTATTTGGTTTATGAACCAAAATAAGTTTTGGAGGATTTGTGTTAAGTGCTATAAAAATAGGAAAAAAATTAAATTATGAAGATTATATAGATACACATGTATCTCAGTAGAAAATGATTTCTAAGATATAAACAATAAAAACAAAACTAAAAAATAATACATTTTATTAGATAACATAAAATTTCCTCCATATCCAAAATACCATATGAGAATTTTAAGTTTAATAAACTGGATTAAATATTTTCAACAGCTGTTGTTGGCATATTCAACATATAAAGAGTTCATACAAATCAATAAAAAGCACTAAGACCTCAGTAGATGAGAAGGAAAGAAATGCCAATGGCAAAACAAGTATGAAAATTCAAGTCTAAAATTCAAGTTTAAAAACTGAGATACAACTTTTAAAGTGTCAAGTAAAGATTTTTCATAGACTTTATTGGAATTTTTAAAAATCTACCATAAAAAAATAATCAGAAATAAAGGCAAAAAATATTTAATAAAGATGTTCATTAAAAAGTGATTTGTAATATATTTTTAAAAAAGGAAACCAATGCTTTTAAGGCCCAGGTCATGTCAGAAAAAACAACTTCAAATGAATGAAGTCAAAAAAATTGTTTGGGCCAACCAACATGTCATTTTCAACACACTGATACTAACTGAACTGTCAATGTTACAAAATCAGAGTTTAGTTTTCTCATATCACATTGTTGCCAGGGAATATGAGACCCTGAAGCCATAAGCCTAAGCAGGAGAGTTTTCTCTGCAGTTGTCCTGGTCAGGTAGGAGGGTAATGTTCATTGCAGAGAGATTTTTTCCACAGTAAATAACTAGCTGTGAAGTTGTTATGCTCCACTGTGGACCTGTATGCTGCCCCTTTCTCCAAATAAGTTAATACTGCAACTTTAGAGCAGTGTTTACTTCGAAGCCTTTGGAAACTAGATTAACCCATTCAGAGTCTAATAGAATAGTAATTTTACCCATTAAAAATGGACCTCATTCCTTATTGACTTCCTTTTAACTCCAACTCCAGCCCTTCTTCCTCCCTGCTCTGTCTTTGTAATCCTTTTCTTGGTAAAAAATTCCACCATTCATCTAGGTTTTCAAGCAAGAAATTTAAATACCACTGAAAGATCTTTCCTTTCACTTTCATCCCATTGGAATAATCAGTATGTCATATACATACATACAACTATTTTTTAAACAAATTATTTTATTTTGGCTAATTAAATTCTATTTTAAAACATGATTGACATCATGACACTCTGTCATTGTGTTTTCCAATTAAATAATCTATCATGTGGATTAGTAGAGTCCTGTGGGATGTGACATAGTCATCAAGTTCTATGGGTCCTACTTCATAAAAATCTCTTCTAGTTATTTCCCCCTTCTGCATGCCCATGGCCATTGCCCTCACTTTGATGTCTTTCATCTGTGCTGGCTATTTGCTGTTTGCCTTCCTAGATCTATTCTATATTCTTCTTTGTTTTTCTCAGTTCCCCAGAGAGTTGATCTCTATGGAGTTTTCTTCATCCTCTGGCTTCTGGTGGGGTCTGGTTTGGAGGTACGGAAGAACAGAAAGAGAGAGAGCTGAGTTCATATTTTCCCCATCCCCCCTCTGCTCTGCCTAGTTCTAGTGGATACTACTTCATGATTCCCTCCATGATTACAGCTTCTCCTGTGATTCAAACTCTCAACCTGGCTCTCGTGATACCCTAAGAGTAGTAGGGGTAAAAAGGCTAAAGGGTAGTAATGGCTTCCTAACCTCTAACTAGTCCTAACCTGTTGGTTATGTTAACTTTACCCACATGTTGCTGAGGATTTCCTTCATTAAAATGCCTTTTCAGAAATACTAGCAGATTGCACACTTTATTTCCTATCAAGACAGAGACTGAGAGATATCCCTCCTCCAAACCATTGAAATGGCCCCTGGTTGATTTCATGCCTATAGCCTCATCCTCTTGCTGTCCTTTTTATAACCATATCCTTCAACCAAGGTCAGAGTATCCTTCCTCAAATGCAAACCTGATTATGTCATTCCCCTGAGCAAAATCTCAGGTATTCTTCCCCATCATTGGCATAGTTTCTGACTAGAGTTATAGCAAATCTATAAATATATATATACATATATATATATATACACATAGATATATATATATATATCCTATGCATCCAAGAATTTCCTGTGGAATAATTTAGTTTCATATATACATACATTGCTATTTTTTTAAATTTGCTACTGTGATTAATTAAGTGCCAGTTCATTCAAAACATGAATGACTTTATACAGACTTTGCCATTATGTGTTTCCTGGGGCAATCAAATATTCTATCATGTATATTAAAAGTATCATCATATTCCAAATAAAGTCTAGACTCTTTATAATTTTCTAGTTTATCCTTCTACTACTCACCCACATGCACTTACATTTTAATTAAGAGGCATAATCTCTGCATCTTTGGGTAACCTCTATTTCTGAAAGGTACTCACCCACTCTCAAGAACCCTTTCATTGCAAATTATTCGTCATCCTTCATAATAGAAACATGTTGAAAACCAATAGGATAGAGTTTGAGTTAAGTACTTTGTATATATTATCTCATTTAATACCCATCACAATAGCTGAGATGAAGCTTAAGGTGTTTGCACAAGTTCTCACAACCATAAAGTGTAAAATTAAGACTCAAAACCTGACTTCAAACTTACACTTTAGAAAAACTAACATGTACTTTCTAACAAGATGATAATCCGAAAGTTAAAAAATTAGTCTTTGAGATCTCCCTCATGTGACGCTCTTCATTTTTATGCCCATGTCATTTTATAGATATCTTCTCATATTATATTGCCAAGGCCATGATTTGCTTATTAGTTTATCTCTCCCATTAATTTTGAAATTTTTAAGGATGAAAACTCCATATTGCATTTTGCTTATTTTTTCTTTGCATACCAGAATTTAATAGGGTATGTAGGTTTTAAACATAGAATAATTTATTAATCATATTAGTGCTTAATAAATGAATGATACTACTTTTGATAAATAAATGATATGTTTACTATTAAAATGAAACAATATCTATTAGGAACTGTTGCATTGCAACATTTCCAAAAGTGATTATTTTGTTTATAACCATGATTTAATACTGGCTAGGTATTTATATAGTGTGTCTCATTTGAATATCTCATTGTGGCAACTGCCCACTTTTTTCTGCTTTCTTTATTGTCTTAGCTGACTAATAATTATTTACTAACCATATGCACCAAGAAACATCAATTCTTCTGTTAACTTCAGTTGATTTTGTTCATATATGAATGTTAATAGTTGTTATTTGTTGTTATTGATATCATATATTGTAAATTACCTGCAAAGCCAAAAACACTATCTTGATTTTTTCATTTGTAATTATGTTATTTCTTGTTTGCTCAGCTACAAAGACCAAATTTAGAAGATGCTTATTGAGGATGGAAAAACAGCCAACTTTCTATTTAAATCATAAAAATCAATCCATAAGAATGAAAATTAAATATTTAAACCATGCCCTTAGGCCACACATTTTTGCAAACAAGATAGCTCATAAAAAATCTTATTGTACTAATCAAAGCCATAAAAGCATGTAGCAGTGATCATTTACATTCATTAAGGTCTGTTAGGTGCAATTTTTCTGAATACTTTACATGCATTAACTCATTTAATCCTCACAACTTTATACAATGCATTATTACTTTCCCTATTTTATAGATGAGAAAACTGAGGTGAAGAAATGGAAGGCAGTTTACAAAAGTTTTGCAATGTCTGATGTCCTTGGTAGTGTTTATAACCCAGGTAGTCTCTCCTCTGAGCTTTCTTAATCATTATGAAATGCTGCATTTACTTAAATAAATAGCAAATTAAATTATTATTGTTAATAAGTGCACATGTATACACACATACACACACAGATGCATGCACGCACACTCACATATAAAGCATTAGAAATAAGGGAGTACACCGACCTGTATTGATGACCTGACCCATTCCTGGGGCAGTATTCTGGTTCTACTTCAGGAGTACTTCAAGTTCCTCATGTACAAAATGAAAGTATTAAGAGTATTGATTTTATAGGGTTATCATGATGATTACATCACTTAATATATATGAAGTGCTTCAAATAGTACCTGGCACAGACTAAATGCTAGTTATTCGGATTTTGTGTCCATGAATCTTGGTAATCATTGGTTTATGTACTGTTTATATAAACGTTAATAAACTATTATTCCAGTTTATGGATGAGTCTTTGTATACTTATTTAAAGGAGTTCTCTTACATGAATTCTGAAGTGCACATAAGGTTGAGACATGACATTAGACTTGGAGTGACTGATAAGTTTTAATTTGTGAGCCATCTGTAAGCAATGTATGGCATTTTTCTGGATATGCAGTTGAGATTCCTATAGTCACAGAAGTGGGCAGGAGCACACAGTACTTTGCCAGATTCATGGTTCAGCTATGGACCTGCGTCTGAGAAGCTGGGTTCAACACCCTGGTCAGCGCTTTGCACAGCCCGACCTTGCTGACACAGCTTGATTATTCATTTCTTGGTCAAAGAGGCATGAGAGAAGAAATATGGTATTTTGAGCAAAAATACACATGTGAGTACGTAATTTCATTAATGTCTTGTATATGTAATAGTATTTATTTTTTATTCATAAGAAATCAAGATCATTATAGCAGCTAAATATGTTATGCAAAAGCTAAACAAGGAAGAGAAAAGCTAAAACTTCAGCAGTACAGTATCCCCATATTTCTAGTTGCACCCAAGAGAATTTCTAAGTTTACTAAAAGTATTAATTTAAATATATATATATTGCAGTGGATTTTATAGTATTTAAGGGGGCAGAATTCAAGAAATTGATAGAAATTGGCAATAATGTTTATAAATCTTATTTTACTTAATAGTAATTTATATACTGTATGAAGTTTATATTTAAAGGATAATTTAAGAATAGCAACATCATTTTGCTCTCTGGAAGATAATTCCACTGTTAGCATATACTCTCTGCCCTAAACATGTTTGTACTCATGTTTTTCATTACTGTAGAATTATAAATTTTCAGTGTGCTTCCACAATAGTGGCAGAATCATTGTTTACTTCTGTTCCTTGTACTTAAAAATAAGGCAAATTAACTTTTGAATTGACCTCACCACTTGGAGAGAATTTATCAATTTACAATTGCTGCCTATTTTTACACTTTACATTTTTTTGTAGTATTTAGCCTCACATGAACATTCCTTACTCTATTAGATACCACCTCTTTGAAAACAGAGACTATGTCTTCTCCACTGTGGGGTAAACGAAGTTTTCAACCAGAATTCTGCCTAGCCTTGACAGTGACATGCACCTAAGGGCCTGTTTGCACATCACTGTGATGTTTACCATGGCAGACCTGCCAGTTCATCACAGGATTGTCAGTCCAGGTAAGGGGGGGAGAGCAGCAGCCATTCTTCCTCCCCTCTGCTCCTGGCACATAATTGGTCAGGTGCCCACCAGTCACCAGGGACTGCCCATGGTGTTCCTCTCAGAGGAGAGGGTAGGAGGACTAAGCAGAGCACACTGAGGCCAGAGAGAGAACTTGGGAATGGAACCAAGCAAGAGGGGAGTGGAACCGAGCAAGAGAGGAAACAGAGCTGAGCCAGAGGTGGCAGAGTGCACTGGGAGAGAGACGAGCAATGAATGGGCTTGGAGCAGAGTGCTGTAGGGGAGAGAACTAAGCCATGAGAATCAAAAACCTTCTCCCAACCTCTCGTCCTTGTTTACCCCAAGTGGGGACCCCCTTCTTCCCAGAGCTATAGTAACTTCCATATTATATAACATAATGTATTACACATAAAAAGCCCTTAAAGTTTGTTAAAGAAGCCATAAAATATTTTGTATATCAACTTATTTAAAGGAGCATAGGTGATTCAGAACATTCTTCTTTTGGTAACTTTTTAGAAAAATAAAATAAATATGCATTTCTACAAATACATTTCACAGTCTGTGTGGTAGGATTAATAATGATCAAATATATCAGCCAAACTAGTATTGCTATAATACCTATTAGTCCTTCCTTAAAAGTTCCTGTTATGAATTAGATAACAGGAAATTACCTGTTACCTATTTCCTGTTTTGAAGAAACCTGGTATAAGATAAGTTGTCTTTTTTTGGGGGGAAGGGGGTAAATTATAATTTGTCACTGAAAAACAAATATACAACTTGGAATGGATTTAAGGCAAATTGTCCCATAAGCAGATTCTCTTTCAGTGGTTAAACAAAGTTTAAAAAGCAAGTAACAATAAAAGAAAATGTTTCCAGTACAGGACCAACAGTACAAAAAGGTAGTGTACAAGTACCTGGATAATACATCTGTTTTGCAATAGTGCAACTTCGAAGTACATATGTTGATTGTCCATATCCCATGCAGAGTTACAACTCTACACTTCATAAACGACATGCTGATGGTTCCTAAATAAAACTACTTTTAAAAAGGCATAATGCAGGTAGAGAAGGACAAATACCAAATGATTTCCCTCATTTCCCTCATTTGTGGAGTACAACAATGAAGCAAAACTGAAGGAACAAAGTAGCAGCAGACTCACAGACTCCAAGAAGGAACTAGTGGTTAACAAAGGGGAGGGGTAGGGGAGGGAGAGTGGGAAGGGAGGGAGAAGGGGATTGTGAGCTGTCATGATTGGTGCACATGGTGTGTGTGTGGTCACGTGGAAGACAAATAGGAACTCTGAGGCATCGTACTACACTGATGGACAGTGACTGAAATGAGGTATGGTTAGGGGGGAACTGGATAATAAGGGTAAAGGCAATAACTACATTGTTTTTCTTGTGAAACCTTCATAAGAGTGTATATCAATGATACCTTAATAAAAAAATTAGTAAAAAAAAAGACATAACCCAAATGTTCCCTCATTTGACCAACTCCATCTAAGTTTAGATGTGCAAAAGGGCTTAGATATATCCAGAGTAAACCAATGGAACATGTTACTTGATCAGTTTTCTAAAATAAGGTTTCAGGACAATGACAGTAAGATAAGGGAGAAGTCCTAATTACTATAAATGCATTTTTTTTGACAGTAGGGGAAAACCCTTTACAGATAAGTTACAAAGAAAAGGAAAATGATTTTGTACAAGAAATGTAACACATTCTGTGCAATGTCTTCACTTTGCTCTCATCATTTATAAAAACTCTTCATAGTTTACTTGACCATCACCATCCATATCTGCTTCCCTGATCATGTCGTCAACCCCTTGGTCTGTTAACTTCTCTCCAAGGTTTGTCACCACATGGCAAAGTTCTGTTGCACCAAGACAGCCATTGCCATGTTTATCAAACACACCAAGTGCTTCTCTGATTTCTTCCTCACTGTCTGTGCCTTTCATTTTTCTTGCCAGCGTTGTCAGAAATCAGTTGTGCCATTACCATCAGCATCTACTTCATTAGTCATGCCCTGTATTTCTGCTTCTGTGGGATTCTTCCCAAGAGACCGCATTGCAGTTCCCAATTCCTTTGTTTTTACATAGTTCCACCGCCATCCTTATCAAAAAAGTGAAAAAACTTCTTTGAATTCTGCAATCTGCTCTTCAGGCTGCTGGTCAGCCATGCTGCAAGCACTACAGATCTCCGAGACACAAGCACACAACCACTCAGCTCGCTCGCTCCACTCGGGCTAATTCAAGGCAGGTTATCCTGATACAACGGTACCCTCCAAATACATGGGCAAGCAAGGTCCCAAAGGCCACAGAAAATAAAGGCTCACAGAACAGATTAAAGTGCTCTAATAACATGACTTAGTTAATCAATCAAAATACAGAGTGAGAAGCAAAGGGCAAAAGTGTAACAGTTGACCTTTGAACAAGATGGGAGTCAGGGACACCAAAACCCCATGCAGTCAAAAATCTGTGTATAAGTTTTGATATATTTTAATATTACATATTTTGCATGTTATATGTATTACATATTGGATTCTTACAATAAAGTATGCTAGAGAAAAGAAAATGTTTTTGAAGTTGCCATAAATCTTTGGAAAATCTTCTGATATACAGTATTTTTTTTTTTTAACTCCATACAAGTGGACCTGCACCATTCAAACCTGTGTTGTTAAAGGATCAACTATATATTATCTCTATCTCTGTTTTCTGAGCTGCACTCTTCCACTAACGGTGTACTTACAAGCACCAGAATGAAATTTCAGTGAATAGGCTCACCAGACAGAAGAACTCAGACCAGCACACATACCTGCTCTACAGAGAGATGCGAGGCAAGTGTGCCTGACCCATCAGGAGTTCTTCAGTGGAGAAGCTCATTGAGATCAGCCTATTAAAAGCTATGGATTTTGTTTGTGTTTCTTGAGTAGAATATATCTGAGGCTAGAATGGGCATTACCAGTGAGTGACCAAATTAAAACCTTATGGATACTCAATGGCTTATGTATATATTTAGTGCTTTAAGAATGCCATGTGTCTCCCATGTATTTGGGATAGAGTAGTCTCCCTTATCTGTGGTTTCACCTTCCACGTTTTCAGTTACTTGAGGTCAACAAGGGTCCAGAAGTAGATGATCCTCCTTTAGATGTACATCAGGTCAACAGTAACCTAATATCACATCCCAAGGTCTACATCATTCACCCCACTTCATCTCATCACATAGGCATTTTATCATCTCACGTCATCAGAAGAAGGGTGAGTGCAGAACAACAAACTGTTTTGAAAGAAACCACATTCACATAACTTTTATTACAGTATATTGATATAATTATTGTATTTTTAAAATTATTTTTGTTAATCTCTTACTGTGCCTAATTTTTTAATTAAACTTTATCCACTGGGGGTCTTAGACTATATCCCCATGGATAAGGGGGACTACTGTTAGGTGTCTTTTGATCTTTCTTTTTACATCTATGTTACCTCACACAGGCTCTGCTTACTGCCTTACTTATCTTAACTCATCTTATGGGTTCTGCCTATATCTCACAAGCTCCTTGCTTACACATTATGTATACACATCCACACATCGTCAGAGTTTTGCCTATATATTGCTATTCTATAGTATATTCAAATGTATTCCTCTTCTATAGTATATTCAAATATTTTCAAATAATTTGTTTAAAAAATTTCTGTAGCAATACTAAAATTTGTGCCATTAAATTCAAAATGCATTGTGTAGTTAAAACATCCAGAAGAAAGTAAATAGACAAGAAGTTTACCATGAGATTTGAGGCAGAATTTGTATGTATAAAGTCAAACACATAAATCTTCCATGAAGCCATATTAACAAAAAATAAAAATTATTTCAATAGAATGAAATAGCATTAGAATGGATCCGAGATGTAAGAACAAGAAAGTAAATTACAGGACTCAACAAATTAAAAGATATCAGTAAGAATTGCTATAATGGTCAGGATAACCTAGGTTATGTTCACAAATACTACAAAATCTCACCCTTAGAATTGTAAAGGTTAATTTCTCATGCACTGTTTATGTCCAACAAGAATTTCAACTAGGGACAGATGTCTGCTATTGTGTAATGTTACCATCTCAGTATAAGACTGTAGGGTTTATCATGGCAGAAGATAAGTGAATGAAGATGTTTCAGTAGCTTCTAAGCACCTCTACTGAGAAGGGACACACATCACTTTCCTTCACATTTTGTTGCCCTAAGCAGTCACTTTGTCACACCTACATTCAAGGAGTTATATGGCAAGAAAGAAAGGAGAACTGGAAGTTTTGGAAAACACTGGTGAAGTCTTTCATGGTAATTATTAAAATGAAAGCAACAGAAATTTACCAAATTGAAAGGCAACACAAAATAGTGAAAACTGAATATTATATCTATATACATAGATCTATATACACATATATACATACATATACATAAATGCATATAACTGTGCATGTGCACATATACTTATATACATGCATGTATCCTCAGATGGACTGAATGCAACCTTATCCCCAGTCAGCAGAAAATCTGAAATTGTTATCATCTACATTGGGGTGACTCCTCCCATACCAGATGGTTCCGAGCCACTCGTAGCTGACAAGGTGGTCCTTGTAATATAAGCAGGCTCTGCAGTTAACTGCTTCTTGGGACAAAGCCAGAATTATTCATTCGAAGTCAGGATAGCCTAAGTCACTTTAATAATGTAAGTAAGCTTTCCTCATAAGATACTAACTTTCTAATCTTTGAAAGAAAATTAACATTCACCTTTTGCGATGTCATGTTTTAGGTAGCGGTGTGTCACGGGGGGAATGGGCAAGACAGAACAGGACTGAGAATGCCCCTGACTTTTGGGGAAAGGGTCCACCCTGCCGCCTTCAATGTCAGGAAGGAGAAGAAGAAAAATTCCCAGTCAGCCTCAAGACTGAAATGGAAATTCATGAATTAACGATTCCCCAAAAGAATGCCTTTCTTCCTGGGCAGAGAGGGAGGGGTAGGGGGGCAGGGGAGGATCCTGGGCTGTATGCCTTGGAGGCCTCCTGAGGAGGAGCAGGGGGAAGACACAAACGGCCACAGCTGAGAGGGCCGGTCTTTTAATTATGAAGACTTCTGTCCTTGTGTAAAACAGGGATAAAATTAGTGAAGTCAACACTCCTAGGTTTGTTTAATGTATTTTTTACTTTATATTTTTGTATAGTGTAAATCTATAAAAAGTTTTACACGGGGACAAGCAGTCCTCCAACAAGGTGGTTCTGACTTCTGATTTTGCAGGTTTCCAAGCAAGAGGAGGCTGTGAGAACTCAAAACCGTTCGACTCCACCCCGGAGATGGGCCAGTGAAGGTGCCGTCCCAGCGGCTGCAGACACGACTGCCGACCTGCGCACCGATTCTCCAGCCTAAGAGACCTGCGACTGAATTTCCTGTTCTTAAACCTTCCTCCTGTGCACACTCAGAGCCCATGGACACCTTGGGAGATTAGGAGGAGGGCTCTGGGAGCTGACACCTCTACATTATGTGCAAATCCTTAGAAAATGCACTTTACCTCTCTCGTTTTCCTCACCTGAAAAATGGAAATAGTAATATCTGCCCTTTTTTCTATCACTAACACATTGTCAGGATAAATGAATAAATGCATAGGAAAGGTTTCTGAAACTCTTAAGAGCCAGTTTGTCATTAATAATCTGTTTATTTTGAATATTTAAATTACACAGTCTTGGTTTATATTTACATAGTTCTTTTTAAAACAACTCATTTTCTAGTGAAAAATCTGATCCATGGGTTATATATTTTATCTTTAAATATACCTTGTGTAAGCATACTTCTTTCAGATTTCTCTTTTTAACAAGCTATTCCACCTATGGATTTAAGAAGATGAGAGAGTTTATTTTACAAATGAAATCCTCTTAAGTGGGAAATATAACACTAATTTAGATGGTCAGCATATCAGTCATTAAAAAACATCTGCTGATAAATGTTTATACTTCATTATTACAGCTATTTATAACACAACTGACATAACACTGTAATTATGTTGTTATCAATTTTTCCTAAAAATCTTGACAGAGCTTGAGAATTTCAGAGGATTTTACAACATTAAGCTCAAAAGCATCCAGAAATCATTTAGACCATGTCTAGATAAAGTAACCAGGGCCCAGAAAGGTTAAGTGGCTGTTGTAAGATTCTACAGTTAACCTTTGGTAGAATTATGACTCTGATTTAAAGTCACTGGGATTTTTTAAAAGCCTTTATAAAGACATCTTCTCAGTTTTACTTAGTAGAGAGAGTATATACTATGGTGATGTGTAAATAGGAGGAAAAATATTTTACTTCAAAACTAAGTAATACATTAAATTGAAAAATATATACCCATAATTAGCCAAGTGGTATTGCATTATGCTGTAATTACTCATTAATTCCACAATGTATAAAGGAACACTATTTTTAAAATAGATCATGAAGAGTATGCAATGTATCAAATAGTACCAGAAACGGCTGAATGTACTATATAAATTCTAAAAAATTCTATATAAATTCTAAAAAGGAATAATGAAAATTGGCCACTAGCAAGTTTCTAAGTATCCAAAAAGTATCAATTATATAAAACTTTTTGTGTACATATACACACATATTCTGTTGAGTAGCTGAGTCAACTTATGTCTAAGGTTTCTTTCAGAAGAAAGACATACTAAACATCACCAAAATAGCTTTTAAACATGGTTCTTTGCACTTTAAAATGTAGCTATTGTTTTTTGGCTATTATTTTTTGTAGTCAAATTCGTTGGTTCTTGTCTCATATCTATTCAATGCTTTTGATAAACAGAATCATTTTTTTCTTCTTTTGGAAAGCAGTCATCACTCATCTGCCACAAATCATGTTGGTGGGAAAAAAAGTAAGATACTACTAAAAGCACAGTCTTAATATTAAGAATTGAGTTCAATGACACCAAAATAGGAATTAGGCATTCTATATAGCAAATTATGCAGGATAAAGCCTATAATATATAAGCAAAAAAAAAAAAGAAATATTTTTATTCAATTTTTTTTCCTTGGAATAAGATGCATAGGAAAACCCCTTTAGGAGAAATTCACACTATGTAAATTAATTTCATAATGTTCATCTAAGAAGTCATAAAAAAAATACTGAGTTCAAATTTATCATCAAATTATACTATGTAAGGCGTTCATAATACAACAGTGATGAAGAAACAGAAAATCACATGAGAGTTAGTGTCCCCTTTGCAGATCAGGTGTGAGCAGCATTGGTGAGACTTTGACCTCCGGGACAGAATAGAGACATGTCATACAGCTGTGGCGATGCAGCTCCTCTCATGGCTGGGCAGTCATGCTTGGTACGTACCTGTCCTCCCTCCTCCTGCGCATCTAAAGTGCCAGGCTTTGCTGTAATCAAAAAGTCTGTAATCTTAGGAGCTCTCATAGAATTTGAACACAAATTGAATGAGCTCCAATACCTGTACGTAAGTCATTTATGATACTTAATATTTGAAAGCTGTTTCATACTGAGTTTGTTAGTAGAGAGATGTCACATTCTAACAATGCTTTGAGCTTGACCATCAGGAAGAAAGTTTCTGTACAACTTTATCTTCACTCCTCATAGCTCTGCCTTTGCTTAGTTACAATTCAGTGTCAAACCCTCTATTTTTTACAGAAGATTGATTTAGGGGAAAAAACAGGTTGTACAGGCTCTCCTTTCTCATTGTAAAACTCTGCTTAAAGGATACAGTCCCCTCTGTCATTCAGTGTTCTCTTTCCAAAGGCACACATGATCAATTTGTGCTTCAATTTAGTTTAAAAAAATCATCTTTGTAGTTGGATGTGTATGCTTTCAGCTATCACAAGATGAAGGCTGTGTTTCTTTCTTTCTTTTTAAAATCTTAGCTGATTGAAAACAGCATCAAAGATAGTCACCAAACACCAAACACCACAAATTCAATTCTGCTTCTGAAAATATCTCACCTTTTCTGCAAACTTTAGAGGCACCATTCAGTTTTATAATTCCAATAGACAATTTTGAGCTCTTATTATATCTGTAAACTTCTTCAAAACTCTCTTTTCAATCCTGCCTTCCTCTGCTCCCTTTATCTGCCACTTTCTTGGCCCTTCTTTGGAGGCCCAGTCCCATCAGGGCATTGAGCCTAAGAAGACTAGGAGAAGGAATCTACAAGCTACAGTAGATTCGGGATCCAATGAGCTGGGCAGATCATGGACTCCTGGACTCTCACTTAGTAACATGCTTATTTCTCTCTTTTTTTCTCCCCATTGTGAAATTCAGTTTCTGCCTCAGTTTCTAGAATTAGCCTTCCAGATTCCTTGCTTGGGATGGAGCACTAACCAACTTTGTTAGAATACTGATAAAAAGTACAAAATCAGATAATCTCCTGCATACAAGGAAGATTCTGTGGTGTGTATCCTTATGGGAGGGCGGGTGTCCTCCAAATCACAAAATTGCTCGGGAAACTAATATAGCCATTTATTCAAGTTAAATGTGAGCATAACTTAAAGACCACAGGTGCCGGACTCTTAGCCTATGGTATTGAATTTGCCTGTGTATTGACATTTGCCCAAATCAAGCTTAAGTTTATGATTTTTCACTCTTCATTCCAGTATCAGTGAGCCCTCACCGCAGCCTGCAGTCCTGCACTGCCTTGGCCGATCCATCCTCTGGCTTTCTCAGGCCATGATTTCCTACCTTCTCATCAGATGGCTTCCTCTCCTCACATATTGTGTCATCTGCACAACAGACAAAACACACCTGCTTCTACTAAGGCACCAACTCTACTTACTCTCTAAATCTTACTTTCTCTCATCTGCCCAAGTCGTCCATCTTCAAGCCCTCCAACTCTATTCTGAAGCTTTGTCCAGCAAACAACTGCATGGCTGTTTCCTCTATCTTAAAGAAACAAAGAAAGAAAGAAAACATCTCTTCAGGCTATTGCCTGATTTTTCTACTCTCCTTTAAAGAAAAACATCAGTTGTCCACACTCCCGTGTTCTACTTTCACACTCACCGGTTCTGTCTGAAAGTCACCTCAATCAGGACTTCATTCCCTCCACTCTACTAAAACAGCTTTTGTCAAGTTAATTCATGACCCAAACAGTGCTTCTTCCATTGTTTCATTTTCATCTTCACCTTATTTGGCTTCTTGGGAACGTTCGGAACATTTCAGTCGTGCCCGTTTTGAAACGCCTTAGTCGGTCACTCGGCCTCTTGAGCACCACGCTTCCTCAGCTCACCTCGTATTCGGCTGTTCTCTCTCCTGTGACAAGTACCTCTCCCTCCTTACTTGTAAATATTGAGTGCTCCAGGGATTTCTTCATTGTACCTTGTCTCTTTCTACATTAATTCTCTGGCCTTATGTAGTTTCATTGGCTTTAAATATGATCTTTTTGCTGAGGACTTTAGAATTCCACTTCAGATTTAATTTCTTTGATGAACTTCAGATTAATAAATGCAAAAGTCTCCACTAGCATAAGTTTTTAAACCAAACTCTTAGTCCCAACACTGCACCCTCAGGCTTCCCATTTCATTAAGTAGCTTTTTCATTTATGTGCCATCATTCTTGGTGTCTCGTTGTGTATCACATCCCACATCAAGTCCATCAACAAATTCTGTTAAAGAATAATGCAAATTTTAGCACTTCTTGTCACCTCTGTTGCTATCACCCCATTTCAAGCCATGATGATCCTCACCTAGAACACAATCAAAGCATCCTAATTCCCTGCTTCTACTCGAAGTCCTTTCTCCACAGAACAGGCACAGTAAATTCCTTTAAGACATTAAAGCTGATCATTACTACTACGGTTCTGTAGCTTCCCATTATACTTAGGAAAAAATTCAGTCTTTACCTTAAATTTACAGTTTTTCAGTTATATGACCTGGCCTTGGCACATTCTCTATCAGCACCTCTTACCACCCTCACTCTGATTCACTAATTCTGGTCACACTGGCCTTAACCAGTGCTCAGGCTCTGAGGTGGGAGCATGCTTGGCTGATGGGAGAAATAGGCCACCACGCATGCTCTTCCACCTCAGAGCCTGTGTTGAATATTTTCTCTCTCAGAGCTCTTTTCCTAGGTATCTCCTTCCTGACTTCATTCAGGCATCAGTTCAAATGTAACCTCCTCTAAGAAGCCTTCAGCGACAAAACCATTAAAAATAATACCTCACATCATAATCTATTTCCTTGAATTCTTTATTTATTCCATGTCAATTATCACTACCTGCCACAGAAACAACCAGTGAATTTAGTCAATTTTGCTTAGAAATTCAATTTTATGAAAAGTTCAACCTTCCATTTCTGGTATCAAAAAAAAAAAAAACGGAAAACAACTCACTGGATTAATTTTAAAAGTTTATTTTGGCATTGACAAGACTCAGAATATGATCAACATTACCTGCAAACTCTCTCTTTTAAAGGACAATATGTGAAAATGTTATAAAATATATTATGTGAAATTCACAGTGGTGTTATCTGGGAAACTCTGGGAGATAATTATCAGAGAGAACAAGGGTATACTTCTCACATATTCTGACATAAATCTGACTGTATTTTTTCAAATTATAAATATGCTTATACTACATGCTAAAAATTTCATTTCTAACATGACCATCCTGCTCATATCATTCAGGGACAATTTGTTGGAAAAACTTGAACTTTATCGTTGAACTCACTAACAACTTCAACAGTATATTAAAATGTTCATATCCTCTTGCTTAGACATGAGTGTTAACAGAGAAATAATTGTGAAAATCTAAACACCAGAGCTTGACTCTTGGATAGACCATACTATATCTGTGCTCTTGAATGAGTTATTCAATGCTATATATCTTCAGTGCTCTCATTGTTGAAAAAAGAAAAAAAAGGAGAAGATATTTTTGAAACACTTAAAAATATGTAATGAATTGTCTGAAAACTGGAAATTTGTTAGTAGTCTAAAATCTTGACAAATGTTATACCATGTTTGTTGGACACAAATGATGACATACACTGGCAACACTATTTAGGCACAAATCACATACTGGTATTGTAACACAATACAAGACCATAAAATTTTGGAAGGGTCAATCTGCTTATCAAATCCTTATGATACTACCATACACAGAGGGAATAATTATAAAAGGAAGAATCTGTTGCATATCCAAAGAATATAGACTGGTACAATAAAATAAATATATACGGGTACTTTTTTTCCTAAGACTTTCCTTAAAATAACTTCAAAAATCCTAATATTCATGTAGTAGTTTCACCAGGGAGATTCCAAACTAAGCAAAGGAATTATTCTTGTTTCATTAATTTCACCACTTATAGTCCAGCTGATATCTGTCAACTTACTTAAAGTCACATGATAAATCAGTGATAGATTAAGAATAAAAAGAAAACAATTGCAGCTCCACATGTCTTGAGACAGAAATTTAATTTTTCAAACACTTTTAAGATTAATTATCTTTATAAATGTCCCTATTAATATATATTAATGTGTTCTATGAATCTTAAGTCACTGGAAAAAGATCTCAAATGATCCCAGTGAGTATATTCTACTTAATTAGCTAAGAATTAGCAAAATCATCTTATCACTGAAAGAAAATGGGCAAATATTTAAAGACTACTAAACACAATATTAATTTTTCAATTATATAATCACAAAGTAGCATACATGTGATATCAAAAGAAATTCCCATTTTTGGGGAGGTGGAGCCAAGATGGTGGCGTGAGTAGGACAGTGGGAATCTCCTCCCGAAAACATATGTACTTTTGAAAATACAACAAATACAATATCCCTAAAAGAGAGACCAGAAGATACAAGACAACAGCCAGACCACATCCACACCCGCGAGAACCCAGAGCCTGGCGAAAGGGGTAAGATACAAGCCCCGGCCTGGCAGGACCCAAGCACCCCTCACCACAGCTCCCGGTAGGAGGAGAGGAGTCGGAGCGGGAGGGAGAGGGAGCCCAGGACTGCTAAATAGCCAGCCCTAGCCATCCGCACCCAGAGTGCAGACACACAGTACGAGGAGTGCGGGAAACTAGCGAAACGGGACAATAAAAACTGTGAGCGGGTCCCTGCAGCCGGCTCCCCTGGGACAAAGAAGAGTGCTTTTTGAAAGTCTCAAAGGGACAGGGACCCCACAGATGGATGGAAGCATCCCAGGACACTTAGCCCAGCAGATGGGAATCCTGGGGAACTCCGGGCGCCCTAACCCCCTGGGCAGCAGCTCTGAGATCCCTCACGGTGATAAACAGCCCCCTGCCCATTCCCCCTCTGGTGCCCCACCATAGCAGAGTAGCAGCCTGAGGCTCGCAATGCTCACAGCAAGGGAGCTTCCTCCACAGCAGCCAGGCAAGAAACAGAGACCCATTCTACATGCAACTGACCAACACAAGCAGGTAGGGGTCCCCATTGTCCCAGTAAAGAAAGGCCAGGAGCAAGTGAAAACAGTCTTGGTTCTCCCAGCTGACAGACGAGTCAATAGCATACCACTGCATCTATCAACATGAAAAGGCAAAAAAGTTTGATCTAGACCAGACTAACTCAGACATCTTCCATATCCTTCCCTGAGAAGGAATCTGGGGAGATAGATTTAACCAATCTTCCTGAAAAAGAAATCAAAACAAAAGTCATAACCATACTGATGTAGTTGCAGAGAAATATGCAAGAACTAAGGAGGGAGAATACAGAAATAAAACAATCTCTGGAAGGACTTCAAAACAGAATGGACGAGATGCAAGAGACCATTAATGGACTAGAAATCAGAGAACAGGAACACAGAGCACCTGATGCAAAGAGAGATAAAAGGATCTCCAGGAATGAAAGAATATTAAGAGAACTGTGTGACCAATCAAAATGGAACAATATTGGCATCATAGGAGTACCAGAAGAAGAAGAGGAGAGAAAAAGGGATAGAAAGTGTCTTTGAAGAAATAATTGCTGAAAACTTCCCCAAACTAGGGGAGGAAATGGCCTCTCAGACCACAGAGGTACACAGAACTCCCATGACAAGGGATTCAAGGAGGGCAACACCAAGACACATAATAATTAAAATGGCAAAGATCAAAGACAAGGCCAGACTATTAAAGGAAGCCATAGAGAAAAAAAAGGTTACCTACAAAGGAAAACCCATCAGGCTATCATCAGACTTCTCAACAGAAACCCTACAGGCCAGAAGAGAAAGGCATGATAACTTTAATACAATGAAACAGAAGGGCCTTGAACCAAGAATACTGTACCCAGCAGGATTATCATTTAAATATGAAGGAGGGATTAAACAATTCCCAGACAAGCAAAAGCTGAGGGAATTTGTCTCTCACAAACCACCTCTACAGGGTATATTAGAGGGACTGCTTTAGATTGGGAACACTCCTAAAAAGAGAAGAGAACAAAACACCCAACATATGAAGAGTAGAGGAGGAGGAATAAGAAGGGAGATAATAAAGAATCATCAGACAGTGTTTATAATAGCTCAATAAGCGAGTTAAGTTAGACAGTAAACTAGTAAAGAAGCTAACCCTGAACCTTTGGTAACCACAAATTTAAAGCCTGCAATGGCAATAAGTACATATATTTCAATAATTACCCTAAATGTAAATGGACTGAATGCACCAATCAAAAGACACAGAGTAATATAATGGATAAAAAAGCAAGACCCATCTATATGCTGCTTACAAGAGACTTACTCAAACCCAAAGACATGCACAGATTAAAAGTCAAGGGATTGAAAAAGATATTTCATGCAAACAACAGGGAAAAAAAAGCAGGTGTTGCAATACTAGTATCAGACAAAATAGACTTCAAAACAAAGAAAGTAACAAGAGATAAAGAAGGACATTACATAATGATAAAGGGCTCAGTCCACCAAGAGGATATAACCATTATAAATATATATGCACCCAATACAGGAGCACCAACATATGTGAAACAAATACTAACAGAACTAAAGGAGGAAATAGAATGCAATGCATTCATTTTGGGAGACATCAACACACCACTCAATGCAAAGGACAGATCCACCAGACAGAAAATAAGTAAGGACACAGAGGCACTGAACAACACACTAGAACAGATGGACCTAACAGACATCTATAGAACTCTACATCAAAAAGCAACAGGATATGCATTCTTCTCAAGTGCACATGGAACATTCTCCAGAATAGACCACATACTAGGCTACAAAAAGAGCCTCAGTAAATTCAAAAACATTGAAATCCTACCAACCAACTTTTCAGACCACAAAGGTATAAAACTAGAAATAAATTGTATACAGAGAAATCAAAAAGGCTCACAAACACATGGAGGCTTAACAACATGCTCCTAAATACTCAATGGATCAATGACCAAATTAAAATGGAGATCCAGCAATATATGGAAACGAATGACAACAACAACACAAAGCCTCAACTACTGTGGGACACAGCAAAAGCAGTCTTAAGAGGAAAGTAAATAGCAATCCAGGCATACTTAAAGAAGGAAGAACAATCCCAAATGAATAGTCTAATGTCACAATTACTGAAATTGGAAAAAGAAGAACAAATGTGGCCTAACGTCAGCAGAAGGAGGGACATAATAAAGATCAGAGAAGAAAGAAATAAAATTGAGAAGAATAAAACAACAGAAAAAAATCAATGAAACCAAGAGCTGGTTCTTCCAGGGAATAAACAAAATAGATAAGCCTCTAGCCAGACTTATTAATAGAAAAAGAGAATCAACACACATCAAAAGAATCAGAAACAAGAATGGAAAAATCATGACAGACCCCACAGAAATACAAAGAATTATTAGAGGGTACTATGAAAACCTTTATGCTAACAAGCTGGAAAACCTAGGAGAAATGGACAACTTCCTAAAAAAATACAACCTTCCAAGACTGACCCAGAAAGAAACACAAAATCTGAACAGACCAATTACCAACAATGAAATTGAAGCGGTAATCAAAAAACTAACCAAGAACAAAACCCCCGGGCCAGATGGATTTACCTCGGAATTTTATCAGACATACAGAGAAGACATAATACCAATTCTCCTTAAAGTTTTCCAAAAAATAGAAGAGGAGGTAATACTCCTAAACTCATTCTATGAAGCCAACATCACCCTAATACCAAAACCAGGCAAAGACCCCACCAAAAAAGAAAACTACAGACCAATATCCCTGATTAATGTACATGCAAAAATACTCAACAAAATATTAGCAAACCGAATTCAAAAATACATCAAAAGGATCATACACCATGACCAAGTGGGATTCATCCCAGGGATGCAATGATGGTACAACATTAGAAAATCCATCAACATCATCCACCACATCAACAAAAAGAAAGACAAAAACCACATGATCATCTCCATAGATGCTGAAAAAGCATTCGACAAAATTCAACATCCACTCTTGATAAAAACTCTCAACAAAATGGGTATAGAGGGCAAGTATCTCAACATAATAAAGGCCATATATGATAAACCCACAGCCAACATCATACTGAACAGCGAGAAGCTGACAGCATTTCCTCTGAGATCGGGAACAAGACAGAGATGCCCACTCTCCCCACTGTTATTCAACATAGTACTGGAGGTCCTAGCCACAGCAATCAGACAAAACAAAGAAATTAATGAAATCCAGATTGGTAAAGAAGAAGTCAAACTGTCACAATTTGCAGATGACATGATATTGTACATAAAAATCCCTAAAGACTTCACTCCAAAACTACTAGAACTAATACCGGAATTCAGCAAAGTTGCAGCATACAAAATTAACACACAGAAATCTGTTGCTTTCCTATACAATAACAATGAACTAATAGAAAGAGAAATCAGGAAAACAATTCCATTCACAATAGCATCAAAAAGAATAAAATACCTAGGAATAAACCTAACCAAGAAAGTGAAAGACCTATACCCTGAAAACTATAAGACACTCTTAGGAGAATTTTAAGAGGTCACTAACAAATAGAAACTCATCCCATGCTCCTGGCTAGGAAGAATTAATATCGTCAAAATGGCCATCCTGCCCAAAACAATATACAGATTTGATGCAATCCTTACCAACAGCATTTTTCAAAGAACTGGAACAAATCATTCAAAAATTCATATGGAACCACCAAAGACTCCAAATAGCTAAAGCAATCCTGAGAAGGAAGAATAAAGTGGGGGGAATCTCATTCCCCAACTGCAAGCTCTACTACAAAGCCATAGTAATCAAGACAATTTGGTACTGGCACAAGAACAGAGCCACAGACCAGTGGAAGAGATTAGAGACTCCAGACATTAACCCAAACATATATGGTCAATTAATATTTGATAAAGGAGCCATGGACATACAATGGGGAAATGACACTCTCTTCTACAGATGGTGCTGGCAAAACTGGACAGCTACATGTAAGACAATGAAACTAGACCATTGTCTAACCCCATACACAAAAGTAAATTTGAAATGGATCAAAGACCTGAATGTAAGTCATGAAACCATAAAACTCTTAGAAAAAAACATAGGCAAAAATCTCTTAGACATAAACATGAGTGACCTCTTCTTAAACATATCTCTCCGGGCAAGGGAAACAAAAGCAAAAATGAACAAGTGGGACTATATCAAGCTGAAAAGCTTCTGTACAGCAAGGGACACCATCAATAGAACAAAAAGGTATCCTACACTATGGGAGAATATATTTATAAATGGCAGATCCGATAAAGGGTTGACAACCAAAATATATAAAGAGCTCACACACCTCAACAAACAAAAAGCAAATAATCCAATTAAAAATGGGCCAAGGAGCTGAATAGACAGTTCTCTAAAGAAGAAATTCAGATGGCCAACAGACACATGAAAAGATGCTCTAAATCGCTAGTCATCAGAGAAATGCAACTTAAAACCACAATGAGATATCACCTCACACTGGTAAGGATGGCTACCATCCAAAAGACAAACAACAACAAATGTTGGCAAGGTTGTGGAGAAAGGGGAACCCTCCCACACTGCTGGTGGGAATGTAAATTAGTTCAACCATTGTGGAAAGCAGTATGGAGGTTCCTCAAAATGCTCAAAATAGAAATACCATTTCACCCAGGAATTCCACTCCTTGGAATTTAAACTAAGAATGCAGCACTCCAGTTTGAAAAAGACAGATGCACCCCTATGTTTATCACTGCACTATTTAAAATAGCCAAAATATGGAAGCAACCTAAATGTCCATCAGTAGATGAATGGATAAAGAAGATGTGGTACATATACACAATGGAATATTACTCAGCTATAAGAATAAAACAGATCCTACAACTCACAGCAACATGGATGGAGCTAGAGGGTATTATGCTCAGTGAAATAAGCCAGGCAGAGAAAGACAAGTACCAAATGATTTCACTCATATGTGGAGTATAAGAACAAAGGAAAAACTGAAGGAACAAAACAGCAGCAGAATCCTAGAACCCAAGAATGGACTAACAGTTACCAAAGGGAAAGGGACTGTGGAGGATGAGTGGGAAGGGAGGGATAAGGGCGGGGAAAAAGAAAAGGGGCATTACGATTAGCATGTATAGTGTGGGGGGTGGGGCTTGGGAAGGGCTGTGCAACACAGAGAAGACAAGTAGTGATTTTACAGCATCTTACTACGCTGATGGAAAGTGACTCTGAAGTGTATGTGGGGGTGACTTGTTGAAGGGGGGATCCTAGTAAACATTATGTCTGTCATGTAATTGTAGATTAATGATACCAAAATAATAAAAAATTTAAAAAAAAAGAAATTCCCACCTTCTATAATGGCCTTTTCATGTGTCCAGTTGTGCATGGTTTAGCACATCACCAGTGAAGTGACTTCCCTCTGCCCCCTTTCTTCTTTCTGGAGGATACTCACACCATTACGAAGTCACTCTCAGCAACTTTGATGCTATCATGGCTACTAATTTAGCTTATAAATATAAAATGTTTACAATAAAAACATCATTAATGATCTTTTTAATTCTGCCATTAGACAAGCTGAATATAAAGTTTATTTGAAAGAAGAAAACAAGCAGAACAGCCAGTAAAATAGTAAAAATAAAATCAGTTGGCAGTTGGGAAGTATTTGGCTGTGCCAAATATTCAAACATTATTATATATTTTCTATAATCAAAGCAGCATGACATTATAAGATGAATAAGCTGGTTAACCAATGGAATCAAACTGTGAGATATAGAAATAGAACTAATCTCATATGAAAACTTAGGTCATGATAAAGTTTCATTTTAAGTCACTGGGGAAGATATGGGCATTTTAATAAATGGTGTTGAAATAACGATGAAAATAACAGAATGTACAATCGAATCTGTTCCTATACACTGATAGATTCTAAATAGATCAAATATTTAAATGTGAAATAAAAAATCATCCAAGTATTAATAAGAAAACATGGCTAAATTCTTCTGTAACTTGAGGCTGTGAAAAACTCTACGAAATTCAAGGTTCAGTAAGAGAATGATTAATATAATGAACTAGATAAAATACTAAGTTTAAATGACTTACTGGAAAATAAATAAATGACTTAATTTCAATTTTTTAATTCCATATTCTTGTATATGGAAAAATTTTGTATTATCATGATCAAGATAAAAAAAGAAAAATCAGAAAAATATTTTTGACTTGTATATCATTTTTTCAACTTACATTGCATATTTTCAGCTTATATACTTCATCAGTGGTAAACTATTAAAAATGCTAATATTTAAATAGCTTTTTAAAGCAGAGGAAAAAAACCAACAACCAGGTAGGAAAAATAGGATATATGAACAATTTGTGGAAAAAAGAAATATGTAAATGGTCTTTAAAGATATAAGAAGATATTCAATTGCTCTTCAGCATTGATAATGGAAAAATTTTAAAGCTATTCTAAGCTACCATTTCTCCTCATCAGTTTGGGAAAAATCTGAAAGTTGGAGAACAGATTTTCCTTATAAAGAGCTTTCATTAGCATTGCTGGTAATGGAAAAAAACTTGAAGGCAATACAAATGTCTTTTAGTTGATCTAATTAAATTATGATCCATTTATTCAATGGACTAGTATGTGACCATTTGAAGAATGAAATAAAATAAACAAAATCATTGGATTTCTCATTTTTAACTAGAATGCCACTTTAACTAGTGCCACTTTAACTAGAATTTCCCTATTAATTACCTGCTTAACCAGGAAAAGGTATAGTTTTTAAAAGGGTATTTTAAATAAAATTGAATAATCACCATTGAAAAGCCAATATAAATTTTGTTTTAGTCTTTTAAAAAATCACCTACTACTTTACCTGCTGCATCTAAACATCCAGGGGGTGTACAAGACCATGGCGTATGGTGCCTCCGTACACACTTAACTGAACACAGTGAAAGGGGAAACTGACAGTTATTCATGATGTGGAAATTCAAATGAGATATAAAAGAGCTGTGAGTTGGCTAGAGACCTAGACCTATAATTCATTTTCAACAAGATGAAAATCACCATTTCCAAGAGCATTATAATCAGTGACCTAGGGATTCAGTAACTAGCTTGAGGGTAAGGGAAGAAGACAGAAGTAATCAAGTCATAAACAGTTGTCTTATTAATGTCAATCTTCCAAGCACATCTTCTTGAAAGGGAACACTAAAGAAAGATTCATATTTCTATTAAAAAGTCATACATTTTTATTTCAGTTTGAAAATTTGTGTTAGAAATATGACAAGGAACATGACAGTCTGGTACAAGAAAATCAAGTGCCATCACCCATTCATTCATAATCTGATTGGTGTATGCACAGCTATCATATCAAGGGCCAAGCTTTATGCCAGGGACTAGATATTTGAAGTTCACTGTTGTTGACAAATAAATGATTGTAATTCAATGTGATAAGTTTTATGTAAAAGTAGTTATGAAAGACTAAAAGGAAAAACTGAGATTGTCAAGGATGACTTCATAATACAAATAACATGTGAGCTGTGTCTTAAGGAATGTTTCATTCCTTAATCTAATCCATAACCAGATGGAATAGAGCTCTCATGCAAATGGACTAGCAAGTACAAGGATATGGAGCATGACATTACATGATCTATACAGGAAATGTAGGTTAGATCTGTGGAAGTAGCATAAATTACAGTGAGAGTGGCTACAAAGGAGGCTGAAATGTACCAGGCAGCCATGTCATGAAGGGTGTCTCTTCTGCCAAGCTGAAAGGATTCACTAACTCTCTGGTGGAGGATGAGAGACCACCAAATTTACTTAAGTAGGATGATTACAGTTGAGTTTTATAAGAGAACTCTAGTGGCAATATTTTATTTGTATTGAAGAAGTGAGAGACTAAAGATATTTTCCTAATTGTCTAAAGTTGGTATTAGTCAACAGTTCTTATAACTTATTGAGTGTGTAAGGTAATAAAGAGGAGAAAAGCAAGGGTGACTGAAGTTTCTATCTCATGTAACAGGATGAATTTATATTGGCACATAGGGAGTGGGAGAAGAGCAAGTTTGGGGGAAAAAGGTAAAATCAGTGTCAGATGCCAGGAGCCTCCAGATGCCCAGATGACAGTTGATTCTAGGAGTTTCAAGTGTGAGATAGATGTAAAGATTAAAGATACAAATCTGGCAGCAAAGAACTTGTTGATGATATAAAAACTATGGGGGAGGACTGATAATCTTGACAAGAAAAACCATAGAAAAGAAAAAAAAGAGTTCCAACAACAGAATAGAACCTCAGACCACTGGTGTTTGAAGGACAAAGAATGGGAGGGAATTTAGTGAGAGAAAAGGGAGAAATTTTTGGGTCATGGATTATTGAGGGAAGAGAGAATTTCATCAAGAGCATATTATTGTCAAATGCTTTATGCTAGTCATGAAAAATAAAGTCTGTAATGTTTCCACTGCAAACCTGGGGACCTTATAAGAAGACTCTGTGACTGACAGGGAGTAAAAGTTGATTGCAGTGAGTTGAAAGTAAATGGAAGACAAGCAAATGAAAATATTGTATGACTACACTTCTCAATAAATTGCATGGTGAGAAAATGAGAAGTCTTCACCTCTATTTTAACACTGAGTTCTCCTTTTCTAGTTTTACAAGATATCATCAAACTAAACTACAGTTGAAGATTTAATTTACTTGCTTTATGTAATTAGGCTTACAAAGTGGGAAATTGGAAACAATCAAAGTGTACTTTGACTACTGTTTTTCTGAAAGTGAGGTGAAAATTAGAATTTATTAGTTATTTAACATGAGTCTAAGTAAGTTTACCAGAAAAGTCAACTTATACTTGGACATCTACAAGGCTTCTCAGACGTTTAGAAACACTCTCTTGGTTTTCTCTCAAAGGCTCTTATCCTGGGCAGTAAAGAATTTACAGCTTTAATTCTTCAGCTAATGTACTCTTTGTAGATTTCGGCTCAGACTTTTGGAAAGATACTAGTTTGACCACAGAAAGTTCCCTCTTCCCTCCATCCCTCACTCCTTTCCTCTTTCAGACTCCAGCCTAAAGCACATTTATTTTAAATATCCATCTTTTATCCTTTCTCACAGTTCTCAACTCTTAAAATTTCTAAGCTTTCACATTTCCTGTTTTCTTTCATTTCCTCATTTTCAAGAACGGGGCTTATCTGTGGGCCGTTCCCTAAGTTCTTGCATCTACCCTGGGCTTACTCCTGGTTCCCCTGTCATTTGCAAAGCAGAGACGATTGACATTCCCTGAGGCAAACCATGCACGGTTAAACCTTTCTTGGCTCACGTTCCAATTTCTCCTGATTCCTGGAGTGCTTCAGGTGCCATGCTTAGG
The DNA here is from genome assembly GCF_030020395.1 of Manis pentadactyla. NCBI lineage: Eukaryota > Metazoa > Chordata > Mammalia > Pholidota > Manidae > Manis > Manis pentadactyla. The sequence continues at coordinate 38,136,029 of NC_080019.1, forward strand.
AAAATAGCCCTTTAGAGTTCTAATTATTACAGTATTACCACGTATTCTACTCCACTTTTACAATGTCAGTATAAAGTTATTTTTCTCACTAGATTTCAAACAAAAATCTACAAAAAATATAAACTACTCTTGCCCTTTCTACTGTCTATGCTGCAGCTTCCCTTCTTTCCAAGAAAAATCTCTCCATTCGAATAGCGCTTTAGCAAGCATAAGCTGAAATATCTAGTCCAAGGATCCAGCATACTCATTTTAAAGACATATATACAAACACAACTCTGGGTCTTTAAATTGTGTAAGTGGAAGGAGTTTGTAAAGGAAATAACATATAAAACTGTATCTGTTAACTATTGTCACAGAACAAACCACTAACTATTGCTGCAGAACTTAGTGGCTTAAAACAAGAACAATTTACTTGCTCATAAGCGATTTAGGTTGAGTTTAGATGCGTGACCCCTCCGCTGGTTCCTCCTGAGATCGCTTATGCGGCTGTGGTCATGTGAGGGTCCCGCTGCGGCTGGACGACCCAAGATGGCCTCACTCCTGCGTTTGGCAGCTGAGTGTGGTCAGGAGCGCCTTGGTTTCCTTCCCCATGGTCTCTCATTCTCCATGAAGCTAGACAGTGATTCTTCATATAATGGTACAAGTATTTCAAGTCAAAAGTGTAAGGAAGAATTCGTAATGTTTCATCTTGGAAGTCACACAATATGAATTTCACCAAAGCAAATCTCAAGGCTAGCCCAGATTCAAGGAATACAGAAATCAGTTTTTACCTGTTATGGGGAAAATGCTAGTATCGCATTGCCAAGAGGCATAGATACAGAGCAGTGTGATTCACTGAAGGCTTTTATTTGTAATTCACTGGAGACCATTATACAAAACAAAATGATTTCTGCCTTATTAAGAAGCATCATGCCATTATCTGTCGAACATGATTTTGACTTGTTAAATGTATTCTCCCAAACTATACTATGAGCACATTAAGAGCTAACATCTTACCTTACCTCTCTCAGAGTCCACAGAGTTTAGGTTAACATCTTCACATTATAAGAGTGCAAATAATAATAATAATAATGTAGTATAAGAGGTAATATTTATTGAGTTCACTATGGTCTAAAATCTTTGCATGAACTATCTCAATTAATGCTTATGATAATGCTGCTAGGAAAGTGTTATTACTCTCAGTCAAAAAATGAGGAAACTGAGCCTTAGATAGAGCAAAAATATATCCAATATTGTCTTATTGGGTAAGGGTGAGATTACAAACCATTTCTGCCTGACTGACTGAGTCTAGTGTCTAGACCACTGAGCCATCTCACCTTAGATGAAGATTCCTGTGAGGAATGGAACACAAATGATTTTGTCTAACTCCAGGCAACTATTCACTCACTGAAGTATAATTAACTCTTGTATCTTCTGGTTCATACATTTTTCCTTTGTTATTAGTTAGATTTTGCAAGTCCCGAAGGTGTCCAAAGGTGATTTATTTTCATCTCAATTCCAACACATTTGATCAGCCTATGGGGAAAATAGATTGCTGTTTTTGTTTTGATTTGGTTTATTAAAAAAAAAAAGTTGGTTTGCTAGGTAAAAATATTGTAAAAATTTGCCTAGAGACCTCTCCTTTGGCAGACAACGCGTTTATTGAGTCCAATTTCCATCAGCTCAGTAGTTGAGAGTAATGATATAGGACGATTTGAACACTATAGGTGGCAAAATGGGTGATTTAACAGCAAAGTTGTACAAATCAATCCACCTTACATCTCAGTTATTTTGTAAGTTTACAGATAAAGAAGAAAAGGGAGGGAAGGAGGAGGGAGTGAGGGGGTAAAAAAATAATATTCCCTACTTTTAGCATATGGAGTTACATGTGATTTTTGCTTATTTTTTATATTTATCTTTTTCTTTGCTTTTATAATGGGCATGTATTACCCGAAGCTCTGCTGTAAGGTACCTCTTATTAATGGAAATTTGTATAAACAATAATAATTCTAAACGAAAGATGGGCTTAAGTTTTACCTTTAAGTGAGGGGCATGTGGAAAGAGAATGATGCTGTGCAGGAAATTGCAGGCAACTACAGCAGGAGACAAGGGTAGATTTCTGTGTTTCCAGAATTCTACCATCCTGATCTCCCCTAATAGGATCAGCAAAAGGGGCACCATTTGACGTGGCTGTTCCTTAAATCGTCTCAGATGTCCTGGTGAGTCCAACCAGGTATAGAACGCAGAACCGGCGGGATAGCAGCGGGCTGAGTCAGCATAATATGGCCTGGCCCTAGAATCTGTCAAGCTGCCGCATAGTCTCACATCGGTCATTTTATTAACTGCACAATGGCACAATTCTATATTTCATCAGACAGGCTTTTTTGGAGATTGCATCTCAACTTATAACTGAGTTTTACTCTAACCATAAGAAATAACCATAAGAAAAGTTGTGTGGAAAAAATATGTGTGCAAAATATGTGTTTACAAGAGCAACAAAAATGAAAAAGTACTTAACTGTGGTGGAGTCTACTCATTGCCTCCTAAGGTCCGTTTTCCCCTTCTTATATAGGAATAGAAGGCTGGCTTTTTGCTGACTCATAGTATCCCAACATACAGGGTATATTTCTCAGGCTCTCTTGCCACTACGTGGTGGTCCTGTGTGTGACATTTTACTCTGGCCAATGGGATTAAGTGGGGTTATTCTGTATCAGTCTCTAGAACTTCCTTGTGAGACACCTGAATGTTCTGCTTGTGTCTCTCTCTGTCAGTCTTCCTCCCTGGAGTGCAGGTGTGTCGGCAATCATAAGGAACTGCCTTGTGAGGGACAACGGGGCAGCGAGGACCAGCGCACCGGGGGCCCTGCGGACTGCAGCGGAGCCACCGCACCTGCCCTGTTAGACACTTTCACATGAGAGAAAAATAAACTTCTTTCATATTTAGGGTGCTATTACTTTGAGTCTCTTTTACGTTCCACCAGACCTAGTCCTAGATGATCTACTCGGAATAAACTTAATAACAAATGTAAAAAAAAAACCTATGTAAAGCGCACTTTATTTAATGAAGAACATAAATGAATACTTGAATCAGTAGAGAATCATGCTAATTTTCCGGTTGAGAAGACTCAATATCACAGAAATGTAAGTTCTCCCCAAAGTGACCTAAATTCAATGCAAACACAATCAAAATCTCAATTAGATTTTTAAGTGGATCTTTAGGTGATTCTGAAGTTCATCTGGAAAATTAAATGTTCAAGAATACCCGCAAAATGTGAGAAAAAGGGTCACAAGGAGGGATGTACCCTTCAATATTCAAAATATATTATAGAATACATAGAAAGTATATTATAGACCAATAAAATAAAAACACCCAAATATATATGTATATACATGAACATAAGCAGGTAGCATGTATATATATGTATACATATATACATGAGACTATATATGTGTGTATATATTTATATATACATGCAACTTACATTCATATATAGTATATACACATATAGTGTATCTATGTAAAGATATACAGACATATGAAAATATCTATATGTTAGTATTTTTTAAAGAAGTGATGTTAAGGAAATTACATGTACCCTTGGGGGAAAATTAATTTAGATTTCATTTCATATAATTTTCAAAAATTCAGATACATTTAAATATCTAAATGTAAAAAACAAGGCTAAAAAATAATTAGAAGACAATATAGGCAACTATTTTTTAATATAATTCTAGGTTGGAAGATCTTTATTAAGTAATTCTCAGTAGTCATAAGGGAAAATTAAATTATTCCATTATATAAAATTTAAAGCTTCTTTTCAATGAAGGGTAGAGTCAAGTTAAAATACAAACAACAAATTTAGGGAAAATACTTGGGGATAAATTTCCATAATTTGTGAAGAGCTCTTATTTTATTTGCCAATAAAAATGGGCAAAAGGTATCAAAGAATTATTAGGAAAAAATGAAAATAACCTACAAATAAAAAAAATACACAAATATATTTAATATTTAGAAATCAAAGGAATTTAAAATAAAAAAGAAATGAGACACCAAATTTTGGGGCATTCAACTGCAAAATTTTAAAGGGTAGATGAAAGTTTTGTTTTGAAACGGGTGTACTATTCAGGAAGTCTCATATGTTATAGATGATAGTAAAAGAAAGCAGTCTGGAAATATCTTTTAATATTTATAATTTTAATATTGGCCCAACAGTTTTACATCTAAGAATATATCTTTAAAAAGTAATAGCCCATGTACTCAAATAATAATATATGTGCAAAATAATATAGGGATGTGTATTACAACATGGTTCATAACAATCTGAATAAAGAACAGAATCTATCCATTTTAGAAATTTGTAAAGATTTCCAAAAAAGTGAAGAAGAGAAGGAAAAAAAAGGCAAGTCAACAAAGAGCTAGGATAAAATGTTCTCGGGTGTGTGACCAACAAGACCAGACTTAGCAACATTGCACACGTGGAAAGAGACTCAGTGTAGAGCACACCACGTTTAGAGATGAGACAGGAAGGCAGGACCACATGCAATCTTTTTCCATGTACTTTTTATTTGAATTGTTCTGATATTTCTTTCCCATATAATTACATATGTAACGTAAATATTAAAAATTGTTTAAATTTGAACAAGGTGAGTTTATCAGGCCACGATAAAAGGAAAACCTACAATTTTAGAAAGAAAAGGTGGTGTACCTCAAAGAGGGATCACCAAACAAGCTCGTTTGGGATTTACTAGTGCAAATACGCTAGGCTGTGGGCAGACCCGGAACCTGTTACCAGCAGGCTCACCCCAGCTGTTTTCTAAAGGTCCAAACTTCTTTTCCTCCAAATCCGAACTTTCTTTATTTCTATCCTTCTAGTGGATGTCATCTTAAGAAGACTCTCCCAGCCTTGATAATGTTTTGAACTTAAAGGAGAGGCTTGGTCAGGAATGTGAAATGCCCTAGTATTAAATATGACAACAAAACCAGCTTTAACTGTATATAGTGTTGCCAGGGTATTTATCAGTGAATCTAGATATTGGAAAAACTGCAAATTCTACTAGCATATGCCTTAGTAATGTATACTTATAATGTAAATTTGGATAAATGGCTTAATTTATTCATATGTAAGAAAATGTCACTTATTTTCTGTATCAGGAAATTACAAAATAGAAACACCTAGAAACTGTTAGATAAGATTTCAAAATACCTTAATGAAAAACAAAAACAAATTTATTTATTTATTTTGCTACTACCATAAAACATTGATCTTTTTCTTTATACTGCTTTATCAAATATGTCTATAATTATTGATTGTTAAGATATTTGCCATCTGTTATTTAAAAGTCTTACAAATATCTTTTCGTAGTTAACTATTGAGTTCTAGTGACCCAAAAAGATACTCACTTTCTCACCATATAAACATGGAAACAAATTCTTGAAAAGGGGAAATGTTTATCCAATTGTTATACTTCTATAAATCCAAAACAATGGCATCAGAGAATACATACCGTAATAGAAAGGATCAGAATCCTGACTCTGCCCACCAGTTATGTGAACATAGGATAATATGCATTTAATCTCTTTGACAACTACTTAAATCTTTTAAAATGTGAGTAAATTGGTTGGCATGCATTTGACCCTTACTAATATTATGCTTCCTTTCCACTAAGTATACCAATGGACTTTGGGAAGATTGAGTTTAAGTCATAGTTTATGGAACCCTTTTTGATCATTTTAGAAGCAATAATTCAGAAATTATACTTGATTTAATAATTATATAATAATCTAGATTGATATTTCTGGACCCTAACACAAAGTTACTGAATTAGAATGATAAGGATAAGTTCCAAAACTCTATATAAATATCTTTCCAGGTAATTCTGATGATCAGCCATCGAAGAGCAATACTTCTTACATCTTTTAGGAAATGCAAAAACATATTTAAAATAACTGGCAATAAAGTGCAGCAGAATTAAACTGGCAAGAATAAACTTTGAGAAATTATGCACAATCATTTGAATCTTCTAAAGTCTAAAGTCTCATCATTTTAGCCAGGTATCTATGTTCTAATTTTTAATATCCATATAGTAAAGAATAAACAATGTCACTTTTGGCAGGTATTGACAGCAGCTCACTTATTATTCAAAATAATTCTTGAAATGTGGTATCATCATTATAAACTCCAAAGGAGTTTCATTGTTTCTATCCGGTCAAAGTTATTGCTTGCTGAATAAATCTACATTTTGCATTATAAATTACTTCGTTATTTGCTTCATTTTGCTTAGAACTCCCTGTATCATTCATGACATATGACACTGTGATTGAAAGGCACACACACAACAGAGGCACACATTGTGCTCCATTAATTTTATTTGTTTACTTAGTAAAAGCTCCAGCCACTGCATCTAACTAGCTTCTTCTTTTCTGGGTCAAGTACATAAAATGACAAATGGAGTGTGATGCTACTGGAAATTTTCCAGGAGTTACCGCTCCTTCCTCTCTCAGGTTTCTGTATAATCTGAGAATGAAGTTCTGGAAAGGTCCTCCTGCAGTGTCTTAGTTCATGTCCTTGCCTCCAGGCTAGGTCTTCCACCCAGCCAACCCGTAAGATGCGCAGCTCAAAACCAATTTTTGAGACTGTTCATACGTGGCAAACTGGGTGTGTGCCTGTGTGATGTCAGTGTGTCAAACAAGAGCATGACCAAAAAAAAAATTAATTTTTAAACTAACTATAACACATTAAAGAGAGTTTTAATAGTATAGAGAAATTACTCCTGGATTTACTGATTTGGTAACTACACACATTTGATGCAATGGTTTGGAATAATCAGAGTTGATAGTGCATTTTGTTTCCCAGCTTATCAACATCAGAACTTTGATTACTCAGCAAAGTAGAAAGAAGCTTAAAAATGATACAATTTTAAGGTGACCAAAATCTAGTGTGCCTCTGTGGGGTAAAGCACGGTTTTCCAGAATCCCCTGCCCAGCCTTAGCCACTTACTATCCTAGGGCAGTTTCCCTCGTCGTCCGGGGCAAGGCTGGAAAGCGGCCGTCCGGCTCCTGCCCTCCGCTGCCTGATTGGTCTGGTATCTGTCCGTCCCCGGGGACCCGCCCACAGAGCTCATCCCGGAAGGGGCGGGTGGGAAAGCAGGTGCACGCGGAGGCTGAGGTAGGGGAGCGTCAAGCGGGCCTTTGCTGGCAGGGAACGGCGAGAAAGGGAAGGCGTCAGAGCAGTGGTCAGTGGGGACGGAGCCAGGCCTCATTGTAAGCAATAAAAGGGTTTCTTCCAATCTATCCTGTCCTTTGACTGATTTCAGTCACGCCGATTTCACCGTGGGCTGGAAACGTGCTAACCTCCCAGAGCTACAGCCTCGTAGCTGCTCCCCCATCTACACAGTTCCCCTTATTAAAGGGGTAAATTTTGTGACTGCTGAGATGAAGTGAGATCATCTATGTACATAAAGCACATAGAACAATGCCTGGCCTTTTATAAGTGCTCCTTGTTATCTGTTATCTTTAATATCATCATTATCATTAGACCCGCTGTGAAAACACTTAGTGGCAACTGACTCCCACCGTTACAGACTGACAGTAGGTGCTACTAGCTTTTACCTGGAACCCTGACCAGATGAGACACGGAAGAGACAAAATCCATTGCTGTGTTAAAATAATTAACACCATGCAATTTTTCACATTTTTTACATAGTGTTCTAGTGTCTGGATTTAAGAAGTTCCTTTCATTCAAATCGTAAACCTCTTATGTAAACCCAGTTCAATTTCCGTTTATGGTTTCCTTTTTCACAGCAGGTCTCCTGAGAACTCCGATGTAAGATTGCCACTCCTGAAAAAATAATGGTGGTTAACACACCATTCTACGTAGTCTGGGACTGTTCTATGTATTTTAGGTTAATAATTCATTTACTCTTCACAATATCCTCTGAGATGGGTGCTATTATTTCCCCATTTAAGACACAGGAAAACTGAAGCCTAGTATCACATAGATAGCAGGTGGTAGAACAAAAAGTAAAATCTAGGTCTTTAGTTCCAGAGGTTGGTTCTTGATCTCTGCTCTTTTTGTGAATGCCTCTGAACTCACACTGACCTTGTGGTACCTGATTTTGTGAAAGAACTTGCATTGTACCACTGGAATGCTCTTGAAGCAGGGACAGAGCCCTGCTGGCACAGTCCTGCCCTCCAGCCAGTTGGTGGAGGAGAGAGCCCATCGTCTCCCTGGCCTCAGGGAGGCACACACTGACTTGAGGTCCTGCGCCTTCATTCTGGAAGAGATCCTGTGTCACTGGATGATTCCATTCCCTGAACACTATGGGCCTCTAGGTTCTTAAGTGAGGCTCTCACCCTATAATAAAAGATTAACAGGAGAAAAACAAACAGTTTAATGACATCTATACCTCCTGTATGCATGGCAGAGATCCAGGAAAACCAAGTAACTCCCCAGTATGGCCCAAGCCATCAACTTAAATATCATCTCCCGCTAAATACAAAATAATATGTTGGGGTAGGGGAGAGAACCAGTTATGGGAAGCTCTCTGGAAAAGCACCTGTAGACAAGTATAAGTTTGTTATGTGAATTTAGGTCCTTGCATTCTCCTTTGGTAAGAGTTTCTAGAGTTTAGTCATCTGTCTCCTCCTGCTACAGAGCAGAAGACACCCTTACAAATGGAGATTTCCCTTATAAATGTAAATGTCTTACAAATGGGTAACCTCATTTTAGCTTTTTCTGTGCCTGCTGTTTCTTAAAACGAATTAGCATAAAATTATCCTTATGCCAAAGAAAGATATTTTGGGTGGCATGTTGTGGGTTGTGCTCCTCTTCACCCTCCTTGCAGCCCACCCTCCAACCTGAGCTCAAAAGCCACAGATGGGCAACTACAGTCTGGGTCTCTCAGGCCCAGCCTGGCCCTTGAAGCCTTTCTGCCACTAGTCTGGGAAAGGCTTCATCTTCCCAGGACCACAGGGATCAGCCTGCGTTGGCCTGGGCCAAGCAGCACAGTGAGAGGTTACTGTACCCTCCAGCTTCCCAGCCCCAGGGCCCCACCCTGTCTGTGCCCTATGTACAGGGTGCCACCTCACCCACCACGTGCCTTCTGTGCCAGCTGGGCTTCTGTGGTGTCACACCCTGCCCCCCCCCCCCACTTCTTTGCCTGTTTTTCAATGTGATTTTAAAGAATGGACAATAAGACTATGTTTTTATAAAAAACGATGCTTGAAAAAAAGCTTTAGTAAATATTTTATTACTATTTACTTTTTCCACAAGTTTATGTATTATTCTTCTTGAAGAAGATGAAATTTCCTTTATATCCTTCAAGGTTCTTCTAGTTGGTCTAAGAATCAAACTGCTAGGCAGGAAAATAGATACGAGCAGAGTGGAAAAAGAGTAAGGCCAGGAAAGCCCACTAGAAAAAGACCCAGAGTTAATGAGTTAATCAGTTAAAGCTCAGAAAGCCAGGAGTAATTTGGCCTGGAATGTTAATATTCCCCAGATAAAAGAGGGTACCTCATCATAGCCATGTCTTTATTGTGTTAATCATGCAGGCCCAGATTTTTTTTAACCTCCCTATATGCTGTTTTTTCTCCTTCAGCCCTAATCAAGTAATTGCAACCTGGGCAACTAATTTAGCATACAGGCCCAGCCATAAACAACGTATTAAAAGGCAGGAAGGATTCCATCTTAAAAATAAGATTGCATTTTAATACCCAGGAAGTTAAGAAGTCTCTTAACTTCCTCTTTAGCAAACAGACAATAACTCAGCCCAACTTGGGGGCAGGGCAGACAGTCTTGTTTGATATGCTCCCAAACCAGGAAGCTGCTATTCTGCGAGGGGACCAGAGCAGTAAATTTCTTGTGTTAATTCTAAATATTCAGAGACCACTTAACAAGTCTGCATCCCAGCCCTTTGTCATTCTTGAAAAATCCTTAAAAGGGAGAACCCCCAACCTTTCAGTGTGCTCCTCTCTCTGAGGTCACCCACACTTTCTGAGTGTGTAACTTTAACTTTTTCCAACCTTTCAGGGCACTCCTCTCTCTCTGAGGTCACATGCACTTTCTCCCTAAGTAACTTTAAATAAAACTTTGACTCCGCTTCACTACTGTGTCTCTGCCCTTCAATTCTTTGTCGCGGCTGGGACAAGAACAGAGGAAAATACACAACACCTCTCTCCTAACAAAACTGGCATCATGAGAGAGATTGACAGGAGAGAGAAAAAAAGTTTGATTACATATGTACAAGGAATCCATTGCCATGAGATTCCAGACAGTCAGGGACACTGAGGCATATACACCATCCCAAAACTAAGAAGATGGTAGGGTTCTGAGACTTCAAAAGGAAAGGGAAGCCATTCACAGGAATATGAAAGAGTGATTGTTTGGTAAACAAGTCCTTGCTGGGTTACACAAAGACAGAGGGACACAAAGAGGAATTTAACAGACTTGGCCACATTCCTCCCTATCACCCCTAGTTCATACTATAATGTAGTTTTCTATGGTGATAGCTCTTCTCCTGGAGCAATTCCTCCATCTAAATTATTTCTATGTAATTAGGGGGAAGACCCAGGTTTCTTTCTGAGTCTTTTGGACCTTGATTGTTTCCAGCTCTGACATAGTCACCTGTCAAAGGGGCACATTTTGGGGCAGCCTGCCCTTGGAACCTACATTCTCCAATTATAAGCTCATTGAGGGAAAAGTACACTTTACAAATAGCACTGGGTTCTCCCTAAGTACTCACCGCAGCAGTGGTAGTACCAAAGTCTCTCTCCAGGGATTTATAGCACCTTCTGTTGACAGAGGGAGTTTGAAGGGGAGATTTGAATGAACTAGAGGATTTGTCTTGAAGCTTCATTTTCAAAGCAAACACTTTTACTTATATATTTATCTGGGCCTTTGTTGTGGTGGAGATGCTTATAGAATTTTGGGTTGCTAAAAACCCTAATTACTCCTTCATCTCCATACTGTACAACAGTGCCATGTACACAAGAGGCACTTAATGAATATTTGATGTATGATAAGATTCAAGTGACAGGTAATGCATGGTGCCATTGTGGGTACAGTTTGTTCTCTCTTCTTGTTCCCACTGAAACTGTTGCTGGGCAACATCTGGGGAGGTCTGTCCGTTTGCACCAGGTGAAACCTGGACAAGGGAGGGTTCTTGACTCTCAACAAGAAAGAAGTCTTGAGTAGGTCAGAAGAGCGTTAAGGAAGGAAGGAATTCATTAAAGCAGTAATAGCAGGGAATGGCAGCTGCCTTACAGGCAGGAGAGAGCAAGGAAGTGGAAGTAGGACAGAGACTGAAGACTCGTGCCAAAGTCTAGAAAATAGAATGGAATAATGAAGTAACAAAGTTGTTTACTACTGGAAGAGTGCAGATACAAAATGCAATAAGTTAAGCACGGAGAATTTTTTAAATTTAAGGCAAAAAGTACACATTCAAAGAAAGAGGAGCATGGGCAGTCTTAGAGAGGAGACACACCTATGGCTTAGGATTCTATTTTTTTTGGGGGGTGAAATTAATTTATTAAATGATTTATTAATCATTCTTTTAGTACTTTTAGTACTGGACCCATTGTTGCAAGGGAAAGGACTTTTGTACATTGCATGATAGAGGATAGGCCCCTAAAAATGGGCTGGAGGTGAGTTGGAGTAACCACAGTTTAATTTTTGATGTGGGTCAAATCACTGTGGTCAGTTTTCCATTATCTATAAAATAAAAGAGTTGATGGGTTTGATTTTGTTTTCCCCCTTTCAAGTTTTATGATTTTGTGACTGGGAAATGCTTTTAGAGTACTTAGGAACTCAAAAGGCCTTATATTTTACAGTTTAAAAGTCCTGATGACAACGTGTTGTTTCTTTTGCTTATTTGCTTTGACTAGCTTTTTTTATTCTTTATTTTGATATCATTAATATACAATTACATGAGCAACATTGTGGTTACTAGATTCCCCCCATTATCAAGTACCCACCACATACCTCATTACAGTCACTGTCCACCAGCGTAGTATGATGCTATAGAGTTACTACTTGTCTTCTCCGTGCTGTACTACTTTCCCATGCCCCCACCTACATTATATGTGCTAATCATAATGCCCCTCATTCCCCTTCTCCCACTCTTCCTACCCACCCCCACCCCAGTCCCTTTCCCTTTGGCAAATGTTAGTCCATGTTTGGGTTCTGTGAGTTTGCTGCTGTTTTGTTACTTCAGTTTTTGCTTTGTTCTTATGCTGCACAGATGACTGAAATCATTTGATACAAGTCTTTCTCTACCTGGTTTATTTCACTGAGCATAATACCCTCTAGCTCCATCTATGATGTTGCAAATTGTAGGATTTGTTTTCTTGTTATGGCTTAATAATATTTGATTGTGTATATGTACCACATCTTCTTTATCCATTCTTCTACTGATGGGCACTTATGTTGCTTCCATTTCTTGGCTATTGTAAATAGTGCTGCATATGTCTTTTTGAAACTGGGATCCTGCATTCTTAGGGTAAATTCCTAGGAGTGGGATTCTTGGGTCAAATGGTATTTCTATTTTTAGTTTTTTGAGGAACCTCCATACTGCTTTCCACAATGGTTGAACTAGTTTACATTCCCACCAGCAGTGTAGGAAGGTTCCCCTTTCTCCAAATCCTCACCAGCATTTGTCATTCCTAGGCTTTTCAATGTTGGCCATCCTAACTGGTATCAGGTGATATCTCATTGTGGTTTTATTTTGCATTTCTCTGATAATTAGCGATGTGGAGGATCTTTTCATGTGCCTGTTTGCCATCTGAATTTCTTCTTTGGAGAAGTGTCTGTTCATATCCTCCGCCTATTTTTTCATAGGGTTTTTTCCTTTTTGGGTGTTGAGGTGTTTGGGTGTTGATGTTAACATTTTAGATGTTAAGCCCTTGTTGGATATGTCATTTACAAATATATTCTCCCATACTGTAGGGTGCCTTTTTCTTCTGCTGATGGTACTGTTCCCTCTTCTTGTTCCCACTGGGAACTTGCTTTTTATTATGATATAGTCCCATGTGTTCATTTTTTATTTTGTTTCCCTTGCCCAAGGAGATGCATTCAGGAAAAAGTTGCTCATGTTTATATTCAAGAGATTTTGCCCTATGTTTTCTTCTAAAAGTTTTATGGTTTCATGACTTACATTTAGGTCTTTGATGCATTTTGAGTTTACTTTTGTATATAGGGTTAGACAATAATCCATTTTCATTCTCTTACATGTAGCTGTCCAGTGCTGCCAACACCAGCTGTTGAAGAAGCTGTTATTTCCCCATTGTATATCCATGGCTCCTTTATCGTATATTAATTGACCATATGTGCTTGGGTTTATATCTGAGCTCTCTAGTCTGTTCCATTTGTCTATGGGTCTGTTCTTGTGCCAGTACCATATTGTCTTGATTACTGTGGCTTTGTAATAGAGCTTGAAGTTGGGGAGCATAATTCCCCCCACTTTTTCTTCCTTCTTAGAATTGCTTTGGCTATTTGGAGTCTTTTGTGGTTCCATATGAGTTTTAGAACTATTTGGTCTAGCTCATTGAAGAATGCTGTTGGTTTTTGATAGGGATTGCATTGAATCTGTAGATTGCTTTAGGCAGGATGTCCATTTTGACAATATTAATTCTTCCTATCCATGAGCATGGAATGTGTTTCCATTTATTGGTATCTTCTTTAATTGCAACAGATTTCTGTGTATTAATTTTGTATCCCACAACTTTGCTGAATTCAGATATTTGATCTAGTAGTTTGGGAGTGGATTCTTCAGGGTTTTTTAAGTACAATATCATATCATCTGCAAACAGGGACAGTTGATTTCTCCCTTGCCAATCTGGATGCCTTTTATTTCTTTTTGTTGTCAGATTGCCATGGCTAGGACCTGCAGAACTATGTTGCATGGAAGTGGGGAGAGTGTGCATCCTTGTCTTGTTCCCGATCTTAAAGGAAAAGCTTTCAGCTTATTGGTATTAAGTATAATGTCGGCTGTGGGTTTGTCACATATGGTCTTTATTATGTTGAGGTATTTGCCCTCTACACCCATTTTGTTGAGAGTTTTTATCATGAATGGATGTTGAATTTTGTTGAATGCTTTTTCAGCATGTATGGAAATAATCATGTGGTTTTTGTCCTTCCTTTTGTTGATGTGGTGGATGACGGTAGTATTCTGTCTTTTAAGGCTTTCAAGAATGGGCAAAGGGCAGAGGTTGGGGTTGTTGGGTGTAAGCTTGGCTTGTCGTCTTATGAGTCTCTCTCCATGAGACACATTATGTGACCACCCACAGGTAGTCCTCTAGATAATTCTGTAAGATAAACTTAACACAAGGAATTTATTGACCAAGTTCCTGTCCAAGATAGTGGTTTCCCTCAAGCACTAGAAACATATCAGTTAAGAATGCTTGCCCTGCCTTAAGATTGGGTGGGTTATTGTCTGATTAGTAAAGAATATGTCAGTAATCTTACCTCCTAACTCCTTGGTTTTTCAAATGGAATCTTTGCCTTAAGATGGGATCCCTCCTGTTCTTACTACACTATTTATGTCTCAGCTTTTTTCATCATAGACATGAAAATTTAATCATGATGCTTTTTCCATGTGTCTGCATTATCTCAAAACAAAATAATTGGAAGGCAGGAGAAAATACTGAAGCAGAGCAAGTTTTACTTGAATACACTCCAAGGGAGGATTGAGCCAGAGACAAGGTAGACAAAGGCCCTGATCATTTATGGGAGGGCCTATTTATCATGTCCTAGCCAGGAGGCACCTCTTTGATTAACAGGGTGAGGTCACTTGATTGACAGCTCTAGTTATACACCCATTCCCCTCATAGTACATGTCTTTTACCAAAATGTACACAGAAAAGCCCACCATGGGAAGGGGAGGGTAGCAAAACCACAGTTTTATTTTAATGAGATTGTGATGAGGTGTGCTTTGGGTGGTTCTTAGTTTTGTTCAATTGTGCCTGTTTTGTGGTCTGGTCAGGACCTGTTTAGGCTGGTCCTGAGAGACAAGGAAGTTATCTTCCTGCAAAGTCTTCTTGTCTTCATGTGGGACCCCTTAACTGCACAGTTTTTTCCTTACACTTCATCTTCCCCTTCCCTAGCTGTTTAAGTCTATCTTTCTACCTAACAGTGCCTTCACAGATATCAAGGAAGACAACATTCATAGGAAAAAAATAGACAGTCTGCCCCCCACCCCACAAACTGGGTAATAGTTACCTTCCCTGCTCCAGTTCCCATTCCAGAATGTCCCACTATCCAAGTCCAGTGATCTATGGCCACTCTAAAGCAGTACCAGACATATGGTAACGTGAAAAAGGAAGTCTATTCTTAGGAATAAGAATCAAGATTTCATAGTACAATAAAGTCCAAGACCATATCTTTTTCCTCTATAAAACTTGCAGAAAGGAGCCAGAATTTAATTAAACCACCATTACTTCTGAATTATGTATTGTTTTCTACTTTTTTTTCCAAGTTCTTCATTATCTTTTAGTTTTCAGCCTAAAACAAAGAAGGATGCAGAAGAGAAAGACGAGGGGAGGAGGCAGGGAGAGGGAAGAATAAGGCCAGCAGAGGGAGAGGGCGTGGTTCGTGGGACTCATGGGGAGGAAAAGAGCTTCCCAAGACGGAATAACAGGAGAAAAACAAATACGTTTAAAAACATGTATACCTCTTGTATACATGGTAGATACCCAAGAAAAATGAGAAACTCCCTAAACTGGCCCAAGCCATCTCCTTAAATATCATCTTCAGCTAAAAATAAAAGATATTGGGGGTGGGGAGTCAGTCATGGCAGGTGATCAGGCAAAACCCAGTAAACAAGGGAAAGGCTGTTATGAAGATTTCACTGATAAGAGTGTCCAGAGATTTAGTCATGCCCTTCTTCCTGGTACGGAAAGGGAGAAATGCCTACAAATAGAAATGTCCCTTTTAATGTAAGTGTCTCTGCAGCTCCGGGCTGGAGGGGGTTCTCAGCTCTGGGCAAGCTCACTCTGGAATCAATGAGACTGTATGATGACAATGCAATGTTGGGGGTAAAAAGGCTCATACCAACCTTTATTCTCATGGCAATAGGTTGAGCATGAGACGCCATCCACCTCCATCTCCGCCCCCAGCTCAGCCTCTCCTTCCTTTTCTCCTGCTCTCTTCTCTGGCCTCCACCCTCTTGTTTTCCTCTGCTCTTAGCACCAGGTGGGACTTTCTTAAAGCAATATTGATAGTAATAGCTTGTTGCCAACAGGTATGGGAGCATGCGCCTGTGCAGTGGGCTAAATATTACTTCATTGCACGTACACAATGGGTATCAGGTGAGGATCCTGGCCATGAAACTGCGATTCTCCCTACAGTCTGTTTTAAAAAGGTAACTCTTACTCAGTTTTCAGAGCTTTTCCTATGTCTAAGTCTTGTCCTATGTCCTATTTATTTTTACAAAAAATAATAAAACAATTATTTTTTATTCTTAAAAATAATCTTTATGCTAAAGGGATATTTTGGAGCGGCAAATTCTGCCCCTATTCACCATCTCAATGCAAGGGACCACCACAAGAGGGGAATCATATGAGAGGACAGGAATTCAAAGTACAGTATTTGAAATCAGGCAAACCTGGTTCACTTCCTGGTTTTACTGCTTACCAGCTGTGTGAATAAATTTAAATTACTTCACTGTTCTCAGGGTGTTTTCTCATCTGTTAAATGGAGGCATTAACATTTGCATACCTTAATGAGCTCAAAAGTAATGTGTTGCAAGTGCCAAGGGCAGACTGCCCCAAGATGTGCCATTGTGACATGGAGACTATTTTGAGCTGAAAAACTATCAAGGCCAAAAAGACTCAAGAAGATACTTAAATACTCTGCTCACCACACCATCAGCAACTTCATAGGGAGAATTTAGATAAAGTAACCGCTCCAGGAGGAGAGTCATCATTACAGATAGATGTATCATAATGTGAACTAGGGGTGATAGGAGGGAAGGAGACAAAGTCTGTTAAAATGTTTCTTTGTGCCCCATTATTTCCATGCAGCCCATCATTTATTTCATTCACCAAACATTTACTCTTTTCCTACTCCAGTGAATTACTTGCCTTCTCCTTTGAGGTCTCAGGAGCCTGCTGCCTTCCCCTTGACTCAGGGTTCATGTATGCCTCATTCTCTCTGACTGCCTTGGGGGCCCATGTCTGTGGCTTCCCTGTATGTATGTAATTAAACTTTGTTTTTTTATCCTATTAATCCATCTCATGTCAATTTGATTCTTAGACCAGAAAGCAGAAACTTGAGGAATAGAGGAAATTTCCTCCTCCCCAGCAGGGTATAAAATGCTCAGCACAAGGCCTGGCACATCAGAACCCAGGCACTAGTAGCTCTTACCACCTTAGGGTCCCCAGGGCTAATGCTGTCTACTGATGACAGAGGAAAAATTACCATCTAGAAAATTAAAAAGGTATTTCTCCTTAGCGTATATTGCTCTAAGGTAAAACATCTTACATACTGGATATTACCATGACAGAAGTTAACAATATTCTTTGTTTCAACAGCTTTATTGAGATATAATTCACATACCATACAATTCACCCACTGAAGGCACACAATTGTATAGTTTTTAGTATATTCACAGAGTTGTGCAACCATATATCTCCACATCAATTTTTGAACATTTTCATCACCTTAAAAAGAGACTCCAAACAATATAATTTTTATTAGCAATAATTTTTATGCTTTTATAATAATGTTGTAGAAATGTTCTCCTCTAGATTACAAGTAATTATGGGATACATTAAAATAGTAAACAAAGTAGAATAGTCATATTTATGGATTACCAGCGTTCAAACATATTAGGATGTATAATACCATACTAACTTTATAAATAAGTTCAATGAACACAAGTCACATTAAAACTGAGAATAGTGCTAATAGAATTGAGACAGCAACAGCTGTAAAATGGTACATGCACATCCCTTCTGTATTTTCTTTGGATTCTTTGTTTATAAATGATCAAATACACATTAAAGGGTTTTTTAACCTTAGGAAATATATGATTATCATGCAGAAAAAATGGTTAGATATTTAAAATTTTCAAGAAACATAAAAAAATAAAATAATTTCTCTATTCTTACTCTTCATGTTATTGGATAGGAATAAGTCTACATTCTTTTTATAATTTATTTTCCAGGTTGTTTTTATTTTTTAGGCTCTGGGGAATAATAGCAGTAGTAAGGTTAACAAAACGCTTTACAGAACAGGATGCTCCTTATAAAATTCAGCTGGTAAACCTTCAGAAAGTTACATGGCCTCCCTGTACTTCAGTTTCCTCATGTGGAACTTCAGGATGATGAGAGTAGTGCATGTAGCCCATATGGTTGTAATGAGGCTTTATATTTATATAACATGCATAAAGTAGTGTCTGAATAATTCCAAATATATGCAGACAACCTGCTCTAGGAGGTGAAGTTTAGTTTCCCTCCGCTTGTATGTGGGTTGGACTTAATGACCTGCTTACAAAGATTAGTACACAGAAAGGGAAAAATAGTACTTTTACTGTGGAGAAACCAGGTAATCAATCTCCCTTGCTTTAACACCAAAGAGTAATTTTTAAAAAATGATATTCAGGCATCATACCACTGTTAAGATGTTCCAATGCTTCTCTTTGTACTTAGAATAAAATTCCAATTCCTCGTGATGGTGCTCTAGGTGCCACGGTCTTATTTCTGTGTGCTTCGCAGTGGACACCTCTTCCCTCTCTCGAGGTCTGGCCTCACAGGCCTTCTCAGCACAGCTCAAATGATCCAAGGTTCTGCTCCTGTTCTGCTTTACTTGTGGCATCCCTGATCTTGCTCTGGGTGATCCCTGTTTATCATTTATGCCTCAGCTCCATAGTTGCCTCTTTACAGATGCCTTCCTGACCATCCAACCTAAGTGCCCTCCACCTGGGCATTCTCGGTCACTTTTCCTAGTTTATTTCCCTTACAGTTTACTATACCATGAAATTTTCTTGATTATTGTTATTTTTTCCATTTATTTTCTATCTCTATCCCATCATTAGAATGTTTACTCAGTGGTACCTGAGGGTAGGACTCTAAACTTTTGTTTAAGCCCTGTGTCCCCAGTTCCTAGACCCTTGTAGGAACCCAATGATCATTTCTTGAATGAATAAATGACAGCATAAATAGCAGGGATGTCCAGCATGGGTTTTATGTATTTTTAGTGATGACAAAGGTCAACTTTTTAATGAGAATGAGATGAGCTAAAGAATGTCTGTTATTAGACATCTATTCTTATTCTCTGATAGCCATTAGTCTTTCTCTGATGTAGGCATGTACTGTGTCTTCAGCTTTCATGCTTAGCTCCATTTGTTCCTGCCCCAGCAGTGACCACAGACCCCTACATGCCAGCAGATGAACTGTAGGATTATCATTCTGCCAAGGCTGGGGCCACACTGCAGGACTGTGTCCTGATCATTCCCTTCCCACAGTCCACAGCTTTCCTT
This sequence comes from Manis pentadactyla, assembly GCF_030020395.1. Taxonomy (NCBI): domain Eukaryota; kingdom Metazoa; phylum Chordata; class Mammalia; order Pholidota; family Manidae; genus Manis; species Manis pentadactyla. The sequence goes on from NC_080019.1 coordinate 38,155,480, forward strand.
TAACCGTCACCATATTTTCTCAACTCTAGTTAAGGCATCAGTTGATTTTCTTATCTGCCACTGGGATTGTAGCTCTTTCTGACCCCAGTGAAACTGATCAGGGCTTTATATCATGTTTAGCTGCCAATAATCCTCTACATAAGACATTGACCCCCTACCTCTGTGATTCTTTTACACCTCGATTGTGCCATCCACCTCACTTCAGATGTGGTCAAACTTGTACTCTTGTAGCACCCAAAGCACCACGTTAGCACCATCCAATCTGTGCAGAACTGAGTTCCTGTGCCTCCTTGGACACAGAGCATTGATAGTGGCTGTGAAACCAAGGTTTCTTCTTTTTCCACCAGCCCCTACAGCTGAGGTCAGTGTTTTCCTCAGGGAAAAACCCACTCATTTCATAAACCCTATTTAATGCATGTTGCAAAAAAAGTCTAAAATAGTCAACCACAGCAGAACCTAGTCCGATTTCTGAGAAATTTAAAAGTAATAAGTAAGTCATAATTATATGTGAAGCTTGGAATGTAATGATATAAATTAGTAGGCTGTACAATATCCAGCTGAAAGAGCCATTGGCATGGTTTGGTATTCACAGTTATCCGTGGTACTGCCCAGAAATAACCTCGACAGCCTAATCATTTTGAAGGTAATATTATGTTAAAAATGACATATCTGTAATTTTAAAAATGATTTACCACCACCTTTCACAGAGACCAAAATCTTTATATTTCAAGTAGTTGAATCTATAGAATACTGAATTGTTTTTATTTATTCAGATTCACTCTCAATAAAACCTAAAGAAAGAATTCAATTCCTTTTAGTAGAGATTTATGAGATATAAATGTAGAAATGTATTATCATAATAGCCAAGTGATAAAGGGAAATATTGTGGCTATCAGAATATAACAGGAATTATATTTTAAAAATATTAAACCAATGTATTTTCCCTTCTTATTAATCCAGCTCTTCCCCTATGACTCTGCCACTAAGTCTACCCAATGAAGGTTAATGTCCAGAAAAAGGATGAGCAGAGTTTGCTTAGACTCCAGCATACAGTGAAAGCAAAGAAGGTAAAATAACATAGAAGTTCTCAATAGAATGAAGGGAAAATCTAAAAGAACGAGGTATTTGCAGAAAATGGGACTAAAAGAATACACTCAGTGCCCCCACCCTCCTGGCTTGTGTTGACTAGATAGAGACTTCACTGCCTATCGGATCTAGAGGTCTTCTGCACCCTGCTCCTCCCTCATAAAGGATGCCTCTTTGAACGGCACTCCACAGCAATGTGAGGTGGTAATAGAAGAGGAATGGTATGGTATACATATTAGGCAAAGGATGGGCTGGAAGTAGCATTCCAAAATATTCCTAGGTTAATGCATGGCAGGAAAGACATCCAAACTCCTATGTGCTCTAAGGTAGGAGTCTAGAAGAAAGCAGATGTTACTTCACTAGCAACCTTGTTAATGGTTGGGGTTAGTGGTAGTCACTGGGGCCGAGGTAAAATGTTCTTGAACCTATTAGTAGTCTAAAAACTACTGGGTGGACTGCCAGCCCTGGAGTAAATGGAAGTCATAGCCAGAGCTACATGATCTTTACTCTTAGACAGAACCAAAAGGGGATCTTACTTTGTGGAGGGCAAGATCCAAACTTCCCAGAACTTTTGCCAATTCAGAAAGGATAAATCATTATTTCATAAATGATGTTCATTTATAACAGATTCCAACAGCATGTCCAGAGACCAAGATGTACTAGGGACACTTCCACAGAAGTGAAAATTAAACAAAGGCCAGCATGCAGACCAGTTTTTCCAGAGTCCCCTAACTTTATCACCATAAGCTTTCTCCTAAATATCATCTTTTGTGGAAGAGGTGGGGAAATAGTAACATTTTTAGGGGGAGGCAAAACTGGTTGTTGAACTTTATTAAGTAATTATCCAAAACAAACTGAAACATTAAAGAAACTATTCTAAACTTGAAGAGTTCTAGGGAAATTTATTGTCAAGTTTCAGCTCTTCTCTTCCCTTAATCTCCATTAATGGGGTTGTGGCTCACTGCCATATTAGAAGGCAAGAGTTAACTAGAAATGAAAGAAGTGAAATAGAGAATATCTGTTATGCATATTTTGGACTGAAGTAGTTATGGGATAGCCCTACAGGGAATCAGAATAGAAGGGACTGAGTGCTCAGACTATGGCCCAGCACAGAATGAGATGGCTTTGGATGAAGAGGTAACAAGTACTTGCTTCAGGGAACCTTTTGCAGAAATTCAACCAAGAATAATTCTTTAGTCATATAATTCCTTCAGTCTTCACTATTCTTTTCAAATCTCATGGAAGCCTTTCAATGACAGAATGATAGGGCTAATAAAACAATACAAGCTTAGAGAAAATGTTTTTAATGAATTTTTTGTGGTTGACGCGGGCACTCTTTCCTTTCTTCACCTTTTCATTATTACTGCTCTTAAATTGAGCGTCCCACACCATGGGACTTTATTAATATCCAGTAGTCATTCAGGCAGCTCATTTGGTAAAGGTTTTTAGAAAAGAAAAGATTTTGCTACTGACTATAGCTGATTCTATGGCACCAAGAGGCACACTAATTAAAACTAGGTTTTTAGGAGGCAGACAACAGAAGGTGTTAGACCAGCAAAGTTCTGATTATTTTATAAAGTTCTGCCATTAATAAGAAAGTTTAGGCAAAAACAGTTTCCCCTAAGTCTGAACGGAACTGATGAGTGAGAGATGAAAGGAAAACAGAAACGTTTATGGTGAACAAGGGAGAAAGGATCAAGAGGAAAAGAAGTCTAGGAGAAAGAGTCATTCCCCACCACGGCCAGCCGTGTAGCCTGGATGCTCTCTATTACATACACAAGGCCAGTCTGGAAGTGTAGTCTGTGTCATTCCTGAATGAGTCTTCACTGGCCATGTAAGGGTCACACTCACATATTTAGGATAACATGTGATTGTGCTATGATCATGCAGACCCACTAAGGTATTGTACAACTATGGATTCACTTCCATATTCCTGTACTTGGGTCAAACATACAACTTAAAACACAGATGGCTCTTGTGAGATTTACAGGCAAAGGGACAATTGAAAATCAACTTACTGCTTTTGCATATTTCATTATTTGCCATAAAATTAAATGAAAACATCACTGAAAAACTAGGACTGAGTGGTTAATAAAAACAGTTCATTCTCACAAACCTTTATTTTGTCCTACATAATTTAAAAACATATTTTCAGAATTGACTTGGTGGGTTGTTTCTGTTTTTGAGGAAGGTGTAATCTGCCTAGAGTTCAGTTTCATTGCCATTCTTTTGGATACTGGGTTTATCTCCTCCATCTGATCTAAACATGAGAAAGCCCAAGTCACCCTGGACAGATATATATCAAGCCTTGAAAAGTCTGGGTCACAGTAAAAGGGAGAGAGGTAGGCTTCAGAATTTCTGTTAAGTCTGAGGTGACAGGAAGAAAGAGGCATTGTATAGGAGGCTTCAAGTAAGTAAAGACCTGAGAAAGGAGCAGGGCCAATTTGCAGATGTTAACCTTCACCTCGAATGTCATTCATATACCCAGATGGTGCTGTCTTCTGAAATGGTGACCACTGCACAAACAATAGCTCATATAAACCACAAAATCACGATTTTTAGAAGTCATTCAGAGGTCTTCACATCTAGAAACAAGCAACAGTTCACTCATCTCAACACCAAATCCAGTGTTCTTAGTTGGAGCTTACTTTCAGCTTCATTGGGTAAGGCCTCCTGCTATTCAAAAGTTGTGGCAGAAGAGTGACAAGGAATTTCACCAACCATGTAACAAAGAAAAAAAAAATCAATCTTCCTCATGCTTTTGTGAGCAGGAAACAGGAAAGGCCTTAAAGTGAAGAGACAACAGAAGTTTTTGTGAAGGAGAAGAAATGGCAGCCTTTCACTGATTCCATGCTTTTCTTTATGACAGGATTTCCCTCCATCTCTGCTTACTGCTGACTCAGGAGGTCTGAGTATCCCCAGTGAAGGCCTCAAGGTCACCAAAGGCCTCAGCCAAAGGGAGAAAGGTCCAGAGTCACTGTGGGGCTGAATTCCCTGTACATTGCTGCTGTGTCAGTATGCAGCTCCCAGAACAAGGTGTACGGTGGTCGGTACAGTTGCAGAGCTGTGACGTAGGTCTAGATGGGCCTGAGCATGGGACACAGCAAAGGAAGCAGAGCAAGGCCTTTCGGAATGTGCTGTGCCCACTAGAGTGTCTGACAGAGGTTGAAATAAAAGTTTGTATCAATATCTGATTCCTGATTCATTTTAAAAATGAACTGTGGTATACTAAAAGTGACCGAAATTTCTGATTGTCTTCTTATCAAGAACTGAGGTCTGGGCCCCTTTCCCTGAACCGCTGCGGGTTCTGGGACCCTTTGGCCAATGAAGTACAGGAATAATGCTGAGCCAAATCACTGGCCCAGGTATTTTTACCACAACATCCATACTTATTCTTATAACAACAGTCTAGCCTACCTTCCAGCCACCAACAGGCTGGACTGTGGAAGCAGATCCACTGGCCTCAGTCAAGCAGCCCTGTAGACACCACACAGAGCAGAGATGTAGTAATAAATAACTAAATCAAAGATATACTGACTTGGCTATTTTGGAAAGGAGCGGGGTAAGCTTAGCTATTAAAAAAGATTAAAATATCTGTATATACAATAGCCATTGTCCAAAGTTCGGATAATTAAAAATGTAACATGTGGAGAGGGGCCTAAAATTATTGGATAACAAAAACTGATTCCTACCTATACCCTGAAAACTATAAGACACTCTTAAGAGAAATTAAAGAGGACACTAACAAATGGAAACTCATCCCATGCTCTTGGCTAGGAAGAATTAATGTCGTCAAAATGGCCATCCTGCCCAAAACAATATACAGATTTGATGCAATCCCTATCAAATTACCAACAGCATTCTTCAACGAACTGGAACAAATAGTTCAAAAATTCATATGAAAACACCAAAGACCCCAAATAGCCAAAGCAATCCTGAGAAGGAAGAATAAATTGGGGAGGATCTCACTTCCCAACTTCAAGCTCTACTACAAAGCCACAGTAACCAAGACAATTTGGCACTGGCACAAGAACAGAGCCACAGACCAGTGGAACAGAATAGAGACTCCAGACATTAACTCAAATTTATATGGTCAATTAATATATGATAAAGGAGCCATGGACATACAATGGGGAAATGACAGTCTCTTCAACAGATGGTGCTGGCAAAACTGGACACCTACATGTAAGAGAATGAAACTGGATCACTGTCTAACTCCATACACAAAAGTAAATTCAAAGTGGATCAAAGACCTGAATGCAAGTCATGAAACCATCAAACTCTTAGTAAAAAACATAGGCAAAAATCTCTTGGACATAAACATGAGTTACTTCTTTATGGACATATCTCTCCGGGCAAGGGAAACAAAAGCAAAAATGAACAAGTGGGACTATATCAAGCTGAAAAGCTTCTGTACAGCAAAGGACACTATCAATAGAACAAAAAAGTACCCTACAGTATGGGAGAATATATTCATAAATGACAGATTCAATAAAGGATTGACATCCAAAATATATAAAGAGCTTATGCACCTCAACAAACAGAAAGCAAATAATCCAATAAAGAAACAGGCAGAGGAGCTGAACAGAAGGTTCTCCAAAGAAGAAATTCAGATGGTCAACAGAGACATGAAAAGATGCTCCACATCGCTAGTCATCAGAGAAATGCAAATTAAAACCACAATGCGATATCACCTCACCCAGGTAAGGATCACCATAATCCAAAATACAAACAACAACAAATGTTGGTGAGGTTGTGGAGAAAGGGGAACCCTCCTACACTGTTGGTGGGAATGTAAATTGGTTCAACCATTGTGGAAAGCAGTATGGAGGTTCCTCAAAAAGCTCAAAAATAGAAATACCATTTAACCCAGGAATTCCACTTCTAGGAATTTACCCTAAGAATGCAGCAGCCCAGTTTGAAAAAGACATATGCACCCCTATGTTTATCGCAGCACTATTTACAACAGCCAAGAAATGGAAGCAACCTAAATATCCATAAGTAGATAAAATGGATAAAGAAGATGTGGTATATATACAGAATGGAATATTATTCAGCCATAATAAGAAAACAAATCCTACCATTTGCAACAACATAGATGTAGCTAGAGGGTATTATGCTCAGTGAAATAAGCCAGATAGAGAAAGACAAGTACCAAATGATTTCACTCATATGTGGAGTATAAGAACAAAGAAAAACTGAAGAAGCAAAACAACAGCAGAATCACAGAACCCAAGAATGGACTATCAATTACCAAAGGTAAAGGGACTGGGGAGGATGGGTAGGAAGGGAGGGATAAGGGTGGGGAAAAAGAAAGGGGGCATTACAATTAGCATGTATAATGTGGGGCAGGGGGCATGGGGAGGGCTGTACAACACAGAGAAGACAAGTAGAGATTCTACATCATCTTACTAAGCTGATGGACAGTGACTATAATGGGGTTTGTGTGGGGGGGTCTTGGTGAAGGGGGGAGCCTAGTAAACCTAATGTTCTTCATGTAATTGTAGAGTAATGATAACAACAACAACAACAAAAATAACTGATTCCTGTCCTTGAAATGGCTGAGGAATATTTTGTGAGAAAATACATTTTAATTTATAAAATATAAAGTATTATAACAATTAAATATACATACATATATGTGTGCATATATCATACACGTAATTGTTATCTTCAAATACAAGAAATGTTTGCAAACCAAGCTGTGTAGAAAACAATTATGTGTAGTTTCCCCTTAGCCCTTTTGAGAAAGGACTGCAGGAAACCTAAGAAGCCTCATTGGAAGTCCCCAGCACCAGGACCACAGAGGGTTTTAAAGATCAAAGTAACATATGCAAACTCCAGTGACTTCAGGTATTAAATCAAAACATGAAAGCCTTTTTATTCTTGAAAAACTTCATTGGATTTTGTCAGAGAATTTGTGTATGACTTTTCTCCTTCTCTGTTTCAACTGTTAGAAGTATTTTCATGAAAATGGGATTTTTATTTTTAAAAGTTCATGTGTTTCTGCTGTTTTTCTCTCACTTGAAGTCATAATCCTGTATAAGATAAATAATAGCAGAAGAGATAAACTCTTAAAAGACAAAGATCTTGTTTTCATGCAAAATATTCAAATAATGCTTTTGAAGTTAAACATTATATTGATGGAATGCAAATAACATTGTAATACATTTTAGAATGTTTTATCCAAGGTGCTTGTTGTTCAAAGAAAATTTAGTGTTCAGAAGAAATTATAACTATTTTACTTATCAAATACCAAGATAGATTAACAAGACATCCAGATATAAGTGAAATGTGGCAAAACAGATAAAATGTCATTTTGAATAAGGTTCACATCATGTTTAACCAATACTTCTGCAATCCAAGTCAATCTACTGTGACTTTGGAAAGTTCCTAAAATTGGCACAGGATCCCTTATAATAATGTACTATTTCCTTATGCTTTTATTTTTCCAGATTTAATGTTTTTTGTTTGCTCCTCATTAATATTGTCTCAAATGCATTGAAAGAATGATTATTTCTTAGCCTACTATGCATAAGACTACCTTCAATATACAATCTTAAAAATTTATAATGTGTAAGTACTTAAGAACTACAGAGAATATTTTAAAGAAGGACCTTTCAGTTATAATTTCAGGTAACTTATTCTTTAAATATAAACTTATTATTTATTAATATCAATTAATACCTTTACATCTGTGATCTTTTTGGTTCTTGAAATTGTTTTTGAAGAAAACAGGGAAGATAGTACCAAGCTCATGTTTTAAAGTGAAAACTAATTAGAGAAGTTGAATTGCTAGTAAGTCATATGACTAGACAACGTTAAACCTGGGTCTAGAATTCAGATATTCTGGCATTCAGACTCAGTATCTACCTGCAATATTATGCATATGATAAAATATTCTTGGAATACCTATAAAAATGAATTTACAAAGTAACAAAATTATAATAAAATGTATACTTTACTATAAAAGTGTAAGAGTTATCATAAGTCTGAATTGAAAGGAAGGACATTCATTATGAGTGAGTTCCTTTGTTTTGCAAATAATAAGGACAGTTAGTTTATAGCTGAAATGGATTTTGAAATCATGGAACAAATACCACTTAAATATAAATGATATTTATATTTTGCTTCTATATGCCCTGAAAATGCTTCAAGATATAACATTTAGAAAAAGTTGTCTAGAAAGCAGAGTATCATGATAGAAAAGCAACTGGGAACCTGATTCTGTCTGGTTTGCAAATTAATTCCATCTGCTGGAAATACCTAGTAGCCTCCAACCACTGTCTTTCACTTATGGAATAAACACACAAAGAGGACTCTTAGGAAACAGGCAAATAGGCAGGCAAGCTGTACAATTGGTTCCTCAGTTAATTTGCTTCATTACTTTTTATTGAAGTATCCTTGATATACAATCTTATGTTGGTTTCAAGAATATAACACAGTGGTCCAACAGTTCCCCACTTTATTAAATTCCCACCCCAACTAGTGCAGTTACTACCTGTCAACATAGGAAGATGCTACAGAATCACTGACTATATTCTCCTTGTTGTACTAACATCCCCATGACCAGCTTATATTATGATTGAGAATTTTAATGCCCTTTTATCCCCCTCTTCCTCTCCACTCACTCACCCCAAAGCTTCCCCCATGGTAACAACCAGACACTTTGCAGTTTCTATGAGTCTACTGCTACTTCGTTCATTTTGTTTTGTTTTGTTTTTAGATTCCACAAATAAATGAATCATATAGTATTTATCTTTCTCCATCTGACTTGTTTCACTTAGCATTATACCCTGTGATTCCATCCATGTTGTTGCAAATGGAAGGATTTCTGTCTTTTTTTTATGACTGAGTAACATTCCATTATGTATATGTACCACATCTTCTTTATCCATTTATCTACTGATGGACACTTTGGTTGCTTCCATATCTTGGCTTTTGTAAATAATGTGTCAATAAACACAGGGGTGCATATATCTTTTCAAATCAAGGATTTTGTTTTCTTTGGGTAAATTCCTAGGAGTGGAATTATTGAGTCATGTGATATTTCAACTTTTAGTTTTTTTAGGAACCTCCATATTGTTTTTCACAGTGGTTGTACTAATTTGCACTCCCACCAACAGTGTAGGAGAGTCTCCTTTTCTCCACATCCTTGCCAACACTTGTTATTTCTTGTCTTTTGGATAGTGGCTATTGTTTAATTTGCTTCTTAATAATACAGCCACAGTGACAATCTCATTCTCCCTCTCCCATCTTGAGTTTCAGTTCCCACTAAAGTTCCTGAAATTTAAATAAAAAATGCTTAAAATTTATTACGATCTGTTTTTCTATCATTTAAAACATGTTATTATTGTGTGGATAGAATTCTACTGTAGTTAACCAAAGCATCAGTCTCTGGTCAAAGTTTACACAGTATGCAAACTTAATAGTTAATAGTTTCCTCTAATTTCTAATTGCCAAACACATGAAAGATGGAGTAATATTTTTTTCTGGTTTCCTTGATATTAATCAATATTTAAGGAGAAAAGCAAGGCTTAGCCAAGTTATATTTTTATTCTATTTCTTACTATGAAAAAAACATATACATCATAATATCAAAGAAGTTTATGTGCACTTATGTATCTGTTATCTATGACTAAGTAACAAATCTCCCCAAAACTTACCAGAGTGAAACAATAGTGATTTAATGATTCTCATGACTCTGGTTCTTCCATTGATCTCATCCAGATTCACATAAACAACTGCCTTCACCTGGAAGGTTACTGGGAGCTTTGCACTTCTCTCCAGGTGACCTTTCATCTTAAGGAACCTAGCTGCAGCCTCCTCAAGTGGTGGCAGGACATGCTGCAATGTGCAAATAATATCAATTTTCTGCTTGACATGTGTTTTCTGATGTCCTGTTGGCCAAAGCAAGTCACCTGGACAAGCCCAGGGTTAGGGTGGGAGGGGAAGTCACCACATGAGGACAGGGCTTGCAGGAGGTATTTAGGGCCCCGAGTGTAGCTATCTGTCATAGTGGGAGAGAAACTGCTACTTGGAAATAAAAGAAATTGTATGGTTAGTGTAAGATAAATTCTAGCCAAAATAAGTGGGTGACGAGAGGCAACAAAGGGCCGGGCAGTTTATTTGAGTGCAATTCCTGGGCAATGATCCTCAGTCTATGGAAATGGAGGCTGGGGAAGTCGCACTCAGCAGGGCAGGCAGCGAGTTTTTAAAGAAGGTAGGGGGAGGCAGAGCTTAGATTTACAGCGGCGCGAGGATTGGCTAGCCTAAGGCACATTTTTCAGGTTGGGAGGGGGCAGCAGCTGGGGACTTTGGCACATCATCAGTGTCTGACGTGCTCACTCCTCCCTCTGGTGCCTCCAACCTTACATTTCAGCCTTTTGGTCATAATGGGTGATGACTTGATCTGGCTACTTCCGGCTGACAAGGGGCGTCATAAGGGGGTTTTCTTAGCATGTAGTTACATTGCTCTGACTGCAAACATCTTGCCCTGCCTTTTCTAGAGGCTCTCACCTCACCCTGTCTAAGCCCATGGTTCCTGTCTCATTTTCTCTTCTACAGATAGAGTCTCTAGCTGCTGCTAGGGAAAAGGGGTGACAACTGCTCTGACTGCTTCATGCTGAGAAGGGGTGCAGTAAAGGGGGCAGCTAGGTCTCCATCACTGGTCAGTTGAGAGGGCTTCAGAAGGTTGGCGCTTCTATTCTGGAAGGACAAACTTGATGAGATTAAGAATGTATGGGTTGAATATGAGAACTAGAAATATGAAGAGTCTAATTGAGAATTATAGCCAGGTGTCATGGGGAAACTAGAATTCTAGATCGAGTTTACATCTCAATGACTAGTATTAGGATTTAGTATAGATAAGACTGAATTATTGAAACAATACTTTTCTCTAAAATCACCCTCATTTTTATTAGAAGGATTAAGAAAATAATTAACAGTTGGCTTGATTATTTGCATAAGTGCAGCAAGAAGAGTAATTGATTACATGGAATTTTTACAATGTATTTTGCTGGAACTTTTCTAAGGAATTTCAGATTGAACTTTTAAAGGCCTCTCAAGGCCAGACAGCCAAGCCAGACTTGCCATCAGGTTGTGCCTGCAGTACCTGTAGATACCTGTAGGTGAATTTCTCTCTTTTTGAGGTTTCTAAGACGTTCCTGAGGTTCCTGCACTTGCCAGGAAGTGACCTTCTTTACTCACCTGGTAAGGCTGCTGGGAACCTTGTAAGCAAGGTACCAGGCCAGTTCTTCTAAGGGGATTTGTTGGCTTTATAAGGTCAATCTTAGTTCCTTAAAGCTGTCTGTTTATATCTGAGTTTACACACGTGTCTCTCAGGTATGACGTTCCAGTCAAAGCCTTGGTAATATAACCAGTGTTTTTAATTGGTCCTCTTACAAGGAAAGTAGATTCTTATTGAACTTGTGCAAATAAACATACTGCCATGAAATATAAAAATAGTCACTGAGAGTTTTTAAATTCTGAAGGATCAGGTAGAGAGAAAGATAAAGTTTCAATTCTGCTCATAAAGGTATTGTCATTTACAAAACTGTTGTCAGTCAGCTTAAGAGAAAAAGCTTTAAACATTTTTTCAGCAACATTTGAAACAAAAGGCCACAAAATTATATCCTATAGTTTACTTAATCTTATGTAACCAATATCTGTTTTGCTGAAATCTAGTTCTTTACTAGTTTATGAATAATAAAACAATGACTATAAAAGGCAAAAGACTTACAAATGACAATGGTTAAAGATCTGATGAGAGCTTACTGTAAGACAGTTGTCATAAGGAAATTTGGATACTTCTGTAACACAAAACATTCAGTAACAAAGTTTAGCATCATTCCTTTTGACAGTGCTTTCTAGGTAAATGTATATGAGATTAATAAGCCAAATTAGCCAAACATTTTCTCCAATGAGAAAAAAATTTCCTCTGATATGTTCCAGGGACCTGTGGAGACCATCGGAGTTAACTAGAGGTAAAAGCACCTTTTTGAAATTTTTCAACATTAAGAGGAGACTAACAGTTTAAGAAAACTTTGTCTTTTTAACTGAAAACGAATTCTAATTTTGCTGTGTACTTGATATCAAGACTCACCTGCTTTAATTTCACATAGCATGACTATATCAATTTTTCTACAAGCTTTCTACAACTTCCTCTTTATATTCAGTGTTCTCCCCCTTTAAATCAATAGCTGTACTTTAGAACAATTACTTTTTTTACCCTCAAGAAAACGAATTTCTATTCTTTATACTTTCTCTTATTAAAGCACACATCTTTAGCATACAGAAATATTTTCCTTATTATATTAAGTAGTTTTCATTAGAACTTAAAACTATTACTTTAATTTTCAGTGAACACTGAAAAATAGGCCACTGTAAACTGTTACATTAGCATTCTTAAGATTGATACATCTATGAACATATTATCATTTTTGGAAATGTGCTTTATAGCACAATTTCTCATTAGGCACAAAATAAGTCTATATAACTTAGCAAACTTTAAGAATTTTGGTTACTACAAACATTCTCAGGCTGTTTGCATATATATATATATATATACACTGTTTTACATTAATACAGTATTATTATTAAGATGTTTATTTGCTACACTTGTTTACTTATTTTTAGCAACCATGCTAGATTACTTACAAAACTTTTACTAAACATTAGACAAAGTCAAGCTTTTCTTTAAGCATCTTCTTGAAATGTTTAACAGATATCATCAACTTAAATGACTAAGTAAACTTTGGCAGCTGATAACTATAAGGACTTATCCATTTCAGTTAAACTTAAATTAGCATTAATGTTTAATATTTTTATTACATTTTCTGGAAGTTTTAGAATGTCCAATTTCACAAGCACTTGTTTTTAAATCAATTTTTATTAATACCATCTGGAGGTAGGAAAATATTTTTCATTTACACACTTAGACACACAAACATACAAATTGAGACATAATGACTACAGTTAGCAACACTCTTCATATAAAAACATATACACAGATGGAAAAACTGATATAAAGATTTGAGTTACTGATATTTAATTGCTTTCTTTCTTTTTTAGCTTCTTGTCCATGGCTTCTGGAACCAGAGGGTGGGAGCAGCGTGTTCTGGTGGGGGCAGAGGGCAGTGAAGGTGGAAGGAGAGGGGGAGAGGGTGGTGCAGCCACCAGAAGAGGAGAGGACCAGGAAGGTGGCATGGCTGGGAACAAAGGACTTCCAGATGGCAGTGATGCAGGGGAGGACAAAGAACTTAAAGATGGTGGTGGAGAGGGGTGGGGGTAGCAAGCTGAGAGAGGTGGGAGACCAAGGTCCTTGGCGTATCTGAAAACGATGAAGAACTGGGCAGAATGAGAGGCTGACAATCCTTAACTGGAGATCAGGCCAGGAGAACTTGGGTCACTGAACACTTAACATAAAGGTCTGGTGGGAGCGCAAAGTCCAAAAAGCTTGCACATATGGATTTCACCCCACTCTCTGCTCCAGTGGCAATAATTAGTCAAGTCAGTGAGAAGGCCAAAATCAAAAGTTCCCTCAGGGGGCCAGCAAGATTGATTGTCAAGCGATACTGAGGCCTTTCCTCAGAGCAAAGAAAGACTAACTTCCATTTGCAAACTTCCTGGGACAAATATAGAGTAGCCAGTTTAGAAATGAGACACCTCAACGGGGTCTGAGCCTCTGCTTTTGAGGGCTGGTTCCCCATGTCTGCGTCACCCTCCCAACTAATCCCGCTAAGAGGAGCGCCCAGTGTCCCAAGTGTGCCAAGTCAGGGGAAACGTCCTGGGAGCATGGGTGAGGGACGTCTCTGACACCGCAGGGCCAGGGGTGGGCCGGATGCCCACAGATGTCCTGGGGCCTGGGGTAGGGACATCTCCCACACTGCAGGGCCAGGCAGTTTATTTGAGCGTAATTCCTGGGCAATGTTCCCCAGTCTACGGAAATGGAGGCTGGGGAAGTCGCACTCATCAGGGCAGGCAGTGAGTTTTTAAATAAAGTAGGGGGAGGCAGAGCTTAGATTTACAGCAGTGCAAGGATTGGCTAGCCTGAGGCACATTTTTCAGGTTGGAAAGGGGCAGCAGCCGGGGCCTTTGGCACGTCATCAGTGTCCAACGTGCTCACTCCTCCCTCTGGTGCCTCCAACCTTACAGTTAGATAACATTATTCTAGAGGAGTGTTACCAGATTATCTGAGTGCTTTTACAGTGGGGCAGCTATAGGTCAGGGAAGGTCTCTATGTGAAAGGGTATCTCGCCACAAACCTCCTTATCCAGAATGACACAGGAGACACGGGCCCACGCAAGAGATTTTATTATCTGAAAGAGAAAATGGCTGCCCCCAGAGGGGTGGGGGTGGAGAGAGAGACAGACAGACAGACAGAAAGAGATAGAGAGCAGCAGCGTGGTACAGAGTTGTGCCTTTTATTGTGGTGGATCTGCTTGGCCTGTTGCCTTGGGGGAGGGTTGGGATGTTTAGAGATAAGGTGAGGCAAGTCCAGGCAAGTCCAGGCATAATTCTCACCAGTTTATCTGCTTGGGACCATGGGTAAATAGAGGATAAATTACTATTATCTTATATTCCTCCCTTTTCTGTTTTATAAGTGGTACAGGATTTGGGAAGGGGTGAGGGTCAGTCTTCAGTAACTGCTTCCTGCTGATTAGGTGCAATGAAGTTCATTTTTGTATTGATAGGGGCAGTCCTCAGATGAGCCCTTGGTCTGTAGTGATGATGGCATGTTCCAGGTTTAATAAGGATCATCGTCTTTGGAGAGGGGTTGGTAATCCTGGAATATAAACTGGTTGAAGGTTTGGTTAGATTCTTTGCATTTGGGCTGATTGCTATGTTTACATAGGGTGGCTGAGTTATAGCATTCTTTGAGGACATATGTATAGGCAGAAGGAGAAGAAAGGGCTGGTGTTGGGAAAATACTTCTGGTGAGAGAGTAAGTGTTGAGACCAGGGTTAACAATCGTGAAGCATGATGCATGGCAGTTGTAAGGGAGGTCTTAGGACTCCGTGCTGTCAGAAACTTCTTCAGTGATATGTGGAAGTGGAGGTGAGCATTGCAAAATGTGGAGAGTAAGAGGTCCCATCAGGGTGGAGGAGTAGGAACCTGTGGGATATTTGGTGGGAGGGGAATAAGGGGAGACAAACAGCTTAAGGTGGGAGTTGTGTATCTAATGGGGAAGACCCTGGAGTTTAACTGAAGTTGGCATGGAAAGGATTACTGTGCATGGTCTTTGCCATTTGGGAGTTAGGGATGGTGTTACTTGGTGTTTGGAACAAGCATGGTTTGGAAAAGTTTTTTCCTGTCTATGGTAATGGCCTTGTAGCACAGTGAGAGCTGAACTCCCAGGTATGTGACTTGAGCGGCAGACAGCTGAGCTTTGGAGGGTGAGACCCAATAGCCCTGTTCTGAGAGAAAGTTTAAAAGGAGAATAGTGTCTAGTTGAGAGGTTTGTAGGGTGGGACTGCACAGGAGGAGATCATCTACATATTGAAGGAGGATGGAGCTCCAGAGAGTAAGGGATTTGAGGTCTTGTGCTAGAGGCTGTCCTAAAGGGTGGAGATTATCTCTAAAGCCTTGGGGAAGGACTTGTTAAGTGTTCTCTGAATATTAAAAATTAACTTAACATAAGGAATTTCCTGCCTTGATTTTTCTCTGGGATACCAGTGTCTTGGTCTGGGAGCATATCAAAAGGCTGCCTGATCAGCTCCCAAGGTGGGCTGAGGTATTGTCTATTTGCTAA
Organism: Manis pentadactyla; assembly: GCF_030020395.1. NCBI lineage: Eukaryota > Metazoa > Chordata > Mammalia > Pholidota > Manidae > Manis > Manis pentadactyla. The sequence continues at coordinate 38,171,318 of NC_080019.1, forward strand.
AGAATCCTGCCTTTTACTATGCCATCTACAGCTCAGTCTGCATGCTAGATTAGTTGCTCAGTTTGCAAAATTACCTCATCAGATCTGAAGGAGGAATGACAACACATAGGCCTGGGCCTTTTAGTATGTTAAAGTGAATCTCATACACGACTACAAATGATTAGCATAATAAAACATGTGCTACTCTTCTTTATCTGGGGAACATTAACTGATCTCACTGAAGAATGATTCTAGAGCTTAATATTCAACAGTTTTAGTGGGGGTTTCCTAGCATGTAGTTATATTGCTCTGACTGCAAATATCCTGCCTTGCTTTCTCCAGAGGCTCTCACCTTATTCTGTCTAAGCCTATAGTCCCTATCTCATTTCCCCCTCTACAGATAGACCTTAGCTGCTGCTAGGGAAAGGGGGTGATGACCGCTCTGGCTGCTTCATGCTGAGAGGGGGCACAGTACGGGGTGCAGTTAGGTCTCCATCACTGGTCAGTTGAGAGGGCCTCAGAAGATGGGCACTTCTATTCTGGGTTCCATTTCTATTACTATTACTACGTGCAGTTTTATGGCTTCTAAGCAAGATACATGAACAAATCATGTTATTAGGTTAAGTAGCAACATCAGGAGTTGGATTTTCTATTCTAGAAGGACAAACTTGACGAGATTGATAATGCATGGCTGAATATGAGAACTAGAAATATGAAGATTCTAATTGAGAATTATAGCCAGGTATCATGGGGAAACTAGAATTCTGAATCAAGTTTACATCTCAATGACTAGTATTAGGATTTAGTATAGATAAGGATGCATTATTGAAACAATACTTTCCTCTAAAACCACCTTCATTTTTATTAGAAGTAGCCAGATTAAGAAAATAATTAACAGTTGGCTTGATTATTTGCATAAGTGAAGCAAGAAGAGCAACAGATTACATAGGCTCTTTTAAATGTGCTTTGCTGGAACTTTTTATAAGGAATTTCAGATTGAACTTTTAAAGGCTTCTTGAGGCCAGAAAGCCAAGCCAGACTTGCCATCAGGTTGTGCCTGCAGTACCTGTAGATTTGGGTGAATTCCTCTCTTCTTGAGGTTCCCAAGACATTCCTGAGGTTCCCACACCTGCCAGGAAGTGACCTTCCTTACTCACCTGGTAAGGCTGCTGGGAACTCTGTAAGCAAGGTACTAGGCCAGTTCTTCCAAGGGGCTTTGTTGGCTTTATAAAGTTGTTCTTAGTTCCTTAAAGCTGTCTGTTCATATCTGAGTTTAAGCACGTGTCTCTCAGGTACATGTCTCAGGTTCCAGTCAAAGCCTTGGTGATATAAGCAGTGTTTTTATTTGGTCCTCTTACAAGGAAAGCAGATTCTTATTGAACTTGTGCAAATAAACATACTGCCATGAAATATAAAAATAGTCCCTGAGAGTTTTCAAATTCTGGAGGGATCAGGTAGAGAGAAAGATAAAGTTTCAATTCTGCTCATAAAGATAGTCATTTACTAAACTGTTGTCAGCTTAAGAGAAAAAGCTTAAAACACTTTATCAACAACATTTGAAATAAAAAGCCACAAAATAATCTTCCTTAGTTTACTTAATCCTATATAACTAGTACCTGTTCTGCTGAAATCTAGTTTTTTACTAGTTTAGGAGTAATAAAAACAGTGAGTATAGATGACAAAAGACTTAAAAATGACAATGGTTAAAGATCTGATGAGAGCTTACTGTAAGTCAGTTGCAATAAGGAAATTTGGATATTTCTGTAACACAAAACATTCAGTAACAAAGTTTAGCATCATTCCCTTTGACAGTGCATTCCACGTAATTAAGCAGGTAATTATATATCAGATAAATAAGCCAAATTAGCCAAATATTTTCCTCAATGAGGAGAAAAAATTCCTCTGACATGTTCCAGGGGCCCTCTGGAAAATATCAAAGTGAACTAGAGGTAAAAATACCTTTTTGAATTTGATTTTGGGAAGCTGTTAAAGTTTAAGGCACTTGCCTAAATAGCCTAAATAGAATCATAAGTTACTATGAAACAATACTTACCTATGTAAGCAGAATGACAATAAAATATTTTAAAGACAAACACAGAAGGTTACACAGTTATTAGCAAAGCTTAGCTTTTAGTCCTTTCAATATTAAGATCTCATTTTCTTAAATACTCAAACAACTCTCTGAGACTTTAAGCATGAGAAACTATTTTGATAAAACAATTAGAAAACCCTTTGTAATTTTTCAACATTAACAGTTGACTAATAAATCTTTGTTCTTTTTACAGAGAATTCTACTTTTGCTGTGCATTTGATATTGAGACTTATTTGCTCTAATTTCACACAGCATGACTATATCAATTTTCCACAAACTTTCTACAACTCTCTTTTTACATTCAGTGTTCTCCCACTAAACAAACAGCTGTACTTTAGAACAAAGTTACTTTATTTTATCAAAAGACATATTCTTTAGCATGAAGAAATGTTTTCCTTATTATTTTAAGTAGTTTTAATTATAACTTAAAACTATTAGTTACCTTAATTTTCAGTGAACACTGAGAAGTAGGCTATTGTAAACTGTTACACTAGCATTCTTTAGATTGACAAAGTTATGAACACATTTTATAATTTCTGGAACCGTGTGCTTTGTAGCACAATTTCACTAAGCACAAAATATGTCTAAACTTAGCAAAACTTTAAGATTTTAGATTACTACAAAAATTCTCAGGCTGTTTGTAGGTATACACACTGTAACACAATTATTATTAAGATGTTCACTTGCTTAGTTTATTCATTCCCAACAACTATGATATTTTACTCACATTAGACAAAGCTACACTTCACTTTAAACATTTTTCTTTGAAAGATTTAACAGATAACATCAACTTAAATGACTTTAGGTAAACTTAGGCAGCTGATAACCATAAGGACATGTCTATTTCAGTTCTTCTTAAATTAGCATTAATGCTTAATATTTTCTATTAACATTTTTTGGGAGTTTTAGAATGCCCAATTTTCACAAGTGCTTGTCTTTAAATCAATTTTTATTAATACCATCCGGAGGTAGAAAAATATTTTCATTTACACACTTAGACACACAAACATACAGATTGAGATGTAATGATACAGTGAGAGGACAGACAGAGCTCCTGGTATGAGCCATGAGGGGACAAGAGAGCCCGTGGTGGTGCATTGTCTAGGGGTTTTAAAGGCAGTTGAGGATATTTGGGAATGTGAAAAAAGCTTAGGGGTGTGGACTTTAAGGGAAGAAGTAGGTGTTTAGGATTGCAGGGGAGACAGAGAGAGAGAGCTTGGTTTGGAGGTAGGAGAAAGCCTGGATATATGGGATCTCTTTCCATTTGCCTGTGTGCTCATAGAAGTTGTATAAGTTGCGGAGAATTTTAGGATCTAAAGAGCCATTGGGGGTCCATTTAGACTGATTGTCCAAGGGATGTTGTGGCCAGATCTCATTACAGTAGTGAAAAGGTTTGAGGTCTGGAGTGAGGTGGAGGGGTTTTAAATTATTGAGTAAGCACCCTAGCAGTGAATCTGCAGGAACAGAGGGGCCAGATCTCATGGTGAGGATGAGACCATTCAGAAGTTGGTGAGGCATCCCTGAGTGATTGAGAAGGTCGCAGTGAAGACCAGGCACAGTTAGGGGGCCATCACCACCTCTAACTGAGGGGTCGAGGCCAAAACGCTGAGGAGGCTTGGTACCTGGTACCGGAGTTTACGAGTAGAAACGTAGATAAAGGGAGACTGGGCCTCAGTGGATGAGGATTCTCACCACAGTAAGGCAGAGGAGGGTCAACTATGGGGATCAACTGTGACTCTGAAAGTCGTGGTTGGGGGTGCCCCTGTCCCGGAGGAGCCCTTGGGGGTGCTGGACACTCAACGATAACTTCCCAGGTTCCAAAAGGACATTTAAGTTGACCATGAAGGCCAGTGTTGGGTGAGAAGATGAGCAACTGGGGAAGTGGACAGTGAGCCCGTGGAGGAGGGTTGGACAGTGAGGGTTCCCAAAGCAGCTCAGGTTCCTGGAGGAAGAGCAAAATCAATGGGAGAGCCTCATCTGAGTCATGGCACCAATGAAAGGGAATCTCACCGTGACCTTCCTTACCTAGGACGACTCAGGAGACATGGGCCCATGCAAGAGATTTTATTATCTGAAAGAGAAAATGGCTGCCCCCAGAGGGGTGGGGGGGGAGAGAGAGAGAGAAAGAGACAGAGAGAGAGAGACAGAGAGAGAGACAGAGAGAGAGAGAAAGCAGCAGCGTGGTGCAGAGAGTTGTGCCTTTCATTGTGGTGGATCTGCTTGGCCTGTTGCCTTGGGGGAGGGTTGGGATGTTTAGAGATAAGGTGGGGCAAGTCCAGGCAAGTCCAGACTTAATTCTCACCAGTTTATGTGCTTGGGACCATGGGGTAAATGGAGGATAAATTACTATATTCTTACACTATTATGCTACTTTATAATGATGTTTATAAAAAAATAAACAGCAAGAGTTTTTTTTATTTTTATTGAAGGGTAGTTGACAACAGCATTGCATTACATTAGTTTCAGGTGTACAACACAGTGACTCAACATTTATATACATGATATTTCTAGGTACCAGGTATCACCATACCAAGTTGTTACAATATTTTGACTATATTCCTTATGCTATACATTACATCCCGGTTACTTATTTATTTTACAATTGGAAGTGTGTTTATATATATATATATATATATATATATATATATATAGTGAGGGCATCTCTCATATTTATTGATCAAATAGTTGTTAACCACAACAAATCTCTGTATAGGGGGGTCAATACTCAATGCACAATCATTAATCCACCCCAAGCCCAATTTTCATCAGTCTCCAATCTTCTGATGCATAACGAACAAATTCTTACATGGAGTACAAATTCTTACATAGTGAATAAGTTACATGGTGAACAGTGCAAGGGCAGTCATCACAGAAGCTTTCGGTTTTGTTAATGCATTATGAACTATACACAGTCAGTTCAAATATGAATACTCATTTGATTTTTAAACCTGATTTATACGTGGATACCACATTTCTCTATTATTATTATTTTTAATAAAATGCTGAAGTGGTAGGTAGATACGAGATAAAGGTAGGAAACAGAGTTTAGTGTTATAAGAGAGCAAATGTAGATGATCAGGTGTGTGCCTGTAGACTATGTGTTAATCCGCGCTAGACGAGGGCAATAAACATCCACGTATGCAGAAGATTTCTCTCAGAACATGAGGGGGGAGGTTCTAAGTCTCACCTCTGCTGCTCCCCATTTTCTCACCAGATGGCCCCCTGCAACTGTGCCTGTCTTCGGTTGTTCCTCCCTTGAGGAATCTTACCTGTCTCTGGCTAACCAGTCATCTTCCGGGGCCATACAGGGAAATGTGAAGTTGGTAAGTGAGATGGAAGCCTTATCGTTTGAAAAGGTTAGCTTTTTACTTCTTTGCATATTTATGCCCTGTGGCTTCTATGCCCAGCATTTGTCTTGAGGTGTCTTTACCACTTGGAAGAATTATGATACTCGGTAAATTCGACATGTGGCACGAGTTCTATTTAAAGGTTGTTAATAGGTAGGAAGAAGAAAAGCTACAGAAGTAGCAGGCAGAAGAAAACCTGGGAAGATTGATTATTTCTTTGACATATCTTCTTGTAGAGTAACTTCAGCATGGATAGGTTTTAAATGACTAATTAAATTGTGCACACACATTAACATAATAGGAATATAGTTACCTAACCAAAGCATACCTGTAATTACCAGCCATCTCCAGTGAAACCAAGAAAACCAGTTAGGCACCTTAGGCATTTGTGAAAACTTATCTATGATATGGTGGATATTGTCCGACTGAACTTAAACAGTCTGAGAGAATTCAGATAAACTAGAACACCCCATTCCTGGGGACTGTTCATAGCCCATATGTTCTTTTAATGATAAATAGCCTGTGGTTGTAAGATTTTGGAGTGCTACAATTTGCACTTCTCCTAATTCTTGGTTGAGTTCCAACAGTATAGATCCAGTCCAATTTTTGTTTTACTGCATGCACAGGCCAGCTTAGATATCTCCTTCATCTTTCCCATGGCAAGTCCAGGAACTGGTGGGATGAGTGCATCTACACCTGTGACAGTGTGTGGATCTTTGTTGAAGTTTTTTTTTTTTTTTTTTTTTCTGATCATCTTCTGTCATGAGTCTTCCCGAGAGTGCTGATGTTGGAAGTTCTTTTTCATATCGTATCTTAGTTCATTTTCGGGGTAGCCAAATTAGGCTTTGATCCTCTGTATAAACACAAACAGACCCTTTGCCTACACTTTTATATGTCCTTTATATCATTGTGTAGAACTCATTAGAGGTCACCACATAGGAACTGCATTTTTTTTTTTTAATCATTAATCTACACTTACATGACGAATACTTTGTTTACTAGGCTCTCCCCTATACCAGGTCCCCCCTATATACTCCTTTACAGTCACTGTCCATCAGCGTAGCAAACTGTTGTAGAATCACTACTTGTCTTCTCTGTGTTGTACAGCCCTCCCCTTTCTCCCACCCCGCTATGGATGCTAATCTTAATACCCCCCTACTTCTCCCCCCCTTATCCCTCCCTACCCACCCATCCTCCCCAGTCCCTTTCCCTTTGGTACCTGTTAGTCCATTCTTGAGTTCTGTGATTCTGCTGCTGTTTTGTTCCTTCAGTTTTTCCTTTGTTCTTATATTCCACAGATGAGTGAAATCATTTGGTATTTCTCTTTCTCTGCTTGGCTTGTTTCACTGAGCAAAATACCCTCCAGCTCCATCCATGTTGCTGCAAATGGTTGGATTTGCCCTTTTATTATTGCTGAGTAGTATTCCATTGTGTATATGTACCACATCTTCTTTATCCATTCATCTATCGATGGACATTTAGGTTGCTTCCAATTCTTGGCTATTGTAAATAGAGCTGCGATAAACATAGGGGTGCACTGATCTTTCTCATACTTGATTGCTGCATTCTTAGGGTAAATTCCTAGGAGTGCAATTCCTGGGTCAAATGGTAAGTCTGTTTTGAGCATTTTGATGTACCTCCATACTGCTTTCCACAATGGTTGTACAAGTTTACATTCCCACCAGCAGTGTAGGAGGGTTCCCCTTTCTGCACAGCCTCGCCAACATTTGTTGTTGTTTGTCTTTTGGATGGCAGCCATCCTTACTGGTGTGAGGTGATACCTCATTGTAGTTTTAATTTGCATTTCTCTGATAATTAGCAATGTGGAGCATCTTTTCATGTGTCTGTTGGCCATCTGTATTTCTTTTTTGGAGAACCGTCTGTTCAGTTCCTTTGCCCATTTTTTAATTGGGTTATTTGTTTTTTGTTTGTTGAGGCGTGTGAGCTCTTTATATATTCTGGACGTCAAGCCTTTATCGGATGTGTCATTTTCAAATATATTCTCCCATATTGTAGGATTCCTTTTTGTTCTATTGATGGTGTCTTTTGCTGTACAGAAGCTTTTCAGCTTAATTTAGTCCCACTTGTTCATTTTTGCTGTTGTTTTCCTTGCCCGGGGAGATATGTTCAAGAAGAGGTCACTCATGTTTATGTCTAAGAGGTTTGTGCCTATGTTTTCTTCCAAGAGTTTAATGGTTTCATGACTTACATTCAGGTCTTTGATCCATTTTGAGTTTACTTTTGTATATGGGGTTAGACGATGGTCCAGTTTCATTCTCCTACATGTTGCTGTCCAGTTTTGCCAGCACCATCTGTTGAAGAGACTGTCATTTCGCCATTGTATGTCCATGGCTCCTTTATCAAATATTAATTGACCATATATGTCTGAGTTAATTTCTGGATTGTCTAGTCTGTTCCATTGGTCTGTGGCTCTGTTCTTGTGCCAGTACCAAATTGTCTTGATTACTATGGCTTTATAATAGAGCTTGAAGTTGGGGAGTGAGATCCCCCCTACTTTATTCTTCTTTCTCAGGATTGCTTTGGCTATTCGGGGACTTTGGTGGTTCCATATGAATTTTTGAATTATTTGTTCCAGTTCATTGAAGAATGTTGCTGGTAGTTTCATAGGGATTGCATCAAATCTGTATATTGCTTTGGGCAGGATGGCCATTTTGACGATATTAATTCTTCCTAGCCATGAGCATGGGATGCGTTTCCATCCGTTAGTGTCCCCTTTAATTTCTTTTAAGAGTGACTTGTAGTTTTCAGAATATAAGTCTTTCACTTCTTTGGTTAGGTTTATTCCTAGGTATTTTATTTTTTGTGATGCAATTGTGAATGGAGTTGTTTTCCTGATTTCTCTTTCTGTTGGTTCATTGTTGGTATATAGGAAAGCCACAGATTTCTGTGTGTTGATTTTGTATCCTGCAACTTTGCTGTATTACGATATCAGTTCTAGTAGTTCTGGGGTGGAGTCTTTAGGGTTTTTTATGTACAGTATCATGTCATCTGCAAATAGTGACAGATTGACTTCTTCTTTGCCAATCTGGATTCCTTGTATTTTTTTGTTTTGTCTGATTGCCGTGGCTAGGACCTCTAGTACAATGTTAAATAACAGTGGGGAGAGTGGGCATCCCTGTCTAGTTCCCGATCTCAGCGGAAATGCTTTCATCTTCTCGCTACTCAATATAATGTTGGCTGTGGGTTTTTCATAGATGGCCTTTATTATGTTGAGGTACTTGCCCTCTATTCCCATTTTGCTGAGAGTTTTAATCATGAATGGATGTTGAACTTTGTCAAATGCTTTTTCAGCATCTATGGAGATGATCATGTGGTTTTTGTCTTTCTTTTTGTTGATGTGGTGGATGATATTGATGGACTTTCGAATGTTGTGCCATCCTTGCATCCCTGGGATGAATCCCACTTGGTCATGGTGTACGATGGTTTTGATGTATTTTAGAATTCCGTTTGCTAAAATTTTGTTGAGTATTTTTGCGTCTACGTTCATCAGGGATATTCGTCTGTAATTTTCTTTTTTGGTGGTGTTTTTGCCTGGTTTTGGTATTAGGGTGATGTTAACTTCATAGAATGAGTTTGGGAGTATCCCCTCCTCTTCTATTTCTTGGAAAACTTTAAGGAGAATGGGTTTTATGTCTTCCCTGTATGTCTGATAAAATTCCGAGGTAAATCCATCTGGCCCGGGCGTTTTGTTCTTTGGTAGTTTTTTGATTACCGCTTCAATTTCGTTGCTGGTAATTGGTCTGTTTAGATTTTCTGTTTCTTTTTGGGTCAGTCTTGGAAGGTTGTATTTTTCTAGGAAGTTGTCCATTTCTCCTAGGTTTCCCAGCTTGTTAGCATATAGGTTTTCATAGTAGTCTCTAATAATTCTTTGTATTTCTGCGGGATCTGTTGTGATTTTTCCTTTCTCATTTCTGATACTGTTGATTTGTGTTGACTCTCTTTTCCTCTTAATAAGTCTGGCTAGAGGCTTATCTATTTTGTTTATTTTCTCGAAGAACCAGCTCTTGGTTTCATTGATTTTTGCTATTGTTTTATTCTTCTCAATTTTATTTATTTCTTCTCTGATCTTTATTATGTCCCTCCTTCTGCTGACCTTAGGCCTCATTTGTTCTTCTTTTTCCAATTTTGATAGTTGTGACATTAGACCGTTCATTTGGGATTGCTCTTCCTTTTTTAAATATGCTTGGAGTGCTATATACTTTCCTCTTAAGACTGCTTTTGCTGCGTCCCACAGAAGTTGGGGCTTAGTGTTGTTGTTGTCATTTGTTTCCATATATTGCTGGATCTCCATTTTGATTTAGTCATTGATCCATTGATTATTTAGGAGCGTGTTGTTTAGCCTCCATGTGTTTGTGAGGCTTTTTGCTTTCTTTGAACAGTTTATTTTTAGTTTAATGCCTTTGTGGTCTGAAAAGTTGGTTGGTAGGATTTCAATCTTTTGGAATTTACTGAGGCTCTTTTTGTGTCCTAGTATGTGGTCTATTCTGGAGAATGTTCCATGTGCACATGAGAAGAACGTGTATCCTGTTGCTTTTGGATGTAGCGTTCTGTAGATGTCTATTAGGTCCATCTGTTCTAGTGTGTTGTTCAGTGCCTCTGTGTCCTTACTTATTTTCTGTCTGGTGGATCTGTCCTTTGGAGTGAGTGGTGTGTTGAAGTCGCCTAGAATGAATGCATTGCATTCTATTTCCTCCTTTAGTTCTGTTAATATTTGTTTCAGGTATGTTGGTGCTCCTGTATTGGGTGCATATATATTTATAATGGTTATATCCTCTTGATGGACTGAGCCCTTTATCATTATGTAATGTCCTTCTTTGTCTTTTGTTACTTTCTTTATTTTGAAGTCTGTTTTGTCTGATACGAGAATTGCAACACCTGCTTTCTTCTCTCTGTTGTTTGCTTGAAATATCTTTTTCCATCCCTTGACTTTAAGTCTGTGCACGTCTTTGGGTTTGAGGTGAGTCTCTTGTAAGCAGCATATGGATGGATCTTGCTTTTTTATCCATTCTATTACTCTGTGTCTTTTGATTGGTGCATTCAGTCCATTTACATTTAGGGTGATTATTGAAAGGTATGAATTTATTGCCATTGCAGGCTTTAAGTTTGTGGTTACCAAAGGTTTAGGGTTAGCTTCTTTACTGTCTTACTGTCTAACTTAACTCGCTTGTTGAGCTATTATAAACACAATCTGATGATTCTTTATTTCTCTCCCTTCTTATTCCTCCTCCTCCCTTCTTCATATGTTGGGTGTTTTGTTCTGTGCTCTTTTTAGGAGTGCTCCCATCTAGAGCAGTCCCTGTAGGATGCCCTGTAGAGTTGGTTTGTGGGAGGCAAATTCCCTCAACTTTTGCTTGTCTGGGAATTGTTTAATCCCTCCTTCATATTTAAATGATATTCGTGCTGGATACAGTAGTCTTGGTTCGAGGCCCTTCTGTTTCATTGCATTAAGTATATCATGCCATTCTCTTCTGGCCTGTAGGGTTTCTGTTGAGAAGTCTGATGATAGCCTGATGGGTTTTCCTTTGTAGGTAACCTTTTTTTTCTCTCTGGCTGCTTGTAATACTTTGTCCTTGTCTTTGATCTTTGCCATTTTAATTATTATGTGTCTTGGTGTTGCCCTCCTTGGATCCCTTGTCATGGGAGTTCTGTGTACCTCTGTGGTCTGAGAGGCCATTTCTTCCCCTAGTTTGGGGAAATTTTCAGCAATTATTTCTTCAAAGACATTTTCTATCCCCTTTTCTCTCTCTACTTCTTCTGGAATGCCTATGATTCTTATATTATTTCTTTTATATTGATCACTCAGCTCTCTTAAAATTCTTTCATTCCTGGAGATCCTTTTATCTCTCTCTGCATCAGCTTCTCTGCGTTCCTGTTCTCTGTTTTCTAGTCCATTAATGGTCTCTTGCATCTCGTCCATTCTGTTTTGAAGTCCTTCCAGAGCTTGTTTTATTTCTGAATTCTCCTTCCTTAGTTCTTGCATATTTCTCTGCAAGTCCATCAGCATGGTTATGACTTTTGTTTTGAATTCTTTTTCAGGTAGACTGGCTAAATCTATCTCCCCAGATTCCTTCTCAGGGGAAGATGTAGCAGATGCCGAAGCTGTCTGGGTTAGTCTTGTCTGGATCATATTTTTTTGCCTTTTCATGTTGACAGGTGCTATTGACTGTCAGCTGGGAGGGCCAAAATTTTCACTTGCTACTGGCCTTTCTTTACTGGGGCAACTGCGACCCCTAGTGGCTTGTGTTGGGTAATTGCGTGTAGAGTGGGTCTTTGTGTCTTGCCTGGCCGGAAGGGAGAAATTTCCCTTTCTGTGGGCGGAATTTGTCTCAGGCTGCTTCTCTGCTTTCGCAGCACCCGGTGGGGTAATGGATGGGGGGGCTGCTTGACTGTTTGCCTCCATGAGGGGTCTCAGAGCTGTTGCCCAGGTGGTTAGTGCACCCGGTTTTCCCTGTAATTTCCAGCTGCTGTACTGTGACCTGGGTTGTTTCCGTCAAGCTGTTAAGTCCCTGTCCCTTTAAGACTTTCAAAAAGCCCCCGCTTTTCTTTGTCACAGGGGCATCAGCTTCAGCACCCGCTCAGAGGTCTTACTCCCTATACCCCCAGTATCCAGGGCCCCCTAGGCATGTACTGTGTCTGCGCTCTGGCCCGGATGGCTGGGGCTGGGTGTTCGGCAGTCCTGGGCTCCGTCTCCCTCCCGCTCTGCCTATTGTTCTCCCGCCTGGAGCTGGGGGGAGGGGTGCTCGGGTCCCGCCGGGCCGGGGCTTGTATCTTACCCCTTTCAGCAGTCGCTGGGTTCTCGCTGGTGTAGCTGCAGTCTGGCCACTGTCCTGCATCTTCTGGTCTCTCTTTTAGGGCTAGTTGTGTTTGTTGTATTTTCAAAAGTATATATGTTTTTGGGAGGAGATTCCCACTGTCCAACTCACGCCGCCATGTTGGCTCCCCATCACAGCAAGAGTTTTATAAAGGAAACTCAGTGCCTTTTGTGAGAAGGAGGAAAATGTAATTAATATTGGCCATTCACTATGTACCTAATCAGATGAACTACATATGTCCTCATATAATTTTATCTAATAGAAAACACTGAATAATTTTTTGTTAAATTTAGTTAATGCAAATTATCACCCTGAATGCTTGCTTAATGAGCATTGTGCTCAATTATTTTCATCATTTTGACTAATATTCTGCAGATATAAGTTCTAAATAAAAACAACAGTGGTTCACTGAGCATTCACACTCTTTGCCTTATAAATTACTTTGGATTGTTTAACTCTTGAGGACAAAGACCCAGAATAACAGTGGTTTTAAATAAAACAAGAGTTGATTTCTTTCTTAAGGAGAAGGTGGAAATAGGGAGTCCAGGGTCGGGTTTTCCTGCTCTGAGGCTTCAGGTAGCCAGGTCATTCCCATCCCTATAGCACAGCTTCAGAAACATGGCCACAGTTAGCTGCAAGGGAAGTTGGAAAATATTGTCAGACCTTTTCCCCTTAATGTTTATTCAGGTTTACTGTGGAGGAAATGGAAAACGGCTCTATGGGGTGAAGGGCAAATCTTGCTTAACCCTGTATGCAATATGCTCCCTCTCTGGGGTCAGACATATAATCCCTAAAAGTATCCTTAAAATGGGCAATTTCTGTGAGTGATACTAATTAACCAATTAGAGGATAAGAGCACTTGGCTTTGCTAGCACCATATCCCATGACTACCACGTTCCACCCCATGGGGAAAGTCGATGCATTTGTAACTAGAGTACTAGTTACATGTCAAACTGTTACAAGAGGCACTGTCACTGTGACTCATTGAGATTCACATGAAAAGGCAAGAAGGCATCAGGAGGAAAGTCAGGCAGACAGGCGCTATCTCAGGGGGCAAGAGGTGGCATGTAATCAGCAGGGGTTTGGCTTTGGAAGGAAAGGGGTGTCTTAAATGTGTGCATTATAAAGGAAACTTAAACAACAGAAATATAACATTTTCTAATAAATTAAAACCAAGGGGAAATGTTATGACCCTACTTTTGATGTAAAGGTGGTTCATTGGTTCTTAGACACACATTTTATATTGACCAAATTACCACATGATTTATTAACTTTTCTTACCACCTTTCCTGTACACTTTCTCAGAAACTCCTATAAACACACACACCTTTAGTTCTCCTTTCCACTGCACCCAGTTCTAACTCAGTGCCAGCATTCTTTCTGAGTGTCCAGGATACACCAGTGCTGCCAAAGGAGACCAGCTGACTCCTGTCACCTTGAGAGATTATCTCTGGAGGAAAGCCAAAAATATTCTAAAAAGTTAAGGTAGACCACCACCTCTTCAAGACGTAACTGCCACAAATTATGGTTGTATCATTTCCTCAATTCAACTTTTTAGCTACTTCCAAACTCTCTCAGGTAAATTTGACTTATTCAATATACTTTCTTGGATCATACTGGTCTTACCATAGAAACTATTTTATTTACTCAAATTTTATCCATAGCTTTATAAATACTGAATAGTGGTATCTGTCTAAATAACATCAGTTAGTGACATAAGTAGACTCTGGATAAAGGAAGTTTAGCTGCTGACTCCAGATCCATGCAATGACTGATTCTAAAGAAAATGCTTAGTTCTATAATAAATTTCAGCTCTCTGTCAACCACAATGTCTGAAACTCTTGTATATTTTCCTTCAAAACACACTGAGCCCTACCACATTACCTGCTGTGCTGATTGTTCTAAATTAGAGATCTGCTGCTTCCCTGTGAGCTTCCTGTTGGAACATATAGATTTTCTATTGAGCTGCTACCGCTTTGCTTCAGTTTTGCACAGTAGCCAATTTAAGCAGATTGGAGCAATATATGCAGTCCTGCTGCATAGTCAGCACCAGAATTGTCTTACTAGGATGAACACGATGAGGAAGAAATCATATCTCCTGTCACACAGAGTGAACCAGCATGACCTGCCAGAGAGAAGGCAGGTCAGGGAGCTTGTGGGTTACATGGTCATTCTAACTCTCACATTCCTAATTTATAACTAGAAAGATGATGCTTAACTTCCATGATAACATGAATGAGAAATGATACATGTAAAATACCTGCCATAGTATCTGAGATTTAATACTATGTAGTTATTATTATACAAAGTGAAAAATCCTTGTTTTAGAAAATATGGAAAGTCAGAATTTTTTAACACCAGTGTTCAAAATTGGGTCCTATTAAGGCCTTCAGAGATCCTAATATTATTGTGCCCTCTTTTATTTATTTATTTATTTTTGTATCATTAATAGACAGTCACATGAACAACATTGTGGTTACTAGATTCCCCCCATTATCAAATCCCCACCACATACCCCATTACAGTCACTGTCCATCAGTGTAGTAAGATGCTGTAGAGTCACTACTTGTCTTCTCTGTGCTATACTGCCTTCCCCGTGCCCCCCTACATTATGTGTGCTAATCGTAATTGTGCCCTCTTGTATAATTAAAAGTAAAATCAGTAATAAACATAAAGATGAGTTTTAGGAAGTGTAACAAATTTCTGACTTTTCCCATCAGGATTACTTTTTTTTTTTTTGAGAAATGTCAATATTCAAAATCTTTTGCCTGCAGCATATTTTTAATTTGCCTTAGGAGTATCCAGTGCTACTTAAAGTGTACTTTAATCACATTCACTCAAAAATGCTTATTCCTCTCTGATCTTTTTACTAAGGATTTCAAAAAGAGCCTGAAAAGTTTTTTACTAAGAAAAATTGAAGTATTGTCTAAATAGAAAACAAAACATAAATGTCTATATTGATTATATTTGGTATTCCTACTGGAGCCCTGCGGCAAATATTGAAATTTTACAACATGAGAATTAAATTGAAATGTTTCTAAAAGCAGAATGGCATAGTGTAAAGAGCTCAGGCTTGGAACTGGAGGACCCAGGTAGGATTTGTTTATTCATTTAAAAAAATCTAATTTAGTGATTGCATTGACCTTGACAATCTAAATATTATGGTAAGCATGACTGCATTTCCTACCTTCATGGAGTCTATTTCTCATAAGAAAGATAGAATACACATAATTGTGAGAAGTTTAAAAAGGAAAAGTAAAATGTACCATGGACTCATGATGGATATACCAAATCAAGTGTAAGGAGTCAAGGAAATCCTTCTAACCTAAGACCTAAATGTTCAGAAAAACTAAAGGAAGGAGTAGGAGAGGAGGTAGCAGGTGAAGCAAAATGGGAAGGTATTGTGTATTCTCCAGAAGGGTGTTTCATAAGGTAATGACATGAACATGTTGGCATTTTAAATGATGTTTCTGCTACAGAGCAGAGCATAGGTTAGAGGGCAGCAAGGGTATATATAAGGAGATCTGTTAAGAGCCTCCTACAATGCAACAAGAAGGCATAAAGCAGCTGACAGCCATGGAGATAAAGAATAGTAAGCCATTTTGCAACACTAGAACTGACAATTCCATAAACAAGGGTTTGATGTTGCATCAGTTAGGATTGAGAGAAAGAATAAGTCAAATATGATGCCTCGATCCCAGATTGAGGAGCTGAATGTGTAGAGATGCAATTTACCAATCCAGAAAACACAGGGGAATAGAAACTTTGGGGCTGAAGGTGATAAGATGCTTTCAAAATACTCAAGAGAAGATGTACATTAAGCAGTTAGATATACAGGTTTGATTTTCTGTTCAGGAGGCTGGGTTGAAGAAAAGTCTTAAAAAGTACTTAGCAGATACATAAGGAACTCATACAACTCTATAACCAAAAAACAAATAATTCCTTTAAAAATGGGCAAAAGACCTGAATAGACGTTTTTCCAAGGAAGACATACAAATGGCCAACAGACACATGAAAAGATGTTCAATATCATTAATCATCATATATGCAAATTAAAACAACAATGAAATATTACCTCAAGTCAATGGAAGAACAAGAAATAGCAAGTGTTTGCAATGTGGAGGAAAGGGAACGCTTGTATACTGTTGGTAAGAATATAAACTGGTACAGCCATTATGGAATTCAAAAAATTAAAAATAAAACTACCATATGATCAAGTAATACTACTTCTGGGTATATATACAAAGGAAATGATAACAGTATCTTGAAGAGAAATCTGCACCCATGTTCACTGCAGCATTATTCACAAGAGCCAAGACAGAGAAGCAGCCTAAGTATCCATCAATGGATTAAGGCATAAAGAAAATGTGTATATATACATACATACACACACACACATATACATACATATATATATATATATTATTCAGTCATTAAAAAAAAAGAAATCCTGCCAGTTGTAACAACATAGAAAAGCCTTGAGAGCATTGTGCTAAGTGAAATAAGTCATAAAGAAAGAAATACAGTATGATCTCACTTTTATGTAGAATCCAAAAACACTGAAATCATAGACAGAGTAGAATGCCAAGAGTAGGAGGGTGGGGGCTATGGGGAGATGTTGGCCAAAATGTACAAACTTCCAGTTATAAAGTGAGTATATTCTGGAGTTCTAGTGTACAGTACAGTGACTGTAATTAAAAATAATGTGTTATATCCTTGAAAGTTGCTAAGATAGTAGATTTCAAATGTTTACTACACTCACTAAAAAGGTAATTATGTGAGGTGATGGATGTCTTAACTAACCCTACGTGGTGATCACTTTGTTATGGAAAACCTGGACTGGATTGCTGATGGAAGAACCAAGTGGCACCCAAAGGTCTTGGAGGATGCAGGTTAATTTCATACTGGTGGGCTCAGAGGAGAGTGATCTCCAAAGGTCTGAGCCCCAAGTACAGCAGGGCCATGCCTTTTGTACATTTACTACAAAGCTAGGGGAACATCACCACCCAGGAACTGTTGCAGTAGGAGCTATTAGATCATGATAGGTGTATTCAGGATGCTAGTTATATTTTAATCTATTTTTGTAAAGGTTGCCTAGATATGGTATTTTTAACTAATGGGCTTCCATGACTATGATCAAGCTGTTTCATACTACTGACTCTTGGTAAGGGGAGGGAATACATTGCTACATTGTTTCAACATTAAGCACCTAAGCACCTTGTGATTCCTCTACATTTCAGAAACCTCAACACAAACTTTATCTCCTTGTCTTCTTCCTTGGCTTCCCACCACACCTGCCAAGAGGGGAAGGGATTTGAGAACTTTCTGAGTATTTTTCTCATCAAATTCATAATAAATACATGTATCATCATGTTGTATACCTTAAGTTTACACAATGTCATATGTCAATTATATCTCAATATCTGTTCCATTAATGATGGCTATAAAATGACAACAAAACATCTTAATTGCCTGAAAAGGACAGAATAAGAGCAATAAATGCAAACACTCAGAATGGTTGGTTACTATAACCAAGGTTAAATTGTGTATAGTTTTCTAAGATCAGTGGTGCATAGTGGGACTAAAAATCTCTTCCAACTCTTCAGACACTGAGGGTGAGGTAAAATGAATCTAAACCATGGAAAGGAGGTGACATCATCGGTTTCCAAATGCTTTCTTGCTGTTGGACATTTTATTTATTGCCCTTTAGCTGAAGTCCTTTTCCAATAATCCTTTGTTAAAAGCGCTAGCAATAGAATTGAGTAGATCATACCAGCCTCTTATTTCAGACATAACCCACAGTGTCAGGAGAAGATACATATATATAGACCATCCAGTACAATAATCCTGGAACTAGTGACCCAGGGAACTTGTGAAGTGCATTGACTTGGGAGTTACATTGTTTTGAGATCATTTAGAAAAAGTGATGTTCTTTGTATCCACCATATTTTTACCCACAAAATAAGGCCCTCAGCAGAAAATTCTAGATTTCAGGACAGAACAGGTAGATTCCTAGGTTAATGCAAAATTTCTTGTCTTCCTATCTACTACGACCAAGTATTTATTTTTAATTAGCATTATAATCGATCTTATTTTCATTATCCAATCATTTATATAAATAACACAAAAATCGTATTTAGGTATTTGGTAAAAGGTCACCATTTTCAAATTTTTACCATAAGATTTGGTGTTTGATGCACATTTTTCTCCCCATTAGTTCTGCCCTAATAACATGACTTTCCTACAAAAGGATTCCATATCCCTTGTGAAATATCTGAACAAATAGGAACACTGCACTATAACTTTGGTGTGTTTTTTTGCCACATAGCATCCATCACTCCTTCTTATGATAAATGTCCATCATTAATCCATAAGTACTTCCATAAGTACTACACAAGACTGCCCACCCCCTGCAACCCCAATTACAGAAGTGGACATATGACCCAGTCCTAGACAGGTAAAGCATAACATTTCCATGGGTACATTGATTAGCTTGAGAATTGACTCGTGACAAAATCAGATTCAATAAAATTAGTTGTGACAGGATGTGGGTGGATCTGCTGAAAGAAAGCAAATTTTCTTTTATGCTTGTCCTCAGAGTATGAAATCTAACGCTGGTGGCAGCCATGTTGCCACCACACAGAGAGAAGTATGGTCCTGATGATATCACTAAAACCTCTAATCAAGCTGTCCTTTATGCCATTCCTTGACTTTTTAGCTCCATAAGACAGTATTTTATTACCGTTCTTCCTCCTTAAGTCAGTCTAAGTGTTTTCTGTTTCTATAATGAAAAGAAGTCTGATATTATGTAATTTAATCCTAAGAGAGACATGTAAAGTTTATATATGCCTACTAATTCAGTAAAATTTTTCTCAAAAAAAAGAAAGGAGCTTCTAAATTCTTTGGTAGAAGAATACATTTATTTATGCCAAATATGCCCATAATTTCTGTACATGTTTCATTGAAAATCAATGATAGAAAGGTAGCTAGATAAAGATAGTGATATTATTTATTCACTGGCTATCTTCTTGGATTGCCAGATATGCTGCAATTTGGGATTGTGAAAAGTCTGATTTCAAGCCTTAGCTCTACCACTGCTCAGCCTCAGTTTTCTCATATATGAAATAAATGACAAAAATAGAACCTACCTCAGGAGGTTTATGAATTGAAATAAGAATAAGATAGTGCTTGTAAAACTATACAAAGTGGGTGTTCAGCAAACTTTAGCTATTATTCATAGATGGCATTAAGGCAAAGAGATTTATTTTCACTGAAACTAAAGAAAATAAGAAATTAAGGTTTAAGTAGGCAAGTTTCAGTTAGACTTCTGGTCTTATATTATTCTGGTTGGACAAAGAGTCAAATCATATCAGATAAATGTAGGTCTTTTAAAAATTAAATATATTCTAGTTACAACCTGGCTATATATGGACTTAGATATTTGAATTTGTTATTATTTCTACAAGATGAATTACTTTTAGCATTTGGTCAAACTAACAATGACTAGAAGTGGTGGGAGAATTTGGGGCATTTTCCACATTCTTTTTAAGTTGTTTGGTGCATTAGACAACCTCTATCTGTAACTAGATTAAATATTTTTCTATTGTGAGGGGAAAGATGGCAATGGCAAGAGTATTTTCCAGTTTAACTGGAGCTATTTTGGGACAAGCAAAGGGGAGATGGTTTAGAATGTGGGTCTTCTTGCTGTTACCCTGACAAATTTCACTACATACCACACATACCCTCACATAACAGCACCTATGAAAAAACAGAAGCCAGTTCCATATGTCATGCTTATCTAATATATGAACCAATATTCACCAGCACTTATTGTATATAAAACTCTCTTAGATCTAAGAGAAAGCTAACTGATACTTTTAAAAAAAGATGTATGTGAAATAGAACAGAATTTCCATTTTGTCATTTTAAACATAAATAATCCATTATTAAAATTCTGAGATTTTAACAAATACAATGAAATTATCCTTTAGTGCAATGTACTCTCAACTCTCCTCAGGTTGGTTTCCACTTTAAGGCAATTTGTAACTTAGGGAATATTTAAGTCCAAGTTCTTTAACACAAAAGAAAAAGTTTCCTATTTGACACATCACATGGATTGAAGCTTAATGTTTTGGTTCTTGCAGTCCCAACTAAGAATTATATGAACTATAATAGAAATAAAAATGAAATTAGGAGCTAAGAAATGCAGAGATATTTCACTAAAATGAAAGAAAATGGGAGCTTTTTGTTGAATTTACTTTCATCCTGACTGTATCTGTAATTTGCATCTCTCTACATTTCTATTTCTTTTCAGGAGCAAGTTGAAAATCTTAAGACATGTAGCTCTATGAACGAATATGATCAGTCAGATAAGAATGTTCTCCTTGTTTCCCAAGCCCCTACCACCTCCCCAGTCCAATTTTTTTTTAGTCTTTATTTCTCCAGGAAAATGAAAATAGGAGTTTCTTTCTTTCATCCTCAGCTAGAATCTCATGGCTGGTGCTGTCAATTTTTCTGAAATGAAGATTCTTAACAAAGATGAATTAACTCCTACCCTGCTCTCCTTAATTTTTTTCTTTCTTTATCTGCTTCTTTGCCAAGCCTAGACTTTTTCTGCCCATTGATCTGAGAGAGAGTGCATGAGTCACAAGGTGTCTACTTGCCTTTAAACATACATAATGAGACTTAGTTTCTGAAGCAGCTAGTGACAGGGTGTGGGTAAAATCATAACATTTCCAGAGTATCTCCCCTGGCTTTAGTGCATTTGCATATCCTCATGGGTGGAGAGAAGTTCATCTCCATGTCAGTGGGTAATTACCTGCGCAACCGAGGGCGTGTTCTGAACCTGAGAGTTTAAGGGGAGGGGCTGGCTTGCTTTCTGGCTTGCTTCCTTCCAGAGCAGCGGGAGAGAGATGGCACTGGACTGTAGTTTGTAAGCAATAAACGGGTTTTAAACTTTGTTTCTCCCTTCGACTGATTTCGGTTTTTAGAGGTATTTTGCCCCAGGATTTCCTCTCCCTGCACTTATCTGGCAGCAGTCGGCAGGGTGCCTCTGAACCCGAAATCTGTCATAATGGGTGTGACCTTTGGGAGGGCTGCTTCTTTGGAAGGTGGGGAGTTCCCAGCAGATGCAGGGGCAGAGGGTGTCGCCTCACCTGTTGTTATTCTCCCAGCTGTGGGGCTTCCAACTTGGGAACCCCTGCTGGGGAACTGGTCTAGGGTGGAGTACCTCTTAGAGGGGTGAGGCCTTCCCCAGAACTGGGGAAGGGTGGAAACACTGGAGGCTGCAGAATTAGCCCCCCATGAGTTGGAAGACTGCTTGGAGACCTTAGGGGGCCATGTAGTGGCTGGCGTTGTAGGGTCTCTTTTCATCAAGATAGTGGAAAATGTTATACAGGAGAAAGAGAGAATTATCGAGAGGGTTAGTGAGGAGAGAGGGATTTAGGCAGGAGAGAGATACACTCCAGCATCACTTGGAGATGCTGGGCGATAACCTATCAGATGCTGTTAAAGAAGAGAGACAATAACTGAAAAGACAGGTCGTGTTCCTAGAAGACTCCTTAGTGGCAAGGGGGGAGGCGGCAGGAAAGGCCATGTGGCAGGAGGCCATGGAGGAGGGGGAGGAAAGAGTGATGCCTTCAGTCCTGGATATGGTGGAGGAGGAGCCATTGGTGGAGGGGCCCGAGGGAGAAGAGGGGGTGGGAAACTGGCAGACCTGCTACTCAGGCCACCACTGCAGGTACCATCTTCTCCTGTTTTAAAGGCCTACCCAGCTGTAATTAAGAAAATAAAAATGAAACAACCGTGGACTCCTCAGGTGGAGGAGCAGCCCCCCTCCAAGTTGGGGAGCACTCCATGCTCCACTCTATACCCAGGATGAGCTGGTGGACATGAGCGCCTGGTATAGGAAGAGGCCATTGGAATCTCTGCCTACATGGCTTTTATGTCTCCAGGATTTGGGGGTGGAAACATTGTTGTGTCAGGTACTGACATGAGTAGAATGGCTTCCCTGATGACTCACCCTCCCTCCGGCAGCAGTTGCAAAATGCCTGTCATGCCCCAGGGAATCAGATACTCCTAGAATGGCTCACAGCTGCCATCAGGATAGTTTGGCCTAATCAGGGTGATTTACCATATTTTCCCAGTAGTTGGAAAATGTATGCAGACATCCAACAGGTACTACGGAAATTGGGTATGAAAAATGTCATCTATAATATGGACCCCCAGGACCCTGACAAGGAGGTGTTCACTATAGGAATAAGAAACCTGGTGCTGCATACAGCTCCCACATGCCTCTTTGGGTCCCTAGTGAATACTCTTGCCCTAGACCTACTCATACTTTAGGAGATCTGGGAGAGGTTAAAACAATAAGGGCATGGAGGAAAGTACGGGCCATGACTGAAAGGAGAAGTGCAAAAGGCCCCATGAAAGTCTCAAGGACGCAGATGTGGGTTGATTTGATAAAGTCTGGGGTATTGAAAGAAAAACTCAATGGGCAACCCAGTAGAATATTGTTAGAACTGTGACATCAATTAAAGCCAGAGCAGCAGTTCCAGTCGCTGAGGTCCAGGATACAGACACCAGACTCAAGGCCTCATGACCGGCCTGTGTCCCTGCAAAAATTAATGGGATACAGCACTCAGGATTTTCCTGGACCCTTACTCCCACAAGAGGATGATTGGGCATCGCGGTTCAACTGAGGGGGAGGTCAAAGTCCCCACCTTGGAGGAACGTGGTGGGGACCAGAGGCCACATGTAGAATTAGCAATTCATTGGTCTGCTGTGAATGCACAACGTGTCCTGGCACTAGCGGACACAGGAGCTGAGTGTTCTTTGATTCATGGTAACCCTGAGCATTTTCCTGGGACCCTGACTGTGGGGGTAAGACAATTAGAGTGAAGAAAGCCCAAATCTCCTTGGGGATAGGGTGTTTACCCCCAAAGAAGTATACCGTGTACATTTCTCCCATCCCTGAATATATTTTGGGGGTAGATATCCTGCAGGGACTGTGGTTACAGACCACTGCAGGTGAGTTCAGACTGAGGGTACGTGTGGTAAAGGCAGATCTGAGGGAACATGCTAAGCACCCACCTGTTGCTCTGCCTGCACCTCAGAGGGTGACAAATTTTAAGCAGTATAAAGTGTCTGGGAGCACAAGGAAATTGGATAAACCCTACAGGAGTTGGAGATGGTGGGTATCATAAAGCCCACTTATAGTTAATTCCCCAGTGTGGCCAGTGAGAAAGCCAGACAGCTCCTTGAACATGACTGTAGACTACAGGAATTGAATAAAGTTATACCCCCTTTGCATGCTGCTGTCCCCTCTATAGCAGGCATTCTGGACACCCTCAGCCATGAACTGGGAACGTATCATTAAGTAGTAGACTTTGCTAGTGTTTTCTTCTCTACTTACACAGACAGGAAGGCCAGGAAGAGTTTGCCTTCACATGGGAAGGCCGGCAGTGGACATTCACTGTCCTCCCACAGGGATACCTCCACAGCCCCACCATCAGTCATGGACTTGCAGCCCAGGACTTGGCTACATGGAAGAAGCCACAAACACTGTGGTTGTATCACTACATTGATGATATCATGCTCACATTTGATTCTCTTTCAGATTTAGAAGGGGAAGTTCCTAGACTGTTATAACATCTACAGGAAAAAGGATGGGCTGTAAACAGCACCAAGATTCAGGGACCTGGTTTGTCTGTGAAATTCTTGGGCATTGTCTGGCCAGGTAAAACTAAAGTTGTTCCTGAAGAAGTTATAGACAAGGTCCAGGCTTTCCCCACCCCTACCTCTGTGGCAGTATTCCAAGAGTTTTGGGGTCTTTGGGGTTACTGGAGAGTGTTTATCCCATACTTGGCACAAATTCTGAAGCCCTTATATCGGTTGGTATGAAAGAGTATCATGTGTGACTGGGATGAGACATTTGCAGCTGCTTTTACTGCTGCCAAGTGGGTAGTCAAGGCCATACAGGCCCTGAATGTAATAGACTCATCAAGGCCCTGTGAGCTAAATGTTCATGTAACCGAAGATTCTTATGGATGGGGTCTTTGGCAGTGGCTTGAATGGACATGCCATCCTATTGGATTCTGGTCACAACCATGGAAAGGAGCAGAGGTCCAGTACACTTGATAGAGAAGCAACTGGCTGCTGTGTACCATGCCTTGATGGCTGGCTATGGAGCCCATTTCTGGAACAGCTCTGACCAAGGTATTAACCACCTATCCCATCTCGGGGTGGGTGAGAGACTGGACCCAAAGGCCATGGAGTGCATGGCACAGACACCTACACTGGCCAAATGGGGTGCATATTTACAGCAATGCAGCACCCTCTCTACTAGCCCCTTAAGTGGAGAACTCTAATGCTTTTTGGGGCCAGTGACCTACAACAGTGGAAAGCAGGAAGAACTTGTTTTTCAGCTCTTGGTAGCCGAGACTCCTTACCAGGAAGGAAAAGCCCCTATACCTAAAGATGCTTGGTACACAGATGGCTCCAGTCATGGGCAGCCCCCAGAGTGGAGTGCTGTAGCTTTCCATCCTAAGGCTGAGATAGTACGGATGGAGGATGGAGAGGGGAAGAGCAGTCAATGGGCTGAGTTGCAGGCAGTATGGCTCTTGATCAACCAGGAGGTTTCTCCCATAGTTGTTTGCACTGACAGCTGGGCCATCTATCAGAGCTTGATACCGACATGGTACCATGCCAACTGGATGGTTGGTCACAAGCCGCTTTGGGGGCAAGAGTTGTGGCAAGACCTATGGGCCTCTGGTCAGACTAAGACAGTTACCATATATCATATGACTGGCCACTTGCTTTTGGCATCCCCAGGGAATGATGAAGCAGACACATTGGCCCAGGTGTGCTGGCTACAAGGAAAGCCTGCCTCTGATGTGGCCCAATGGCTACACCAGTGTTTGTTGCACATGGGGCAAAAGACAATGTGGGCTGTAGCCCATAGGTGGAGTTTGCCATTGATCTTTGAAGAAGTCAGCAGAGCCCAGAAGGAGTGCCTTGTGTAAGAGGGCCTTACACTGTGTCCTGCAGCAACATGGGACAATAGTAAGGGAGTCAATACCCCTTGTCAGCTGGCAAATAGACTATATTGGGCATCTGCCCATATCAGAAGGATATTGGTATGCCATGACTTGTGTGAACATGGCTACTGGACTATTGGTGCTTTTCCAGAATGTCATGCAGATCAGCAAACCACCAAGAGGGGCCTGCAGCTTATGGTGGGCCGCAGATCAAGACACCCACTTTACTGGACATGCATTACAAGAATGGGTGCAGCAATTAGAAATAAAGTGGAAGTTTCATGTACCATGTAAACCTACCAGGGCAGGCATGATAGAGAGGTACAACAGTTTGCTGAAATCTGGCCTGAAGTCGGACACCAATAGTCTTTGGGGTTGGTCAGTTCACCTATGGACAGTGCTGCGGCATTTGCATGAGAAGCCACGTAAAGCAGCTTTGAGCCCAGTTCATGTAACCGAAGGATGTTCTCACACACTGATGCCGGGGTTCTTGTTTGCAGAGCCGAAAAATGAGCTTCACAAACAGTCAAGGTAGGAGAGCAAGGTACAGGCTTTTATTTAGAGATACAGTGAAAGGACAGAGCTCCCAGCTCACACCAGGAGGAGACAAGAGAGTCCATAGTGGTGCGTTGTCTAGGGGGTTTTATAGGCAGCTGAGGATTTTTTGAGAACATGAAAAAAATTAGGGGTGTGGACTTAAGTGGTCTCTGAATATTTAGAATTAACTTAACATAAGCAACTTCCTCTGATGATTTCTCTCTGAGATACTAGCATCTAGGTCTGGGGGCATATGAAACAAGGCCACCTGCTCAGCCCCCACAAGGTGGGCTAAGGTATTGTTTGCTACAGAGTAAGTGAAGAATTTCTAACATCTTAACTTCTTGGGTATTAAAATGCATCTTATCTTTAAGGTGGAATCTTTCCTGCCTTTTACTGTGTTGTTTATGCCTGGGCTTACTTGCTAATTAGTTGCCCAGCTTGCAAAATCACTTCATCAGATCTGAAGGAGGAAAGACAGCACATAGGCCTGGGCCTTTTAGTATGCTAAAGTGAATCTTACACGTGATTATAAATGGTTAGCATAATAAAACATGTGCTACTCTTCTTTACTGGGGAACATTAACTGATTTCACTGAAGAATGATTCTAGAGCTCAATGTTTAACATAGAGTTTTAGCAGGGGGGTTTACTTGCATGTCATTACATTGCTCTGACTGCAGATATCTCACCCTGCCCTCTCCGGAGGCCCTCACCCCACTATGACTACATCCACGGTCCCTGTCTCAACACCATCCTGCCTCTCCTATACAATTGTACTTCCAAACCAAAGAAGAGCTACTGAATTCAGGATATGGTCAGCAGAGCAACATCCTGCTGCCAGCCCCTACTGCATTAAGCCATGAAGACTCTGTGAATGGACCTGGTCCTTGACATTTCGACATATGAACCAGCTATGGCTGGCCCTTCTGGCACCTTGGGGAAAAGGCCTGGAAGCTGGTCTCCTGTGAATTCCTGGAATAACAGCTGAATGGCCCCCAGAGGTCACTTTAGTGTACCCAAAATGTCCAGGAGGTAAGAGCATCTTGTGGGGAAGTTTTGTTTTATCTTTATGGCCAGTGCATGTACCTCCCATAGCCCTATATATTGACCCATGTGTAACTCCCACAGGGAGGAGGGTGAAAGTTTGGTATACTGGACCTGGATGAGATCCCATTCCTGCCACTTTTTTAAAATCACAAGCCCACTATCTTGCATGTATTCTACCTGATGGACAAGATTTGCCTATGCTGGGGTTATTAAAACATGTATCTTATTGCCCTTAAGGTTATTTTCTCCTACAGTCCTTGTGACCCAAATGCGCCCCCTGGCTGCAGCTGCCCTACGATGATTGCTCTGAATCCTTAGCTATTGCCTGCCTGTGGAATAGGCGAGCTATGGACTTAATGTGCATAAGACTTTGAACCTCACTGAATCTGGCTTGATGATTGTCATGAGTTTATTGCTGTTGTTATTGTATTTTAATAGTCTGGTCACAGTTCTCCAATTTTCTCACCCAGGGACTATTATGGAAGAAGGGGAATGAGTAGATTGTAAGGCGAGATTTCTGGAGGGGTGGCCTGTGGCTAAAATTGTAACATTTCCAGAGTATCTCGCCTGGCTTTAGTGCATCTGCATATCCTCAAGAATAGAGAAGTTCATCTCCATGTCAATGGGTAATTACCTGGCAACTGAGGGTGTGTCTGAACCTGAGAGTTTAAAGGGAGGAACTGGCTTGCTTGCTGGCTTGCTTGCTTCTGTAGCAGGGGAGAGAGACGGTGCTGGACTTCAGTTTGTAAGCAATAAAGGGTTTTAAACTTTATTTCTCCCTTTGACTGATTTCGTTTTTTAGAGGTATTTTGCCCCGGGATTTCCTCCCCCCGGACTTACACAAGGGCCACAGGATGAAAATTGTGTTGTCTGTCTGGTCTGCTCAATGCATCATCACTGAAGCACTGGCTTCAGCTTGTACACTTTCCCGTGTACCTGACATGGCAGGCATAGGGGAGTTTTCCATTCTTTTATTAAACAAAGGGAGGTGGGGGATATCCCAGGTAAAGTGTAATGGAAATTGTAAATGGAAAAGAATATACTTATATATAAAGTTCAAAAGCAGGCTCAAAACAATATGTGATGACAGAAATCAGGATTGCTACTGTCTGCATGGAAGAGAGAGAGCCCAAGGGGAAGCTGCTGGGGTGCAGACAATAATCTCTTTATTTGGCTACTGGTTCCATGATAATTCATTTGACTATACATGTATTATTTGAAATCTTTATGTATTTTTGTGATACTTCAATAAAGATTTATTTTAAATAAAACAAATTTAAATTGGGAATTTATTTTTGTGAATTAGCTTTGTGAAGGCTTTCCTTCTGAAGGGAGTATTTCCAGTAGCTCATTGAGACTTCAACAATGAGCACAAGATTGGGAACCTGGGTACCTCAGTTCTCGTTCTACCACGACGTGACTAGCTCTGTTCCCGGGACTGGTTATGTAGCATGTGGTCTTTATGTCTCCTTTGATCAAAAAGGTATTTAGGTTAATCTTTAACACTCCTCCCAACTCTAAAAGTATCATGGTTCCAACAATTCTCCTTTTCAAGTGTACACCAGTCACCCAGCCAGATGTGGTATACTCTCTCCTCCTAACCTAACTGTAGATAAAATCCATACTATAGAAGGTGAAAGGTCATTGTCAAGGAGGGCTTATTATATGGTATGTTGACAAAAGACTCATTTACAAAAGCACATGATATGTCTGAGACATATAAAGTATACAAATGAATTTTTTCCTCTCATGTGACCTTTTAAAATCAGAAGTATTATTTATAGAACCCACCCATGCCTTTTATGTGCAAAACATTTCTGACCTTTGCAAATGCGAGACATGGAATTCTGAATGACTTTAAAAATCAATTAATAAAGACTACAAAGATATTTACCCATGTAGTTATAAAGAAGTTTCAGAAAAAACTTTTAAAGCAGCCAAAAAAACAACCTAATAAATGATAAAGGTCATGTTGATTATAGAACAAACTCCCTTTCTAAACTCCTCTAAATAATCATTGCAGTCTGGCTGTTGTCTGATAAGAAGTTAATTATCTCATATTTCATTTTAAAAAGCAAACTAAGATCTCAATTAAATGATAAAATTGGGGGAAAAGTGACATTTTTTTTGTTGTTTTCATCCTTTCTTTTGGGGACATGAATGTGACAATTGGTTGACAGAAAAGTACTTCCCCTCATTCCCCATGAAGTCCATGCCCCCTGCTGGGGTGCTCCTTACAGGAGTTTTAATTCTTACTGTAGCCTCACACAGTTGGAAGAAAAAGCTTATTAATTTCACTACTGTCATAAGTTTCCACAGTGGGATTGCTGTCTGCCACCGCAGTGTTCTGAAGGCCAGGTCATTACTCCTCCTGAAAAGAGTGACTTGCCCTTTCAAATCTTTGAGCCAGTTTCTTGAGACCCATAACAGGTGTGAAATGAATTTTGCACTTCACCAACCTACCTTATACATTTCCTTTTCAGCCTCACTCCTTTAAAAATAATAATAATAGAGAGATATTCAAAGATCATCAGACTTTCAGCAACTGGCTTACTTCTCTCTCGTACTGCAAGATGCAGAGCATATTCATACAGCTCTAAATTAAGGAGACTACAGCTCTATTGTTTCTTGCTCTTCATATAAATTCCTCATCATTTTCTATTCCTCCCTTTTCTTCCTAATCCTGCTTTTCTTTGCCTCATCAGCATATCCATGTGTCATGAATGTTTTCAGTCCAAATATTGCAAAAATAAGCCTGGCTACTAAAGACTCCTCCCACAATTTACTCCTTATTAGGGTCCTTCCAATCTTTAAAGGGCAACTGTGACAACTTCAGCCAATGCGGAAGGGGGAGATTCTGGTACTTATTATTGCAGCTTTAAAGTACACTTTATTGGGGGAACCTGAATAAGATTTGAAAATTGGAATGAACAACATTACTTCAACAGGCAATTGAAATATCCAATGGGTGTCTGAGTAGGAGTCTTTCATGGCTTTTCTCTATCCTATTTCTATGAGAAAAAAGACTGAATTTAAAGGAAACATGTAAATATAGGTGTTTCAGAAGTTTTCTTAAGAGTTCATATTGTTAAACAATAGAAAACACTCTGACCAAGAGTTTAATACTGCTTCTAAACAACAACTTATTTATACACAATTTAGCTGACTATATTCCTGTTCAGTTTTGAGGAAGCAAATTAATGCTGAGACTGAGTTTGTCTTTGCCAGCAATTTATTCAATACAGGTTCACCGTGGGAATTTGATAAACAAATAGCAGCAGGATGTCTCTTAATAAGCCAAGAAAGAAATAACATACTCCAAAACAACGATAGATGAGTCACACTATCGTTCCAGGCAAGGGGAGGTGGAAGGAACAATGTCTGAATTTAGTTGACTTGTGCCTTTTTATGAGGTGGTACTCCAGAGAGACGGCTTAGCCAAGGGAGAGCTGATGTCCAGCTGCCAGCCCAAAAGTTCTAGCCTCCTGTTGCTATAACATGTTGCTAGGGAACAACAGTGCACATTTTGATGGGAAAGCTGTGCTTTTTCTTAGGTCAATGCACGGCTTTCGCCACTGCCAAATGAGGAGTTGCCCTTACCCTGGCACTTCACAGATCAGCAAAGGGTAGTCTTACCCAGCCCAAACACTATCGGATAGTCATCACAAATTCTTCGCATTTATAGCCCTTTGCACAATTGCTTCTTCATATGTTTTTATTGATGAGCCCTGGAGGGGGACCCCAGCAGCCAAGCTACTGAATTCTTACTGGACAGAATAAATGAAATAATGATCTCCTGACACAACTTTCTTTATTCTTATATCAAAATAACTTGACCTCTAAAAACAACTTCATTTAAAAAAATCTTTGTCATAAACAAGTGGCTTAAAGCAATTTCATTTAAGTCACAAACAAGTGGATTTGAAATCATATCAAACAGACACATAAGACTCCCAGTATTAATTCTCATGCTAATTAGAAGTTAAAGCACACGTGCTTGAAATCCATAGATATCCATAGTTACTCAACCTCACCTGTGCATAGAAAATGTTAAGAAAATAGAAAACTAAGATAACTATAGATGGTATAACTAATTTTAATAAACTGAATTTTGGTATTTTGAAAAACAAGTCATTTTTTGTCGAGGTTATGTTTTTGGCAAGGACTATGACATTTATAGAAAAAATATCCTCTCAGGAAAAATATGGAAAATTGTTGGTAGCCAAACCTTATACACAGCAAATCTTTCCAGAATGTAAACCAATCATTCCTTCATTCCAGCCTGGAGAGTGAGTGAAGTCAGTTCTTCCAATGGCCTCGAAGTCACTAGCTATATTGTTTCCTAGGGTATTAGTGTAGCTGAAAGTTTCCCACTATCTCTGAGGTTGCTGTGATGCCAAGCCCTCACAGGCAGATGTGGAATGAGAATTGTCAGTGAATCAGTATACAGACCAGGATGAGGCTGAATGCTAATTGGAGACACCTGCCCACCAGTCAAAAGTCAAGACAATCATTCAGCATGCTTAATGACCTGGACGGCTGATGGATATCACTGTGGTAATGAGTACCAATCAACTATTTCAAGAAGAAAATTGAGTTGAAGTAGCTGATCAGTACTGTGTGGATAACATTCTGAAATCAGATAGCGAGTATAATTAGTCATTAAGATCCCCGTAGCCAACCCAATGGGTTTTATCTCACCCCTGAGGATCCATGTTACATTGCATGTGTACAGCCTGAGTTTGAATGTCCTCTTCTTTTATTCCCATTTATCATCCTCTGAGGGAATTGCTCCTGCCTGTAAAAATAGCCAAGAGATAGACGTGGGTGAAGAAATAAAGGAAAAAGATAACTACAAACTAAAAAATTACCCCCACAAAAATCAAGAGTTGGACATGAATTGATGGAATTATCTCCAACAACACTGGTCTATGTGTGTGTGTTTTAAAACATACTGAAGAATGTAAAGAATTCCTTAACGTTTTTGCCACAGAAAAATTCATGTTTTGTGTAACTTTGATTTTGGTTCTCTTACAAAGAAAAATTGCCCATAGACGAATGACTGAACTTAGCTTGGCTGAGGGATTTTACACTGGAGGGCTGTATTTTCTGAAGGACCTAAATAACCTAAGGGTTAAGATGGAAAGAAAGTCATACAATAGGCTGAAGCAAAACATTGTAATTAGCTTAACTAAAAGTCAACTTGACTGTGGGAAATAGGACAGGAAGAGTAAAAATAAGACTAGTAAAGGAATTTCTTTTTGAAGACTGTATTTTATACTTACCCAATGTTAGGCATCATCACATAGTCCCCTTATTTAATTTTCCATACAGTTTAGTGAGCTCCCTGCTGTTGTCACCCTTATGTAGATGACAAGCTGAGACTGTGAAAACCACCAACTTGCGCACCTCACAGTCAGGAAGCGTTAGAAAGAGAGACCTTCTGACAGTAGCACCTTTACTCGTTTTCATTTCAGATGATCTCTCAGATATAAGAGCAAATAAAGAAGGGGGAGGAGATGAGGAGGAGACAGGTGACCAGGGCAAAGCAAATGTTCCTGTGCATTTTAGTTATTTTGTCTGACAAACCCTTTGCCCAGGAAATTAGTTTCCATAAAATGAATTTACAAAAACTGAAAACGCATTTAAAAATGGACTAAAGACTTGAATAAATATATCTCCAAAGGAGATATAAAATGGCCAACAGATAAATGAAAAAATGCTCAGCTTATCAGGGAAATGCAAATCAAAACCACAATGCAATATCAGATATTTTAGGATGGCTGTTATAAAAACAAACAAAAGATAAGTGTTGGTGAGGGTATGGAGAAATTTGAATGCTTGCACACTGTTGGTGGGGGCCAAATGATGAATATAATTATCATATGAGCCATTAATCCTAATTCTGGGCATTTATCTAAAATAATTGAAATCAAGATCTTTTTTTTTTTTTTTTTTTTTTTTTTTTTAGATAATTATTTTTTATTGAAGGGTAGTTGACACACAGTATTACATTACATTAGTTTCAGGTGTACAACACAGTGATTCAACATTTATATACATGATAATTCTAAGTACCAGCTATCACCATACCAAGTTGTTACAATATTTTGACTATATTCCTTATGCTATACATTACATCCCGGTTGCTTATTTATTTTACAATTGGAAGTGTGTACTTTTTCTTGGTTGTTGTTGTTAGGGCATCTCTCATATTTATTGATC
The DNA here is from genome assembly GCF_030020395.1 of Manis pentadactyla. Taxonomy (NCBI): domain Eukaryota; kingdom Metazoa; phylum Chordata; class Mammalia; order Pholidota; family Manidae; genus Manis; species Manis pentadactyla. The sequence goes on from NC_080019.1 coordinate 38,204,417, forward strand.
AAATGGTTGTTAACAACAATAAAATTCTGTATAGGGGAGTCAATGCTCAATGCACAATCATTAATCCACCCCAAGCCTAATTTTCGTCAGTCTCCAATCTTCTGAAGCATAACGAACAAGTTCTTACATGGAGAACAAATTCTTACATAGTGAATAAGTTACATGGTGAACAGTACAAGGGCAGTCATCACAGAAACTTTTGGTATTGCTCATGCATTATGAACTATAAACAGTCAGTTCAAATATGAATACACATTTGATTTTTATACTTGATTTATATGTGGATACCACATTTCTCTCTTTATTATTTTTAATAAGATGCTGAAGTGGTAGGTAGATACAACATAAAGGTAGAAAACATAGTTTAGTGTTGTAAGAGAGCAAATGTAGATGATCAGGTGTGTGCCTGTAGACTATGTGTTAATCCAAGCTAGACAAGGGCAATAAAACATCCACATATGCAGAAGATTTCTCTCAGAACAGGGGGGGTGAGGTTCTAAGCCTCACCTCTGTTGATCCCCAATTTCTCACCTGATGACCCCCCTGCGACTGTGCCTGTCTTAGGTTGTTCCTCCCTTGAGGAATCTTACCCATCTCTGGCTAACCAGTCATCTTCCGGGGCCATACAGGGAAATGTTAAGTTGGTAAGTGAGAGAGAAGCCTTATTGTTTGAAATGGTTAGCTTTTTATTTCTTTGCATATTTATGCCCTGTGGCTTCTATGCCCAGCATTTGTCTTGAGGTATCTTTACCACTTGGAGGAGTTATGATACTCGGTAAATTTGATATGAGGCACGAATTCTATTTAAGAATTCGTTGTAATTAGGAAGGAAGAAGAAAAGCTATAGAAGTAGCAGGCGGGAGAAAACATGGGAAGATTGATTATTTCTTTGACATATCTTCTTGTAGAGTAACTTCAGCATGTATATATTTTAAGCTACTACTTAAATTGCGCACACACATTAACATAATAGGAGTATAGTTACATAACCAAAGCATACCTGTAATTACCAGCCATCTCCAGTGAAACCAAGAAAACCAGTTAGGCACCCTAGGCATTTGTGAAAACTTATCAATGATATGATGGTTATTATCTAACTGAATTTGAATAGTTTGAGAAAAATCAGACAAATTAAAACAACCCATTCCTGGGCACTGTTCACATCCCATATGTTCTTTTAACAGTAAATAGTCTGTAGTTGTAAGATTTTGGAGCGCTACAATTTGCACTTCTCCTAATTCTTGGTTGAGTTCCAACAGTATAGATCCAGTCAAATTTGTTGTTTTACTGTATGCACAGGCCAGCTTAGATATCTCCTTCATTCCCATGGCAAGTCCAGGAGCTGGTGGGATGAGTGCATCTACAGCTGTAGCAGTGCGTGGATCTTTGTTGGGGTTTTTTGATGATCATCTTCTGTCATGAGTCTTCCCGAGAGTGCTGATGTTGGAAGTTCTCTTTCATATCGTTTCTTAGTTCATTTTCGGGGTAGCCAAATTAGGCTTTGATCCTCTGTATAAACACAAACAGACCCTTTGCCTACACTTTTATATGTCCTTTATATCATTGTGTAGAACTCATTAGAGGTCACCACATAGGAACTGCATTTTTTTTTTTTAATCATTAATCTACACTTACATGACGAATACTTTGTTTACTAGGCTCTCCCCTATACCAGGTCCCCCCTATATACTCCTTTACAGTCACTGTCCATCAGCATAGCAAACTGTTGTAGAATCACTACTTGTCTTCTCTGTGTTGTACAGACCTCCCCTTTCTCCCACCCCGCTATGGATGCTAATCTTAATACCCCCCTACTTCTCCCCCCCTTATCCCTCCCTACCCACCCATCCTCCCCAGTCCCTTTCCCTTTGGTACCTGTTAGTCCATTCTTGAGTTCTGTGATTCTGCTGCTGTTTTGCTCCTTCAGTTTTTCCTTTGTTCTTATATTCCACAGATGAGTGAAATCATTTGGTATTTCTCTTTCTCAGCTTGGCTTGTTTCACTGAGCAAAATACCCTCCAGCTCCATCCATGTTGCTGCAAATGGTTGGATTTGCCCTTTTCTTATGGCTGAGTAGTATTCCATTGTGTATATGTACCACATATTCTTTATCCATTCATCTATCGATGGACATTTAGGTTGCTTCCAATTCTTGGCTATTGTAAATAGTGCTGCGATAAACATAGGGGTGCACTGATCTTTCTCATACTTGATTGCTGCATTCTTAGGGTAAATTCCTAGGAGTGCAATTCCTGGGTCAAATGGTAAGTCTGTTTTGAGCATTTTGATGTACCTCCATACTGCTTTCCACAATGGTTGAACAAGTTTACATTCCCACCAGCAGTGTAGGAGGGTTCCCCTTTCTCCACAGCCTCGCCAACATTTGTTGTTGTTTGTCTTTTGGATGGCAGCCATCCTTACTGGTGTGAGGTGATACCTCATTGTAGTTTTAATTTGCATTTCTCTGATAATTAGCGATGTGGAGCATCTTTTCATGTGTCTGTTGGCCATCTGTATTTCTTTTTTGGAGAATCGTCTGTTCAGTTCCTTTGCCCATTTTTTAATTGGGTTATTTGTTTTTTGTTTGTTGAGGCGTGTGAGCTCTTTATATTTTCTGGACGTCAAGCCTTTATCGGATGTGTCATTTTCAAAGATATTCTCCCATACTGTAGGGTTTCTTTTTGTTCTATTGATGGTGTCTTTTGCTGTACAGAAGCTTTTCAGCTTAATATAGTCCCACTTACTCATTTTTGCTGTTGTTTTCCTTGCCCGGGGAGATATGTTCAAGAAGAGGTCACTCATGTTTATGTCTAAGAGGTTTGTGCCTATGTTATCTTCCAAGAGTTTAATGGTTTCATGACTTACATTCAGGTCTTTGATCCATTTTGAGTTTACTTTTGTATATGGGGTTAGACGATGGTCCAGTTTCATTCTCCTACATGTAGCTGTCCAGTTTTGCCAGCACCATCTGTTGAAGAGACTGTCATTTCGCCATTGTATGTCCATGGCTCCTTTATCAAATATTAATTGACCATATATGTCTGAGTTAATTTCTGGATTCTCTAGTCTGTTCCATTGGTCTGTGGCTCTGTTCTTGTGCCAGTACCAAATTGTCTTGATTACTATGGCTTTATAATAGAGCTTGAAGTTGGGGAGTGAGATCCCCCCTACTTTATTCTTCTTTCTCAGGATTGCTTTGGCTATTTGGGGTCTTTGGTGGTTCCATATGAATTTTTGAATTATTTGATCCAGTTCATTGAAGAATGTTGCTGGTAGTTTCATAGGGATTGCATCAAATCTGTATATTGCTTTGGGCAGGATGGCCATTTTAACGATATTAATTCTTCCTAGCCATGATCATGGGATGCGTTTCCATCTGTTAGTGTCCCCTTTAATTTCTTTTAAGAGTGACTTGTAGTTTTCAGAATATAAGTCTTTCACTTCTTTGGTTAGGTTTATTCCTAGGTATTTTATTTTTTTTGATGCAATTGTGAATGGAGTTGTTTTCCTGATTTCTCTTTCTGTTGGTTCATTGTTGGTATATAGGAAAGCCACAGATTTCTGTGTGTTGATTTTGTATCCTGCAACTTTGCTGTATTCCGATATCAGTTCTAGTAGTTCTGGGGTGGAGTCTTTAGGGTTTTTTATGTACAGTATCATGTCATCTGCAAATAGTGACAGATTGACTTCTTCTTTGCCAATCTGGATTCCTTGTATTTTTTTGTTTTGTCTGATTGCCGTGGCTAGGACCTCTAGTACAATGTTAAATAACAGTGGGGAGAGTGGGCATCCCTGTCTAGTTCCCGATCTCAGCGGAAATGCTTTCAGCTTCTCGCTATTCAATATAATGTTGGCTGTGGGTTTTTCATAGATGGCCTTTATTATGTTGAGGTACTTGCCCTCTATTCCCATTTTGCTGAGAGTTTTAATCATGAATGGATGTTGAACTTTGTCAAATGCTTTTTCAGCATCTATGGAGATGATCATGTGGTTTTTGTCTCTCTTTTTGTTGATGTGGTGGATGATATTGATGGACTTTCGAATGTTGTGCCATCCTTGCATCCCTGGGATGAATCCCACTTGGTCATGGTGTACGTTGGTTTTGATGTATTTTTGAATTCGGTTTGCTAAAATTTTGTTGAGTATTTTTGCGTCTACGTTCATCAGGGATATTGGTCTATAGTTTTCTTTTTTGGTGGTGTCTTTGCCTGGTTTTGTTATTAGGGTGATGTTAGCTTCATAGAATGAGTTTGGGAGTATCCCCTCCTCTTCTATTTCTTGGAAAACTTTAAGGAGAATGGGTACTATGTCTTCCCTGTATGTCTGATAAAATTCTGAGGTAAATCCATCTGGCCCGGGGGTTTTGTTCTTTGGTAGTTTTTTGATTACCGCTTCAATTTCGTTGCTGGTAATTGGTCTGTTTAGATTTTCTGTTTCTTTTTGGGTCAGTCTTGGAAGGTTGTATTTTTCTAGGAAGTTGTCCATTTCTCCTAGGTTTCCCAGCTTGTTAGCATATAGGTTTTCATAGTAGTCTCTAATAATTCTTTGTATTTCTGTGGGATCTGTTGTGATTTTTCCTTTCTCATTTCTGATACTGTTGATTTGTGTTGACACTCTTTTCCTCTTAATAAGTCTGGCTAGAGGCTTATCTATTTTGTTTATTTTCTCGAAGAACCAGCTCTTGGTTTCATTGATTTTTGCTATTGTTTTATTCTTCTCAATTTTATTTATTTCTTCTCTGATCTTTATTATGTCCCTCCTTCTGCTGACCTTAGGCCTCATTTGTTCTTCTTTTTCCAATTTTGATAGTTGTGACATTAGACCGTTCATTTGGGATTGCTCTTCCTTTTTTAAATATGCTTGGAGTGCTATATACTTTCCTCTTAAGACTGCTTTTGCTGCGTCCCACAGAAGTTGGGGCTTAGTGTTGTTGTTGTCATTTGTTTCCATATATTGCTGGATCTCCATTTTGATTTAGTCATTGATCCATTGATTATTTAGGAGCGTGTTGTTTAGCCTCCATGTGTTTGTGAGGCTTTTTGCTTTCTTTGAACAGTTTATTTTTAGTTTAATGCCTTTGTGGTCTGAAAAGTTGGTTGGTAGGATTTCAATCTTTTGGAATTTACTGAGGCTCTTTTTGTGTCCTAGTATGTGGTCTATTCTGGAGAATGTTCCATGTGCACTTGAGAAGAACGTGTATCCTGTTGCTTTTGGATGTAGAGTTCTGTAGATGTCTATTAGGTCCATCTGTTCTAGTGTGTTGTTCAGTGCCTCTGTGTCCTTACTTATTTTCTGTCTGGTGGATCTGTCCTTTGGAGTGAGTGGTGTGTTGAAGTCTCCTAGAATGAATGCATTGCATTCTATTTCCTCCTTTAGTTCTGTTAATATTTGTTTCAGGTATGTTGGTGCTCCTGTATTGGGTGCATATATATTTATAATGGTTATATCCTCTTGATGGACTGAGCCCTTTATCATTATGTAATGTCCTTCTTTGTCTTTTGTTACTTTCTTTATTTTGAAGTCTGTTTTGTCTGATACCAGAATTGCAACACCTGCTTTCTTCTCTCTGTTGTTTGCTTGAAATATCTTTTTCCATCCCTTGACTTTAAGTCTGTGCACGTCTTTGGGTTTGAGGTGAGTCTCTTGTAAGCAGCATATGGATGGATCTTGCTTTTTTATCCATTCTATTACTCTGTGTCTTTTGATTGGTGCATTCAGTCCATTTACATTTAGGGTGATTATTGAAAGGTATGAATTTATTGCCATTGCAGGCTTTAAGTTTGTGGTTACCAAAGGTTTAGGGTTAGCTTCTTTACTGTCTTACTGTCTAACTTAACTCGCTTGTTGAGCTATTATAAACACAATCTGATGATTCTTTATTTCTCTACCTTCTTATTCCTCCTCCTCCCTTCTTCATATGTTGGGTGTTTTGTTGTGTGCTCTTTTTAGGAGTGCTCCCATCTAGAGCAGTCCCTGTAGGATGCCCTGTAGAGGTGGTTTGTGGGAGGCAAATTCCCTCAACTTTTGCTTGTCTGGGAATTGTTTAATCCCTCCTTCATATTTAAATGATATTCGTGCTGGATATAGTAGTCTTGGTTCGAGGCCCTTCTGTTTCATTGCATTAAGTATATCATGCCATTCTCTTCTGGCCTGTAGGGTTTCTGTTGAGAAGTCTGATGATAGCCTGATGGGTTTTCCTTTGTAGGTAACCTTTTTTTTCTCTCTGGCTGCTTGTAATACTTTGTCCTTGTCTTTGATCTTTGCCATTTTAATTATTATGTGTCTTGGTGTTGCCCTCCTTGGATCCCTTGTCATGGGAGTTCTGTGTACCTCTGTGGTCTGAGAGGCCATTTCTTCCCCTAGTTTGGGGAAATTTTCAGCAATTATTTCTTCAAAGACATTTTCTATCCCCTTTTCTCTCTCTACTTCTTCTGGAATGCCTATGATTCTTATATTATTTCTTTTATATTGATCACTCAGCTCTCTTAAAATTCTTTCATTCCTGGAGATCCTTTTATCTCTCTCTGCATCAGCTTCTCTGTGTTCCTGTTCTCTGTTTTCTAGTCCATTAATGGTCTCTTGCATCTCGTCCATTCTGTTTTGAAGTCCTTCCAGAGCTTGTTTTATTTCTGAATTCTCCTTCCTTAGTTCTTGCATATTTCTCTGCAAGTCCATCAGCATGGTTATGACTTTTGTTTTGAATTCTTTTTCAGGTAGACTGGCTAAATCTATCTCCCCAGATTCCTTCTCAGGGGAAGATGTAGCAGATGCCGAAGCTGTCTGGGTTAGTCTTGTCTGAATCATATTTTTTTGCCTTTTCATGTTGACAGGTGCTATTGACTGTCAGCTGGGAGGGCCAAAATTTTCACTTGCTACTGGCCTTTCTTTACTGGGGCAACTGCGACCCCTAGTGGCTTGTGTTGGGTAATTGCGTGTAGAGTGGGTCTTTGTGTCTTGCCTGGCCGGGAGGGAGAAATTTCCCTTTCTGTGGGCGGAATTTGTCTCAGGCTGCTTCTCTGCTTTCGCAGCGCCCGGTGGGGTGATGGATGGGGGGGCTGCTTGACTGTTTGCCTCCGTGAGGGGTCTCAGAGCTGTTGCCCAGGGGGTTAGTGCACCCGGTTTTCCCTGTAATTTCCAGCTGCTGTACTGTGACCTGGGTTGTTTCCGTCAAGCTGTTAAGTCCCTGTCCCTTTAAGACTTTCAAAAAGCCCCCGCTTTTCTTTGTCACAGGGGCATCAGCTTCAGCACCCGCTCTGAGGTCTTACCCCCTGTTCTTCCAGTATCCAGGGCCCCCTGGGCATATACTGTGTCTGCGCTCTGGCCCGGATGGCTGGGGCTGGGTGTTCGGCAGTCCTGGGCTCCGTCTCCCTCCCGCTCTGCCTATTGTTCTCCCGCCTGGAGCTGGGGGGAGGTGCGCTCGGGTCCCGCAGGGCCGGGGCTTGTATCTTACCCCTTTCACCAGTCGCTGGGTTCTCGCTGGTGTAGCTGCAGTCTGGCCACTGTCCTGCGTCTTCTGGTCTCTCTTTTAGGGCTAGTTGTGTTTGTTGTATTTTCAAAAGTATATATGTTTTTGGGAGGAGATTCCCACTGTCCTACTCACGCCGCCATGTTGGCTCCGCCTCTGAAATCAAGATCTTAAAGGGATATTAGCACTCATGTCACTGTGGCATTATGGACAATAGCCAAGATGTGGAGACAATATAAATGTCCTTTGACAGATTAATGGATAAGGAAAATGTGGTGTATACCTACAACAGAGCATATCCTATAGTAAATATTTAGCCTGAAGAAAGAGTTTTTAGCCTTCAAAAAGGACATTAGAAGGTGGTGTTCCATCATAGCTCACCAAATATCTTAAAATGACGCCTAACCATCAAAAAACAAGCTCAATACACCGGCCTCAACTTTGTATTTTGTCTCAGTCTTATACTTGACAACAGAGAAGTATCAAACATTTAAGAAGTGACTTGAATATAAAAGAAAAATGTCAAAGTTAAAAAGACTCCAAGAGACAGAGATAATTCAGGGGACGGAAGAGAACTTAAAAAGTTAGTACCTCAGAGTCACTTAATAACGTAGTGCATACATAGAATATGAACATGTATTTGCTCAATGAATAAGAAAAAAATCTGAAATTAAAATAATGATCAAAGAAATTAATATAAATCCAATACTAAGATTGAAAGTAAAGAAGAAATGCAATGCGCAAGTGGTCAAAACAATTATCCCTGTATATTTCTTGACATAAGGAAAGATAAAACACATTAAATGAATGAAATAGTTCACCATCTGATTCTAGCAATTCTGGAGAGAAAGAAGAAAGAAATTGTGGATAACAAATCTATAAGAGATAATACAAGAACTTTTCCTATAATCAAAAGACCCAAACTTTCATATTTAAATGTCTACCAACTATCCAGTACAATAACCAAACATACAAACAAATAATCAAGTAGAAGATATATGATTGTGAAATTTCAGAATACCAATAATGAAAAGATTTGAAAGGCTTCTATGAAGAAATGAACTTATTTCCAAAACCAAAAACCAGACTGATATAAGACTTCTTATCAACAACAATGAATGTTAAAAGACAATGAAGATAATGTTCTGAGGAAAATTTACATTAAATTTGTGTAGTCTGAAAATTATGAATTTTGAAAATTAATGTAAAAGCAAACAATCCACCTTTATGTATATATTTATTTATTTTTAAAATTGGTTTCAAGTATACAACATAGTAATTCAACAGTTATACACATTTTTAAATCCTCGCCCCAACTAGTATAGCTACCATATGTCAATATAGGAAGATGCTACAGAACTATCAACTATATTTCTTATGTGGTGCTTTCATCCCTTGACTAATTTATGACTGAGACTTTGTGCCTCTTTATTCCCTTCACCTATTTCACCCAACCCTTCCCCCATGGTAACCACCAATCACTTCTCAGTGTCTGAGTCCACTGCTGTTTTGTTCATTTTGAGGAAAAAAACCCAAAACTTAACTTAAACATGCTGAAATTTGTTTATTCCCCATTAACCATTTCTTAGTAAATTACTTTAGTAAATTACTACAGAGTTAATCAAGAAAGGTTTGTAATCTTAAAAGATAGTAGATCTAATCCAGATTAGCAATGAAGAGTACTCCCTACAAGAGTCCCCACACATATCTGCGCAGCAGGCTGGCAGAACCAAAGTTCAGAATGGAGTCCTTATTCAGGATTAGGAAGGTAAACAGGTTTTTCCGAAAACATAGGTGAAGAATAGATAAAACAGAAAATTGGGGTGGACCACTTGAATATATTGTAACAGTAATTGATGGAAGGTGGGAAAGAAAAATCCATTTGAAGGAGATATAGGAGGATTCTTTGAAAGGAAGGCTTTGGATAGAGAAGAAAAGAAACATAATGTTTATGCATGATTGGACTCAAAGCTAATGAATATGCAATGATATTTACTAGCTTCCACCTTTATAATTAAATCACAAAACGCTGGCTTTGACCTTTTCCCCACAATATTTTTTAAAATTATGGTAAGAGCACTTTACCCTTATAAGAAATTTGAAAGGGGAATTCTGTCTTTGTTGTCTCAAAGTTTGCCAACAACTTTGTAATTTTGTAAAACAATGTTTACAGCAGATCTCTAGAATTCACTCATCTTACATAACTGAAACTTTGTACCTGTTGAATGGCAACTCTCCATTTTCCCCTCCTCACAGCTCCTGACAACCATCATTATATTCTTTGTTTCCATGCGTTTGACTACACTAGATAATTTATTAAGTGGAATTGTGCACTATTTGTCCTTCTGTGGCTGGGTTATTTCACTCAGCATCATGTCCTCCAGGTTCACCCAAGTTGTTGCATATGACAGGATTTATTTATTTTACAAGGCTGAGTAATATTCTATGTGCAAACCATATTGTCTTTATCGATTTCTCTGTTGATGGACAGTTAGATTAATTCCACATCTTGGCTTTTATGAATAATGCTGCAATGAATATAAGGGTGCATATATCTCTTTGAGATACTGATTTCAATTATTTTGGATATATATTTCTGTGAAATTGCTTGATTTTTTGAGGAACCACCAGACTCTTTTCCATAATGGCTGCAACATTTTACATTCCCACCAACAATGTATAAGGGTCCAATCTATCTGCATCCTTGACAACACCAATCTTGTTTTATTTTTTTAATAGTCGTCCTAACAGGTATGATATATCATTGTGATTTTTGATTTACCTTTCCCCTGTTGATTCCCTGTTGAGCACTTTCTCATATTCCTGTTGACTATTTATATGTTCTCCTTCAAGAAATGTTTATTCAAGTCCTTCGTCCATTTTAATATTGGCTAATTTATGTTTTTGTTATTGAGTCATAGGAATTCCTTCTATATTTTGGATATGAATCCCTTATCAGACTAATGGCTTGCAAATACTTTCTCCTATTCTGTAGGCTACTTTTTCATTCTTTGACTGTTTCCTTTGCTGCGTGGAAGCTTTTTGGTTTGATATAGTTCCATTTGTCTTTTGTCTTTTTGCTTTTGTTGCTTGTGCTTTTGATGTCGTGCAAGAAATCATTTCCAAGACTAATGGCATGAAGTTTTTCCCTATGTTTTCTTCAAGTCGTCTTCCAGGAATTCTATAGGTCTAGGCCTGAAGTTTAAATCTTTAATCCATTCTGAGTTTATAAGGATAAGGATCCAATTTCATTATTTTGCATGTGGATACTGTACTTCACAGCACCATTTGTTAAAGAGAGTATCCTTTCCCCATTGTGTATTCTTGGCAACTTTTTCCAAGATCAGTTGCATGGATTTATCTTTGGGATCTCTATTCTCTTTCATTGGGCTATTTGTCTGTTTTTAGCACCATACTATATTGATTATTATAGCTATATAATATATTTTGAAATCAGAAAGCATGATGCTTCCACCTTTGTTCTTTTAACTCATGATTGTTTTGACTACTCAGAGTCTTCTGTACTTCCATATAAATTTTAGGATAGTCTTTTCTATCTCTATAAAAAATTCTATTTTGATCAGGATTGCATTGAATCTATGTGTCTATGTAGTAGGGACATTTTAACAATATTAAATCTATTCCATGAACACAGAATATCCTTCACTTATTTGTGTCTTCTTCAACTTCTCTCCTCATTGTTTTGTAGTTTTAAGTGTACAAGTCTTTTACCTCCTTGGTTAATTGTTTTCCTAAGTATTTTCTTTTTTTTAATGCTATTGTAAATGCAATTTTTACTTAATTTCCTTTTCAGATAGTTCATTGTTAGTATACAGAAATGCAATTGATTTTTGTGTATGTTGATTTTGTACCCTGCAACTGGCTAGTTTTAACAGGTTTTTTGTGTGGAGTCTAGAATTTTATATATATATATATATATATATATATATATATATATATATATATATATGATCATGTCATCTTCAAACAGATAATTTTACTTCTTTCTTTCATTTTGGACATTTAAAAATTTTTTTTCCTGCTTAATTGCTCAAGCTAGGACTTCTAATACTATGTTGAATAGAAGTGGGAAGAGTGAGCATCCTTGCTTTGCTCCTGATCTAGAAGAAAAGCTTTCAGTTTTCACTATTGACTATAATATTACCTGAGGGCTTTTCACATTTGGTCTTTAATGTGTTGAGGTAAATTCCTTCTATACTTAGTTTGTAAAGGGTTTTATCATGAAAACTTGTTGAGTTTTGTCAAATGCTTTTTTCCTTACATCTATGGAGATTCTAATATAATTTTTATCCTTTTTATCCTTCATTCTGCTAGTGTGGAATATCACATTAATTGATTTGCATATATTGAACCATTATCTTATCCCAGGGATAAATCCTACTTGGTCATGGTATATGATCCTTTTAATGATCTAACTTTAGCCTGTTTGTCTTTTATTGAGGATTTTGCAGTTATGTTCATCACAGATACTATCCTATAGTTTTTTTTAGAGTGTTTTTGTCTTGCTTGATATCAGGGTGATAATAGCCTCATAAAATGAGTTTAGAAATGTTCCCTTTTCTTCAATTTTTGGAGGCATTTGATAAGGATTAGCATTAGTTCTTTAAATATATGGTAGATTTCACTCTCTGAAGCCATGTGTTCCTAGGATTTTCTTTTGTTGGGAATGTTTGATTACCAGTTTGATCTCCTTGCTCATTATTAGTATGTTTAAACTTTCTAATTGCTCATGATTCAGTCTTGTTGTGTGTCTCTAGGAATTTACTCATTTCTTCTTGGTTATTCAATTAGCTGATGCATAATTGTTCTCAATGTACTCCCTTATTTTGCATATGGAACTCTGTGATGGAACATTCCATGAAATACCTTTTGGGAAAGACTGGATTACAGGATGCCTGGGATAATAGTGATTTCATATAATTAATGATTTTAAAACTGTGATCAAATTGATTTCATAATGCTAATGTATAAATTATTATGTTCAAATCTTGTAAAATTTCTGTTGCTTTGTGTTACATAATCAACAGTGAATGGCATAGCAGAGTTATCATTTGCAGAAGAGCAGATTGAAAAAAAGAGAAATAATTTTACTTAACATCATTTTTTAAAATTTCACAAATTAATTTGGTGATAATAGTGAGCCTGATTTTGAATAATGCTGAATATCTGGAGAGACAAAACCCAATAAATGAAGACGTATTTGTTACTGAACTCTTCAGATCTTATTATCATCAACAGTAGAGTGAGAAAAGCACACAGTAAATCCATCTGTATTACACACATAGGAGGCAAAAAGGAGACTTAAAAATTCAACATAAGAATTTGGAATCAGTTAAAAGGTAAATGTTAGAAAAAATCCTTGCAAAAGTCTTTTGGGAACTTTTTTACATTAATGATTTCTATTTTGAAGCATACATATAAGGAGAAAATCAATAGAACAGTACCTTGTATCTATTTCAATGAAGCACATTTCATACTGGAAACAAGTAAGTTCCCCAACAGGAAATGTGATTCAAATGTGGTTTTGGTACTTCTTAAATTTGCAAGTTTTGCTATAGGAACTATATAAGAGATGGAATCCAGAAACATATTCCTGACATCAAAGCTTGCTTCTTCAATGTCAGTGAAGAGCAGCCTCTCTAAAATGTCTGCTAGCAGGACAAAGTCTAATGTATATTATAAGACAATCACTGCCGTGACTTCTCGGCACCATTTCTTTGCCATATTCTATTGTTAGAAGTAAGTGTTAGGTGCCATTCACACTCAAAGGAGGGGCTCATATAAAACCATGAACACCAGTAAGTAACAATGGTGTTATTTAAATCTGCCTGTCATATACATTTTACATTAGGGTTAACTATGCTCAAGGTGATTCATTGATCTGCCCAAAGAAAATCAACACAATACACAATGTAGTCTGAGGGATGGAGGAGCTTAAATCAGAACACCAAGTTAAAACAAAATAAGTTATGGAAATCTAATGTACAGCAGAGTAATTATTATTAATAATACTGTATTATGTACTTGAGAGTTGTTAAGAGAGTATATCTTAAATGTTCTTACCACACACAAAAAAATGGTAATATGTAATGTAATGCAGATGTTAACTAAAGCTATGGGGAAATATGTTGCAATATATGTGTATAAAAAACACATTGTATGCCTTAAACTTACACAATGCTGTATGTCAATATATCTCAGTAAGGCTGAAATTTTTTTAATTTAAAAAAAGAAAACAGGAAACAAAGGTAAAAAAGTAGAAACAGAAAAAATGGTAAATGTCAACATCATTTTCTTTGTTTAACCAGGTACTTTCAAGCCTAAGCAAATTTCTGATTAAAAAAAGGCAGCTGTGGAAAATATAAAATTTCTCTCATGCCCTCAGAAAATTACTAAGTTTCTGCACATTATTCTATCTTTATAAAATTTATATTTGACATTTATATATTTAAATAATAATACAGATCAAATGGGAAATAGAGATCATTTCTATAAATAAATCTGAACCCAGACATGTATATCTTTATTTGCTTGAATCTTCACTAGGTTATCCCTCCACAGTAACCTCACATGCTGCATATTCCTTCACTGTTTTGCAAGAATTACTTTTGCTCTCTTTTCTGAAGCTAATTACTGTACACAGGAGGTATGTTGGTTGATAAATTCTGTTGCAGAACTGATAACACTGAAATCAGCATAAAGCACTCCAGCTTTAACATGAAATACTCCAGGGTCAATATAAAATACACCTTAAACCCCAGATGACATCAGAAGGCCAAAATCAGGGCATAATTTCAATAAGTTTCAAGGTTACCCAGTTTGTACTCTAATTCATACATTCCTTGTTAATCATATGTAAACCATCCCTGGGCTCAATTGGACAAGGCAGATTTGGAAATGTTCCCCTGCCTTCTCATTGGGCTGCCCTTCTGATAATAAAGATTTCTCTTCCTCATACCTGGTGATTTAGAGATTGGCTTACTATGAGTCAAGCACACAAATCCTTACTTGGGGTTTTGGTAACAAATCTAGATATATTTATCTTAAGGTAAACTATTAAGGAGAACATAATACTGTTATATATTAAACATTAATAAATATAGCTAGTTAATTATAAACATTAAATAATTAATGCTGGGTTAGTAGACTGGTCTGACATGTTCATGGTTCTTTGTATTTTTTAGAATGGAAGTTGCTGGAGGATAAGTACAATGAAAAAAAGATGATCTTCCTTTTAACTCTCGACAATTTACATGAATTTTCTTATGATAGCTATTTCTTAAAAGCTTATATTATTGTGTGTTCTCTACCAGAATGTAAGTAATCTGTGGGCTGAACACATATCTATATCAATCTTTTCTGTTTTACAAATAGAGTCTGTTATGGGTTGAATTGTGTCTGCCAGAAAGATTTGTTGAAGTCCTAACCTCTAGTACTTGTGAATGTGACCTCATTTGGAAATATGGTCTTTGTGGATGTAATCAAGTTAAGATGAGGTCATCAGGGCAGGCCATAATCCAGTGCAAGTGGTGTCCTTGTAATAAGAGAGAAAGGTCATGTGAAGATGCAAACGCAGAGGGAAAATGTCCTGTGGCAACACAGGCAGCCAGTGGAGTGGCGCGGCTGTGAGCCCAGGAATGTCAACCGTTGACAGCCACCGTCAGGAGCTGGGAGAGGCGTTGAAGGGCTTTCCCCTACAAGTTCCAGTGGGAAAAAGCCTTGGCCAACACCTTGCATTTGGACTTCTAGCTCCCAAAACTGTAATATAATACATTTCTGTTGTTTTAAGACACCTGACTGTGGTACTTTTTAGGAAACTAATTCAGTACTTAAGATGTTTATTCTCTTGCACATGGAAAGCACTGAAGTAATACATCTTGAAGTAATTAAAATCTATTGTGGTTATTGGACCAACAAAAATTATTTTACCTTACTTTAAGGAATCTAAGATGACACTGATTGTAAATAAACCATTGTTTTATGTACCATTAAACTAAATACTACTAATTACACTTTGATATAATGACTTCTTATTACTTGGAATTTTTTCACTTTTATACCTTTTGAAATACTTCTTTCTTCATACTACTCTCTTTCCTTTGAAATTAAAAAATATCCAATCTGAAGATTTTAATAATTTCCATTCCTTTTAATTATATTATGGTGAAAGATTCAATCATTTTGACAATAGTTTGGTAACAAAACATAACAAAACTTCATATTTGTGTGAATCTCTATACTTGTTAGTTTCCACAAAGTACTGAAATTTGCTATAAAACAAAATAATGCAATAGTGGGTATTATTGCAATTATGCATATTTATTTCATTAGTATCAGAATTAGGCCTCACTGTTTTATAACCTTTGCTTTTCTCCATAATTTTTTAAAATCCAGGTCATACAATAATATATTTTAGACATTTTATATCACAAACTTAAAATGTGGTATAAATACATTTAATTCCAGTGCAGGGATGACAACATGTACAGTTATGACTAAACTCATGAGCAACAGACAATGACAGCCACTCTGTGGTGCAGGCCTGACAGTAGCTACCAGTCTGCATTGGTTGTAAAATACATCTATGTTTCAAAGATGTTTAATTGTGGGGAAAAAAACCTTAAAATAAAAAACAAAGTACTAGAGAAAATAATGAAGCTGCACAGTCCAACTCAACATGGGAGAAAAAAATTCTATATGGAAAACAAAGGATAACCTAGATAGTAATTTATGTCATTTAGGCATGACTTTAATTGTTTACCTGCTTATTTAAGTTTGTTGTACCTTCTTTCTAAAGGTTATAAATTCTCATTATGTGGTTCCCCAAAAAATAATGTGGGGGAGGGAAAATAATTTTCTCCCTACACTTCTATGTTCTTGGTCAAAATCCTCTATAACAAAAAGACAGATTAATAGGAGAAAAACAGAAATTTAATAACAACTATACCACCTGTAAGCATTGGAGAGACCTAGAAAAACTGAATGGCTCCCTGAAATACCATTTGTAGCTAAACACAAAAGATGTTGGGAGTGAGGGAATGGTGTGGGAGCCAGTAAGGGAGGTTACTAGGAAAAGCACAGTACACAAGGGAAAGGTTGTTGTGCTGATTTAAGGTCTTCATCTTCTCCACTAAGTTTCTAGAGATTTAGAGACAGCCTCCTCTTCTTGGTATAGAGAAGAGAAAAATTACACTCCAAAATGGAGATTTCCCTTGTTAATGTAAATGTTTCATACAAAAAAATGTAATTTTTACTCTCAGAAATTTCCCTATGTCTGCTGTTTCTTAAAAATAACCAGCCTAAAATAATCCTTATATCAAAGAGGCATATTTTGGGGGTGATATAGTCTGGTCCCCTTCAGCATTGAACCAATTCAGTGCTTCAACATAGTATAAAGAAGATTAGGACATTTCTACAGAAAGATTTAGCAATTAAGAAGAAATGAAAGAAGGAAGGAAAGAAGGAAAGAAAGAAAGAGAGAAGAGAGAGGAAGGAAGGAAGGAAGGAAGGAAGGAAGGAAGGAAGGAAGGAAGGAAGGAAGGAAGGAAGGAAGGAAGGAAGGAAGGAAGGAAGGAAGGAAGGAAGGAAGGGGAAAGAAAAGAAAGGGAGACCCACTGGCAAAGATGGCAGAACATAAGGTCACTGTGATAACATTCCATGTACACACACAGGAAGCAACCATATCAAACACATCTAACTCTGAAAATGACCTGAGGACTTCAGAACAGAGCATCTAGACCTGTCAAAGAAGAGAAGACTGCATCAAAATGGGTAAAGATAAATGAGATCAGTTGGATCCAAGCCTTTCTCCCATCCCAGCCCACAAGTGGGAGGGAGAGGAACAAAGTGGGGAGGGCATATACGCTCAGGAACCCTTCCCACGTGGCCTTGGGAATCTGCTCTGGGAACATATCTATATTGTACTGTTTTTTTTAAATTAATGTGGCTGGACCCCAGGGAGAGATGGAGTGCTGGGCGGTTTGAAACTCCTGTCACTTATGGAGGAGCAGTATCCTGTTGCTCCTGCTGAGACCCAGCAAATAAGAGGCAGTTTAAAATACCTCTCAGCCTCAGGGAATGCACAGGAGGGGCAGGGATCTGAGATTTATCTCCACTGGAGAAAGGTTAGGCAGACAACTTTCCAGCTCTGTCTTAGCCCAGATGGCCAGATGCTTGTGGAATCCAGTTCTGAAACTCTCCATCTGCCCCACTGGCTGAGCCTGGTATTTTCCTGCATACCTGCACTGTCCACACACTTGGCCCAGTGGTGGTGAACGATTGTCAATGGATAGGCAGAGCATGTCCCTGGCCACAGTGAATTCCAGCAGAAATGCCAGACATCAAACAAAGGACATGCAGAAGCTAGCAGTGGAGATCTTCCATTACTGGCAGAGGCACAGAGAGTCTAGCAATGTGAATCCAACATTCCTGGCAGACAGGCAGAAAGGTGAACCCTATCCACATCCCATCAGCAGCAGTTGCAGCTCAGCCACAACAGACCTGGGCTATGGAAAGCAGGGTGTTTTGACTGCTGTATATATAGAAAGCTATAAATGAACCCATTGGTAATCACAAACTGAAAGCTTGTAAAACATTCACAGAAAATAAGAAGAAAGGAATCCAAACTCAACACTAAAGAATATCATGAAATTACAAGGGGAGTATAAGAAAAGGAGAAAGGAATAGAAAGGAACTACAAAAAAAACCCCTAGAGAACAATTAACAAAATGGTAATAAGTATATACCTATCAGTACTTAATTAAAATGTAAGTGGAATAAATTGAACCAATCAAAAGAGAGGACGGCTGAATGGATAAACAAGAGTCATCTATATGCTGCCAATAAGAGATTCATTTCAGACCCAAAGACGTATATAGACTGAAAGTGAAGGTATAGAAAGATATATTTGACACAATTAGAAAAGAGAGAAGACCAAGAGTAGCCATATTAATATTGGACAAAATAGACTTCAAATAAAGAAAGTAAGAAGAAACAAAGGACATTATGTAATGAAAAGGGGATCAGTCCAACAAGAGGATACAATTATAAATACTTATGCACCCAACATAGGAGCACCTAAATATTTACAGCAAATATTAACAGATCTAAAGGAAAAATTTGACAGTAACATAATGTTACTATGGAACATTAACAACTTCACTTACATCAATGGATAGATCATTCAGACAGAAAAACGTAAGGAAACAATAGTGTTGAGCAACACATTAGACCAGATGGACTTAACTGATATATATACAGAACATTTCACTCAAAATCAGCAGAATATATATTATTCCCAGTGCATATGGGATGTTCTTCAGAATAGATCACATATTATGACACAAAGCAAGTCTCAGTAAATTTAAGCAAACAAATTGTATCAAACATCTTTTCAGACCACAAGGGTATGAAACTAGAAATACATGAAAAAAAAACTCACTTCCCACAAACACATGGAGGTTAAACAACATGCTTCTAAATAATCAATGCATCAATGAATGGATCAAAGAGGAAATCAAACAATACATGGAGACAAATGAAAATAGAAATACAATAGTTCAAAATATGTAGTATGCAGCAAAAGCACTTCTAAGAGGAAGTTTATAGCAATATAGGTTGACCTCAACAAACAACAACAATCTCAAAAACAATCTAACTTTACAATTAAAGGAAGTAGAAAAAAGAATAACAAAGCCCGAAACTAGTAGAAGGAGGGTCATTATAAAACCAGAGCAGAAATAAATAAAAAAGAAACTAATAATAGAAAAATCAGTGAAACCAAGAATTGGTTCTTTGAGAAGGTAAAAAAAATAGATAAACTGTTAGGCAGACTTATCAAGAAAAAGAAAGGACGGAACTAAACAAACAACACAAATGGAAATGGTATGAAAATCCATATTTCAAAGCCCCCAGCACTCCAACAAATACCACAGAAATTCAAAGAATTATTAGAGAATTCTATGATAAATTATATGCCAATAAAATAGGACAACCTAGAAGAAATGGAAAAATTCTTAGAAATATAGAACCTTCCAAGACGGACCCAGGAAGAAATAAAAAACCTGAACCGACAAATTACCAGTAACGAAATTGAACTGGTAATAAAAAAATTCCCAACAAACAAAATCTATTACAAGATTGCCTCACAGGTGATTTTTACCAAATAATCAAAGATGAACTAATATCTGTTCTTCTTAAAATATTTCAAAAAATAGAGGAGGATGGAATCCTTCCAAGCTCATTTTACTAGGAAAACCAGCATCACTCTAATACAAAACTAGACAAAGAAACTACAAAGAAAATTATAGACCAATATACTTGGATGCAAAACACCGCAGGTAAATATTGCAAATCAAGTTCAAAAAGATCACCCATCACAACCAAGTGGGATTTATTCCAGGGATGTAAGGATGATACACTATTCATAAATTAATCCATGGATATACCATATTAACAAAAGGAAGGATAAAAACAATATGATCATCTCAATAGATGCTGAAAAAACATTTGACAAAATTCAACATCCATTCATGATAAAACTTTCAACAATCAGGGTACACAGGGAATATATTTCAACATAATAAAGGTCATATATGGTAAAACCACAGCTAACATCATCCTCAATGGCAAAAAACTGAAATATTTTCCTGTAAGATAAGGAAAAAGACAAAGATGCCCACTCTCCCCACTATTATTCAATATAGTACTGAAAGTCTGAGCCATGGCAATCGGTCAAGAGAAAGAGATGAAAGTCATTCAAATTAGTAAGGAAGAAATAAAACTCACTATTTGCAGATGACATGATACTACATATAGAAAACCTAAAGATTTGACAAAAACAGCTAGAACTAATGTATGGACTCCATAAAGTTGAAAGACACAAAATTAGTATGCAGAATTCTGCTGCATTTCTATATACTGATAACAAACTGTGGGAGAGAGAAATCAAGAAAACAATACCACAGTGGGACTGAAATCAAAAGTCTTCCTGAAAAATAATTCAAAACAAAAGTTATAACCATACTGATGGAGCTACAGAGAAATATTCAAGAGCTAAGGGATAAATTCAGGAGGGAAATAACAGAAACAAAACAAACAATAGAGGTATTTAAGAGCAGATTAGATGAGGTGGAGGACACAGTTAATGGAATAGAAATCAGAGAACAGGAATACAGATAAGAAGCTGAGACAGAGAGAGAAAAAAGGATCTCTAGGAATGAAAGAATATTAAGAGAACTGTGTGACCAATCCAAATGGAACAGTATTAGCATTGTAGGGAAACCAGAAGAAGAAGAGAGAAAAAAAGGGATAGAAAGTGCCTTTGAAGAAATAATTGCTGAAAACTTACCCAAGTTGGGGAAAGAAATAGTCTCTCAGGCCATGGAAGTCCACAGATCTCCTAATACAAGGAACCTAAGGAATACAACACCAAGACATATAATAATTAAAATGGCAAATATCAAAGCAGAGAACAGAGTATTAAAAGCAGCCAAAGAGAAAAAAAGATCACCTACAAAGGAAAATCCATCAGGCTATCATCAGACTTCTCAGCAGAAACCTTACAGGCCAGAAGGGAATGGCATGATATATTCAATGCAATGAAACAGAAGGGACTTGAACCAAGAATACTCTATCCAGCAAGATTATCACTGAAAATTGAAGGAGGGATTAAACAATTCCCAGACAAGCAAAAGTTGAGGGAGTTTACCTCCCACAAACCATCTCTACAATGTATTTTAAAGGGAATGCTCTAGATGGAAGCATGCCTAATACTAAATAGTTGTCACCAGAGAAAATAAAACCACAGCAATGGAAGTAGACCAAGTAAATACTAACTAAATGCAAAATTAAATCAACTAACCACAAAATCAGTCAAGGGATACACAAAAACTACAGAATAAGACACTTAACATGTAAAGAGTGGAGGAGGAAGAAAAAGAATGGAGAAAGAAGAGAATCATCAGACTATGTTTATAAAACTGTAATAAGTGAGTTAAGTTAGGTGGTTAGATAGAAAAGAAGCTGCCCTTGAACCTTTGGTAACCATGAATCTAAAGCCTGCAATGGCAATAAGTACATATCTACTGATAATCACCTTAAATATAAATGGACTGAAAGCACCAATCAAAAGAAACAAGGTTACAGTATGGATAAAAAAGCAAGACCCATCTATATGCTGCCTACAAGAGACTCACATCAAACCCAAAGACATAAACAGATAAAAAGTCAAGGGATGGAAAAAGATATTTCATGCAAGCAACAGAGAGAAAAAAGCAGGTGTTGCAGTATGCATATCAGACAAAATAGACGTCAAAACAAAGATAAAAACAAGAGACAAAGAAGGACATTACATAATGATAAAGGGGTCAGTACAACAAGAGGATATAACCATTATAAATGTCTATGTACCTAACACAGGAGCACCGACATATGTGAAATAAATATTAATAGAATTAAAGGAGGAAATAGAATGCAATGCATTCATTTTAGGACACTTTAACACACCACTCATTCCAAAGGACAGATCAACCAGACAGAAAATAAGTAAGGACACAGAGGCACTGAACAACACATTAGGACAGATGAACCTACCAGACATCTATAGAAAATTCCACCCCAAAGCAGCAAGATACACATTCTTCTCAAGTGCACATGGGACATTTTCCAGAAGAGACCACATGCTAGGCCACAAAAAGACCCTCAGTAAATTCAGAAGGACTGAATTTGTACAGACGAACTTCTCAGATCACAAAGATAAGAAACTAGAAATAAATTGTACAAAAAAACCCAAAAAGGCTCACAAACACATGGAGGCTTAACAACATGCTCCTAAATAATCAAAGGATCAATGACCGAATTAAAACAGAGATCAAGCAATATATGCAGAGAAATGAAAATAACAGCACAATGCCCCAACATCTGGGGGATGCAGTGAAGGCAGTTCTAAGAGGAACGTATATAGCTATCTAGACCTATTTAAAGAAGGAAGAACAATCCCAAATGAATAGCCTAAAGTCACGATTATTGAAACTGGAAAAAGAAGAACAAATGAGGCCCAAATTCAGCAGAAGGAGGGACATAATAAAGATCAGGGAAGAAATAATTAAAATTGAGAAGAATAAAACAATAGCAAAAATCAATGAAATCAAGAGCTGGTTCTTTGAGAAAATAAACAAAATAGAAAAACCCCTAGCCAGACTTATAAGGAAAAAAAGAGATTCTACATACATAAACAGGATCAGAAATGAGAAAGGAAAAATCACTATGGACACCACAGAAATATGAAGAATTATTAGAGAATACTATGAAAAATTATATGCTAATACCCTGGGCAACCTGAAAGAAATGGGCAACTCTCTAGAAAAATAAAACCTTCCAAGACAGACCCAGGAAGACACAGAAAATCTAAATAGACCAATTACCAGCAACAAAATGAATTGGTAATCAAAAAACTACCCAAAAACAAAACCACTGGACCAGATTGATTCACTGTTGAATTTTATCAGACATTTAGAGAAGACATAATACCCATTCTCCTTAAAGTTTTCCAAAAAATAGAAAAGGACGGAATACTTCCAAACTAATTCTATGAAGCCAGCATCACTCTAATACCCAAACTGGGAAAAGCCACCACAGAAAAAGAAAACTACAGACCAATATCCCTGATGAACATAGATGCAAAAATACTCAACAAAATATTAGCAAACTGAATTCAAAAATACATCAAGAGGATCATACATCATGATCAAGTGGAATTCATCCCAGGGATGCAAGGATGGTACAACATTCGAAAATCCATCAACAACATCTACCATATAAACAAAAAGAAGGACAAAAATCACATGAGCATCTCTATAGATTCTTAAAAACCATTTGAAGAAATTCAACACACATTCATAATAAAAACTCTCAACAAAATCGGTATAGAGGGCAAATAACTTAACATAATAAAGGCCATATATGACAAACCACAGCAAACATCATACTTAACAGTGAAAAGCTGAAAACTTTTCCTCTAAGATCATGAACAAGACAAGGACTCCCACTCTGTCTGCTTTTATTCAACATAATACTGGAGGTCCTCACCACAACAGACAACACAAAGAAATAAAAAGCATCCAGATTGGCAAGGAAGAAGTCAAACTGTCCCTGTTTGTAGATGACATGATATTGTACATAAAAAAACCCTAAAGAATCCACTCCAAAACTACTAGATCTAATATCCGAATTCAGTGAAGTTGCAGGATACAAAATTAATACACAGAAATCTGTGGCATTCTTATATACTAATGATGAACTAGCAGAAAGAGAAATCAGGAAAACAATTCCATTCAAAATTGCATCAAAAAGAATAAAATACCTAGGAATAAACCTAACCAAGGAAGTGAAAGACCTATACCCTGAAAACTACAAGACACTCTTGAGAAATTAAAGAGGACACTAACAAATGGAAATTCATTCCATGCTCTTGTGTAGGAAGAACTAATATTGTCAAAATGGTCATCCTACCTAAAGCCATCTACAGATTCAATGCAATCCCTATCAAAATACCAAAAGCATTCTGCAACGAACTTGAGCAAATAGTTCTAATATTCATGTGGAACCACAAAAGACCCTGAATAGCCAAAGCAATCCTGAGGAGGAAGAATGAAGCGGTGGCATCTCACTTCCCAACTTCAAGCTCTACTATAAAACCACAGTAATCAAGGCAATTTGGTACTGGCACAAGAACAGACTCATAGACCCATGGAACAGAATAGAGAGTCCAGATAATAACCCAAGCATATATGGTCAATTAATATATGATACAGGAGCCATGGATATGCAATGGGGAAATGACAGACTCTTCAACAGCTGGTGTTGGCAAAATTGGACAGCTACATGTAAAAGAATGAAACTGGATTACTGTCTAACTTCATACAGAAAAGTAAACTTGAAATGGATAAAAGACCTGAATGTAAGTCATGAAACCATAAAAATCTTAAGAGAAAACATAGGCAAAACTCCCTTGGATATAACATCCACAACTTTTCATGAACATATCTTCCTGGGCAAGGGGAAAAAAATGAACAAGTGGGACTATATCAAACTAAAAAGCTTCTTTACAGCAAATAACACCACCAGTAGAACAAAAAGGCATCCTACTTTATGGGAGAATATATTCCTAAATGACATATCCGGTAAGAGGTTGACATCTAAAATATATAAAGAGCTCACACACCTCCACAAACAAAAAGCAAATAATCCAATTAAAAATTGGGCACAGGATGTGAACATACTTCTCCAAAGAAGAAATTCTGATGGCCAACGGGCACAAGAAATTCAGATGGCCAACCAGCATAACTGGCCACATCACTAATCATCAGAGAATTGCAAATTAAAACCACAATGAGATTTCACCTTACACCAGTTAGGATAGCCAACACCAAAAAGACAAATGACAAATGTTAGCAATTATGTGGAGAAAGGTGAATGTCAATTAGTTTAACCAGTTGGAAAGCAGTATGGTTGTTCCTCAAAAAACTAAAAATAGAAATACTGTTTGACCTAGGAATTTCACTCCTAGGAATTTACCCTAAGAATGCAGGGTCCCAGTTTCAAAAAGACATATGCACCCTTATGTCTTAAAAAAAGACATAAACACCTTCTGTTTATTGCAGGACTATTTACAATAGCCAAGAAATGGAAGCAACCTAAGTGTCCATCAGTAGAAGAATGGATAAAGAAGATGTGGTACGTATACCCACTGGAATATTATTCAGCCATAAGAAGAAAACAGATCTTTTCATTTACAACAACATGGATGGAGCTAGAAGGTATTATGCTCATTGAAATAAGCCAGGTGGAGAAAAACAAGTATGAAATGATTTCACTCATTGTAAAGTATAAGAAAAAAGCAAAACTGAAGGAACAAAATAGCTGCAGACTCACAGAACCCAAGAATGGACTAACAGTTACTGAAGGGAAAGTAACTTTGGAGGATGTACGGGAAGGGAGGGAGAAGGGGAATAAGGGGCTTTATGATTAGCACACATAACATAGGGGGGTGCATGGTGAAGGCAGTAAAGCACAGAGAAGACATGTAATAACTCTATAGCATCTTACTATGCTGATAGACAGTGACTGCAGTGGGGTATGTGGTGGGGATTTGATAATAGGGGGAATCTAGTAACCACAATGTTGGTCATGTGATTGTTTATTTATGATACCAAAATAAAAAAATAAATTAAAAAAAATAAAGAAACAATAAATAATTAAATAATTCAATTTACAATTGCATCAAAAAGAATAAAACAACTAGGAATAAACTGAACCAAGGATGTGAAAGACCTGTACTCTGGAAACTATAAGACAGTGAGGAGAGAAATTAAAGAAGACACAAATATATGGAAATCTGTCTGTATTCATGGAAAGGGAGAATTAATACTGTTTAAATGTCCATACTACCTAAGTAATCTACAGATTCAATGCAATTCTCATCAAACCATCAATGCATTTTTCAATGAAATAGAATAAATAATTCTAAAATTTATATGGAACCACAACACACCCCAACTAGCCAAAGAAAGCTTGAGAAAAGAGGACAAACCTGGGGACATCTTGCTTGCAGATTTCAAGTTATAGTACAAAGCTACAGGGATTAAAACACTATGGCACTGACAGAAGGATAGATATGTAGATCAATGGACTAGAGTAGAGAATCCAGATGTAAACCAGCACATATATGAACAATGAAGGTACCAACAAGGGAGGCAAGAAATAAAAGGAAAGAACGGTCTCTTCAATAAATGTTGTTGGGAAAACAGGACAGCTTCATGCAAGAAACTGAAGCTGGGTTACTGTCTAACACCATACACAAAAGTAAACTCCAAATGGATTAAAGACTTACGTATAAGACATGAAACTGTAAAACTCTTACAGGAGAACAGACAGGAATCTCTTGAACATAAGCAGAAGTAATTTTTTTTTCTGGATGTGTCTCCCCAGGCAATGGAAACAAAAACAAATATAAACAACTCATTTCTGCAAAGTGAAGGAAACTATCAACAAAATGAAAAGGCAACCTACAGTTTGGGAGAATATATTTGCAAATGATTTATCAGATAAGGGGCTAATATCCAAAATATAATTAGAACTCATACGACCCAATATAAAAAAGCAGATAACCCAATTAAAAAATGGGAAGAATACCTGAATAGACATCCAGATGGCCATCGGGCTCATGAAAAGATGCTCCACATCAAAAATCATCAGGAAAATGAAAATCAAAACCACTTTAAGATTCCACCTCACATCAGTTAAAATGGCCACTATCCAAAAGTCAAGAAATATCAAGTGTTGGTGGGAATGTAAACTGGTGCAGACACTGTGGATGTTCCTTAAAAAAAACTAAAAATAGAAATATCATATGACCCAGTACCATTTATAGGAATTTACCTTAAGAAAATAAAATCAGTCTTTTGAAAAGATACATACACTCCTAATAATTGTCACACTATTTACAATAGCCAAGATATGGAAACAACCAAAGTGCCGATCAATATGATGAATGTATAAAGATGTGATATATCAATATATAATTGAATATCATTCAGCCATAAAAAACAAAGAGATCTTGCATTTGCAACAACATGGCTGGGCCTCGTGAATATTATGCTAATTGAAGTAAGCCAGGAAGAGAATGACAAATACCATATGATTTCACGTACATGTGAAATCTAAAAAACAAAACAAAAAAAATGAACAAAACAGAAATGGGCCTTTAGACACAGAGAAGTGAATGGCAATTGCCATAGGGGAGGAGTTGGAATAAGAGGATAAAATAAGGGAAGGGGCAAAGAGGCACAAAATCTTAAATAGAGTCAGTGGAATGAAAGTACAGCATGGAGAATATAGTTGATAAGATCTTTCTATACTGACATGATAATTATATTCTTTGGATTTTATTTAATTATGTACATTTAATTTAATAATTTAATTTAATAATGTAGATAATTGTTGAATCACTTTGTTGTACACTTGAAACCAATATAATGTTGTATATCAACTGCACTTCAATAAAAGAAAGATGAAAGAAAGAGGGAGGGAGGGAGGGTGTACGGGAAGGAAGGAAGGAAGGAAGGAAGGAAGGAAGAAAGAAAGAAGGGAGGGAGGGAAGAGAGGGAGGAAGATGTGCAGAGAATAAAAGGGCACTGTTGAAGAGGTTTGGAATTATTAAATAACTCTATTTTCCAAGCCAGGAACTGAAGCAAAGAGAATTTTGCAACTTGCCCAGAGATTAATGACTTGGGAGGAACAAAGCTGAGATTTGAGCTCAGGCAGTTTGGCTTCAGAGTGACTCTGTTGAACCTCTGTGTTAATCTGCCTTTTACCAGGGAAGGAGAGAGGAGGGAGGACACTGTGTATTGATATATAGCAAAGGGTCCTGTAAAACTTCTGTCTATATTAATCCAAATGATAACAGGTGTGGATTTTGGGACATAAGAGACTCCATTCTGAAGCTCTGTTTTCCTTTCTAACTGATGAACTCTTGAACTGGACCTGGATTGGTAATTGTTTTACAAGCAGTTGCTCAGAATAACCAACTGAACTAGTAGCATTCAGACAATAAAGCTATTGTTAGTAACTTTATGATGACAGAATAGTTAACTAATGCATACCAAGAATTGTTTTAACAGAACCAATTCCATAGATCTGACTTTAACTAAAATAGCCTTATCTAGTTAGCAATAGTTAGGTTTTTTTTCCTATTATTTATCTAAATGCAATTTCCCCTCTTTTTTTCCCATAAAAACTCCTTGCTTCCCCTATGTAAGGGGAACACTTTCTGGTTATTTTGAAATCTGTGCTCCCTGAATCTCAATTCTTAGACCATGAGATAATAGGCCTTTGTCTTTTGCAGCTTGGGCTCCTTTTCCTGGTTGACACAAGTTACTCCTTTATGATTCTTCTTCATCAATAATTATTATTCTGATGTGAGTAGTAAAGAGAAATCTCAAACGTTATGAAATTGACTCAAAATAGGCTTCACTGCTGTTTTTTTCTCCATAATGAAGGGTCCCCACCCATAAGATGGCGAACTTCCTGATTCTCTTCCAGGTCCTCGGTTCCCGCCGGCACCACCTGAAGCCCAATCACCCTTCGCCAACCTAATCCCAGCACCTAGCCAATAGCCACCAGCCCCGTAGAAGTGACACCTCAGTCAGCTCATGCCCCTTCCTATATAACCCAGCACCTTTCCCTAATAAAGCGGAATTCTCCGGTGAATTGCTGCTGTGTGTCCCTTCCTTTCATTGGTGCTGAAACCCAGGAGACGGGACACCAAAACTGGGCCCCATCTTCCCCCCGACACAAGCAGCAGCTTGCCCTCATGTTCTTTTTCCGGCGCTGGCTCATCACACTCACCACTCCTCTTTGGCCTTTTGGTAAGTTTTCCCCCGGAGTGGGCCACTCTTCCCCAAGCTATTGC
Source organism: Manis pentadactyla (assembly GCF_030020395.1). Lineage (NCBI taxonomy): Eukaryota > Metazoa > Chordata > Mammalia > Pholidota > Manidae > Manis > Manis pentadactyla. Next base: position 38,233,372 of record NC_080019.1, read on the forward strand.
AGCTCCATTGACCGTGATCGTCCGGCAAGGCCCTGATGCTCGGGGACAAGGTGGGAATTCTCCCTGCCTTAGGCCTTAACGGCTGCGGCGGACCCTCAGGCCTCTCCTCCAACAGCCATAAATGAGGTGTCTCCTTTGCGGATGAGAACGCTCCCTTCCCCCACCTTCTGTTCCTTCCGCTGAAAATTCCTAGTACTAGGTACCTCGGACTCCGGCACTCTGCCTTCTTAGAGAAGTCTTGGTGACGACCCACACTTCCTAAGAAACCGACTCGTATACGACTTTCCGCAGACCACCAAGGATCATCGGGGACGCCCTTTGTCTACTTGCGGTCTGTTCCCGGTCCAAGGATCTCCTTTCGTCTTCCCCCGTTTGTCTCCTTCTCTGTCCTTTAGCCATGGGAGCCTCCTCATCCCTCCCTGAAAGTTCACCTCTTGAATGCCTGCTCAAGTATCTAGCCACCCTCTCCCTGATGCCTGATATAAAACCAAAACTTCTCCGTAAATACTGCTCCCAAGATTGGCCAACATACCCCCTAGACAATAACAACCAATGGCCCGCAGGGGGAACTCTTGATCCTAACATCACTCACGATCTCTCTAACTACTGCCAGCGCCTGAAAAAATGGAAGGAGATTCCCTATACCGAAGCTTTCCGCTTCCTCCTCCCGCCCCCTCGCTGCCGCCACCTCCTCCTCCTCCCGCCTCTCCCCAAGTTCTCCTAGCCTGCAAGCCGTCTCTCCCCAGCAGAAGCCTCCCATTCACTCCCTTCCCCCTCCTCTCCTACAACAGCCCCTCCCCCTTCCTCCCCCACCATCTCCTCCCCCCACCTCACTCCCCTGAAGATCAAGCCTGAGCCTTTCAGCCCCCCTCCAACTAAGTCCAAGGAGCCTTCTCCGTCTTTGCCCCCATCACCTGTTTCTCCCCCACAGACTGAGCCAGAACCCTTCAGTCCCCCTCATACTTGGTCCTGAGAGCCTCCCAAAATTATCGCCCCCCTCCGGGAGGTAGCAGGATCCAAAGGCATATGTGCGTTCACGTCCCTTTCTCCTTAGGATATTTAGCCCAACTTGAGAAACGCCTAGGTTCCTTTTCCACTGATCCCACAACATATATCAGGGAGTTTCAATGGACCCTCCAGTCATACAGCCTCACACATCATGACATTTTCATGTTCCTGGCCAATACCCTCCTTCCTGAAGAGCGTAGACAAGTTTGGGACTTCACCCAAACACACGCTACCAAAACCCACAGGACTGACCCCACCTATCCCCCTGGCCCCACCGCTGTCCCTGAACAAGACCCACACTGGGATTATAACACCGCCGTGAGTCTCCGCTCTAGAGATATTTTCGCCTCCTGCTTAATAATAGGTCTGAAAAAGGCAGCTCGTAAAGTAGTCAATTTTCAAAAGCTCCAAGACATAATTCAAAGGAGGGAGGAGACTCCCTCTGAGTTCTTAGACAGACTCACTCAAGCCCTATTACAGTATACCAGCCTGGACCCAGAAACGCCTGACGGGAGACATGTCCTTATTACATACTTCCTGGCTCAAAGCTACCCCGACATTAAAGCTAAACTCAAAAAGTTAGAACAGGGCCCCGCTACCCCACAGACTGAGATCCTAACAGTGGCCTTTAAAGTCTTACATAACTGGGAGGAGGAGAAAGAACACCGTAAACAAAAGGCTGATCAGGCCAATTTCCAAATGTTGGCCCAGCTGATAAAACCACAACCTGGGCGCCCCTCTACAAACAAGCCACCCCCCCCAGGAGCTTGTTTCAAGTGCGGAAAAGAAGGTCATTGGTCAAGGGCGTGCCCCTCCTCCAGATCTCCTACCACCACACGCCCCAGATGCCACAAAAGGGCCACTGGACGTCTGATTGCCAAACCACCCAAAGGGGAGGCTGAATGAACAACCCCCATCCTAAGCCCGCCATAGTGGGGCTGGCAGAAGAAGATTGACGGGGCCCGGAGGCTACTCGCCCGACCATTTCCGTCACAAAACAGGAGCCCAGGGTTACTTTAATAGTAGACGGTCGCCCCATCTCCTTCCTCCTGGATACAGGAGCCACCTTCTCAGTCTTGCGGGAATACCGGGGCCCTACCACGCCTGCCATTACTCCTATAGTCAGGGAAGGAGGTAAACAGATTTTCCCATTAAACCCCCCCCTTTTATGTACAATCCAAGACAATCCCATACCTTTCTCCCACTCCTTCCTGGTTATGCCCCAGTGTCCCATCGTTTTACTAGGACAGGACATCCTTTCTCTCCTCCATGTTTCCATAACTATATCCACTCCCACAGCCCCCAGTACTCCCTTTCTGATGGCCCTCATAGCCGACGACCCCCCTCTACCCAATGAAAGCTCCAGTTCCGCCCTCATACACCCTGTAAATCCCAAAGTTTGGGACATTACAAGCCCCTCCGTGGTTCTATGTCCTCCTGCCTCTATCAAATTACGTGACCCCCTCTCAGTATATCTGTCAGGCCCAATACCCCCTAACCACTTCAGCCCTCATAGGCCTCCAACCCATCATTCAAGATCTTTTAAACAAAAATTACCTCAGACCCACTTACTCCCCATTTAATACCCCCATATTAGCTGTTAAAAAAACCAACGGATCTTTCCACCTCATCCAAGACTTTTGCCTCATCCACATGGCCATCATCCCTATCCATCCCTTAGTCCCAAATCCATACACCCTTTTATCGCGGATCCCTGCCTCAGCCTCCCACTTCTCAGTCCTAGATCTCAAGGATGCATTTTTTTTTCTATCTCTCTGGACCCCTCCTCCCAAGATTTTTTACAGAAAACGGCTCCTCTCTGACCTGCCCATTCCCAAAACCAAGACAGAAATCCTTTCCTTTCTAGGCCTGGCTGGGTATTTTAGAGGGTGGATCCCTAACTTCTCCCTGTTGGCAAGACCCCTATACGACCTCAGCAAGGGCCCCCCTGAAGAACCATTATCCTCCTCACCCCAACACTCCTTCATTAAGCTCCATCAAGCCCTTGTGGAAGCCCCAGCTCTCCATCTTCCTAATTTGTCAAAGCCCTTCTCATCATACATTCATGAGAGGTCCAGTCAAGCTCTAGGAGTCCTAGGACAACATTATGGCCCATCCTTTGCCCCAGTAGCTTATCTTTCCAAGCAATTAGGCCCCACAGTTCGGGGATGGGCCCCCTGCCTACAGGCATTAGCCGCTGGACAGCTCTTGCAGAAGGAAGATCAAAGTGACATTCAGGCCACCCCTTACCATTCTTTCCCCACATCACCTAAAGGATCTCTTATCCTACAAAAGTTTACAGACTCTCCCTCCCTCCAGACTCCTGACCTTACTGTCCTCTTTCCTCCAAAATCCCGTTCATCCCCTTTGCCATCCATACCCAAATCATGACTTTTTCCTCCTTTACTGCTCCCTCGCTCTCTCTCGCTTTTTTCCCTCATTCCTATTGTCTTCCCCGCCACCCCAGCCTCCTTTGTATGGTGATTCAAAGTCAGACAGACTTACACACAGCATCAAACAAAGGTTACTACCCTCATTGCCACATCAGACTGCCCTCTGAAAGGCTGCTCCGAGCCTTTATACCTCCACTTTCCTCCCTCCACAGAAGTGTTCACTAGCAGCTACCTTTATTCTCCCTACCTCTGCTTCCTCTATGACCAAAAACAAGCCTGTTGCATGCGATGGCCAGACACCTACGGGGGATGTTCCTACTGGTCTTGCGCCATTCACTACATGGGTAACTCCCGGTACCCACAGTATTACTCCTCCAACCCATTCTCTTCAATACTAACAAACCCCTTCCTCACCTGGCTGTGGCCCATTGCAGGCCCTATAATAATCATTCTCCTCACCTGTCTCTTCTTGCCTTGTAAAGTTTATCAAATCCCAAGTTGGTAAAATCTCTAATCAAACTTTCAACCAGCTTTTACTCAGGAACTACCAGCTTTTAGCCACAGAAGATCCATCACCCTCACGTAACCTCCTCACCACACGCTGAGATGGACCCCTCTCTCCACTGGAAACTGTTCCTGGAAACAGTGGCCGCAGATGCCTGGCTTCTGGCACCCGTATCCTCTTGGCACCATTAGAATCAACAAGTCCTCGACCTATGGTTACAGGGAACCTTCATTGATTTCCAACCTGAAGAAGTCCACATCTACTCGTCCTTACTGTGGGGAGTCCTATCAACCCTTTCCTCCCAGTCCTCAAGCCCTCACTCCCTTCTCCACCCACGTTCAGCAGGAAGCAGTCAGAGAGAAAGCAACGTCCACAACCCCATAGAGGAGAAAGGGGGTAATGAAGGGCCCCCACCCATAAGATGGTGAACTTCCTGCTTCTCTTCCAGGTCCTCGGTTCCCGCCGGCGCCATCTGAACCCCAATCACCCCTCGTCCCCCTAATTCCAGCACCTAGCCACTAGCCACCAGCCCCGTAGAAGTAACATCACAATCACCCCATGCCCCTTCCTATAGAACCCAGCACCTTTCCCTAATAAAGTGGAATTCTCCGGTGAATTGCTGCTGTGTGTCGCTCCCTTCCTTTCACATAACATTCATTTTAATGCCAAATCAATACTTAGTCATGAGAATTATGTGATCATGATTAATGACAAATTGTAATCACATGCTTATGATAATTTAAAATGTGGTTCTAATTTTTGACAGACCTGGAAACTAGACAGATATTAGGACCTTGATTCCTTACCTAAAAATGATTTGTTACTTTTTGATACTTTTATTATATAATTAATCTTTAAAACTGTGATCATTCATTTGTTCATTCAATGAACATTTATTGAAACTACCATGTGCCAGATATTGTCCCAATTGATTACAAAACAGCAAGAAGAAACACAGCCAGGAAGCCTGCTGTCATATAGTTTATAATCTCGTCTAATAATGAAGGCAGACCTAAACTCCACAAGTAAGTACTTTTTGGTACTAATGAAGAGAATGCTTTTTTGATTTTTATTGAAGTATCAGTTATATGCAATCTTACATTTGTTTCAACTGTACAACAAAGTTGTTCAACAATTACCCACCTCCTCTAGTGCAGTTACTCTCTGTCAACATAGGAAGATGTTATAGAATCATCTTCCCTGCTATATGACCATCCCCATCACCAACTTATATTATGATTTCTGCGCTCTTTCATCCCCCTGCCTCTCCATCCACCCACCCCTAAGGTAACCACCAGTCACTTCTCAGTGTCTATGAGTCTAGTGTCATTTTGTTCACTTTGTTTTGCTTTGATTTTAGATTCCAGAAATAAGTGACCTAATATGGTATTTGTCTTTCTCTGCCTGGCTTATTTCACTTAGCAAAATACCGTATAGGTACATCCATGTTGTTAATGGCAGAATATCTGTTTTATGGCTGAATAATATTCCATTGTGTGTATGTACCACTTCTTCATCCATTCATCTATTGATGGACATTTTGTTTACTTCCATATTTTGGCTATAGTAAATCATGCAGCGATAAACAGAGTGGTGCATGTATCTTTTTGAATTAAGTACTACATTTTCCTTGGGTAAATTCCTAGAAGTAGAATTACTGGGACATATGGTATTTCTATTTTTAGTTTTTGGAGGAAGCTCCAAACTGCTTTCCACAGTGGCTGTATCAGCTTACAGTCCCACCAAAAGTGTTAGGAAAGTTCCCATTTCTCTACATCCTCACCAACCCCTCTTATTTCTCATCCTTTGGATAGTGGCCATTTTACTTGGTATAAGGTGATACCTCATTGTGGTTTTGATTTGCATCTCCCTGGTGATTTGCAGTGTGGAATAACTTTTCATGTGCCTGTTGGCCATCTGTGTTTCTTCTTTGAAAAAATTATTGTTAAGTTCCTCTGCCCATTTTTTAATCAGGTTATTGGGATTTTTCATGTTGAGTTGTATGAGTTCTTTATACATTCTGGATGTTGACCCCTTATCAGATAAATCATTTAGGAATATATTCTCCAATACTGTAGGCTGTCTTTTAGTTCTGCTGATGGTGTCCTTTGCTGTACAGAAGCTTTTTAATTTGATGTAGTCCCATTTGTTCATTTTTGGTTTTGTTTCCCTTAACAAAGGATAGGTGTCCAGGAAAAAAATTGCTCATGCTTATATTCATGAGACTTTTGAATCTTTTCTTCCAAAAGTTTTATGGTTTCATGTCACTAGTAATTCTTCCTATCCGTAAGCTTGGGTTGTGTTTCCATTCATTGCTATCTTCTTTAATTTCTCTCACTAGTATCTTGTACTTTTCAGAGTATAGGTCTTTCACTTACTTGGTTAGGTTTATTACTAGGTATTTTATTCTTTTTGATGCAATTGTGAATGGAATTATTTTCCTGGTTTCTCTTTAGTGTAGTTCATCATTAGTGTGTTTGAATGCAACAGATTTCTGTGTATTAATTTTGTATCCCACAACTTTGCTGAATTCAGTTATTAGTTCTTATTGTTTTTGGGTGGATTCTTTAAGGTTTTTTTTAATGTATGATATTATGTCATCTGCAAACAGGGACAGTTTAACTTCTTCCTTGCCAATCTGGATGCTTGAAAAGCTTTCAGCTTGTCAGTGTTAAGTATGATGTTGACTGTGTGTTTGCCAAATATGGCCTTTATTATGTTGAGGTACTTGCCCTCCATACCCATTTTTTGAGAATTTTTATCATGAATGGATGTTCAGTTTTGTCCAACGCATTTTCAGCATCTATGGACATGATCATGTGGTTTTCTTCTTTTTGTTGATGTGGTGGATGATGTTGATAGATTTTTGAATGTTGCACCTTCCTTTCATCCCTGAAATAAATCCTACTTGATCATGATGGATGATCTTTTTGATGTATTTTTGAATTCGGTTTGCTAATATTTTGTTGAATATTTTTGCATCTATGTTCATCAGGGATATTGGTCTGTAATTTTCTTTTTTTGTAGTGTTGTTGCCTGGTTCTGGTATTAGAGTGATGCTGGCCTCATAGAATAAATTGGGGAGTATTCCCTCCTTTTCTACTCTTTGGAAAACTTTTATGAGGGTGGATATTAGGTCTTCACTAAGTGTTTGAAAAAATTCAGCAGTGAAACAATTCAGTTCAGGGGTTTTGTTCTTAGGTAGTTTTTGATTACCAGTTCTATTTCCTTGCTGGTAATTTGTATCCAGATTTTCTATTTCTTCCTGGGTCAGTCTTGGAAGTTTGTTTTTTCGAGAAAGTTGTCCATTTCTTCTAGGTTATCCAGTTTGTTAGCATGTAATTATTCATAGTATTCTTGCATAATTCTTTGTATTTCTGTGGTGTCCATAGTGATTTTTCCTTTCTCATTTCTGATTCTGTTTATGTGTGTAGACTCTTTTTCTTTTCTTGATAACTCTGACTTGAAATTTATCCATTTTGTTTATTTTCTTAAAGAACCAGCTCCTGCTTTCATTGATTCTCTCTATTGTTTTATTCTTCTCGATTTTATTCACTTATGCTCTAATGTTTATTTTTTCCCTCCTACTGGCTTTGGGCCTCATTTGTTCTTTTTTTTCTATTTCATTAATTGTGTATTTAGACTGTTCATTTCAGATTGTTCTTCCTTTCTGAGGTAGGCCTCTATTGCAATATACTTCCCTCTTAACATGGCTTTTGCTGCATACCACAGACTTGGTGGTGTTGAATTATTGTTGTCATTTGTCTCCATATATTGCTTGATCTCAGTTTTTATTTGGTCATTCATTGATCCATTGATTATTTAGGAGCATGTTATTAAGCCTGCATATGTTTGTGGGATTTTTCATTTTCTTTGTGTAATTTATTTCTAGTTTCATACCTTTGTGGTCTGAGAGGTTGACTGGTACAATTTCAATCGTTTTTTATTTACTGAGGCTCTTTTTTTGTGGCCTAGTATATGATCTATTCTTGAAAATGCTCCATGTGCACTTGAGAAGAATGTGTATCCTGCTGCTTTTGGGTGTAGAATTATGTAGATGTCTGTTAGGTCCATCTGTTCTAATACGTTTTTCAGTGCCTCTGTCTCTTTACTTATTTTCTCTCTGGTTGATTTGTCCTTTGGGGTGATTGGAGTGTTGAATTCTCCTAAAGTGAATGCATTGCATTCTATTTCCCCCTTTAATTCTGTTAGTATTTTTTTCACATATGTAGGTGCTCCTGTGTTGGGTGCATAGATATTTATAATAGTTATATCCTCTTGTTGGGCTGACCCCTTTATCATTATGTAATATCTTTCTTTGTCTCTTGTTACTTTCCTTGTTTTGAAGTCTATTTTGTCTGATACAAGTACTGCAACTCCTGCTTTTTTCTCCTTATTAGTTGTGTGAAATATCTTTTTCCATGCCTTTACTTTCATTCTGTGTATGTCTTTGGGTTTAAAGTGAGTTTCTTGAAGGCAGCATATATACAGCTCTTTTTTTTTTTATCCATTCAGTGACTCTATGTCTTTTGATTGGTGCATTCAGACCATATCATTTAGGGTGATTATTGATAGATATGTACTTATTTCCATTGCAGGCTTTAGATTCATGGTTACCAAAAGTTCAAGGGTAATTCCTTTACTGTCTAACAGCCTAATTAATTGTTCTACTTTATTTGCTGTGGTTTTATTTCCCCCAGTGACAGCTATTTAGCCGTAGAAACACTTCCATCTATAGCGGTTCCTCCAAAATACACTGTAGAAGTGCTTTGTGGGAGGTAAATTCTCTCAGCTTTTGCTTATCTGAAAACTGTTTAATCCATCCTTCAAATTTAAATGATAATCTTGCTGGATAGAGCATTCTTGTTTCAAGGCCCTTCTGTTTTATTGCTTAAAATATATCATGCCACTCTCTTTTGGCCTGTAAGTTTCTGTTGAGAAGTCTGATGATAGCCTGATGGGTTTTCCTTTATATATGATCTTTTTTTCTCTCTCTAGCTGTCTTTAAAAAGTCTGTCCTTATCCTTGATCTTTGCCATATTATTATATATCTTGGTGTTGTATTCCTTGGGTTCCTTGTGTTGGGAGATCTGTGCACCTCCATGGCCTGAGAGACTATCTCCTTCCCCAGATTGGAGAAGTTTTCATCAATTACCTCCTCAATGACACTTTCTGTGCCTTTTTCTGTCTCTTCTTCTTCTGGTACCCCTATAATGCGAATATTGTTCTGTTTCGATTGGTCACACATTTCTCTTAATATTCTTTCATTCTTAGGGATCCTTTTATCTCTCTTTACCTCAGCTTCTTTGTATTCCTCTTCTCTAATTTCTATTCCATTTACCATCTCTTCTACTATAACTAATCTGCTTTTAAATCCCTCCATTGCATGTTGCATTTCAGATATGGAATTCTTAATGACTGAATCTCCATCTTAAATTCTTTCCTGAGTTCTTGAATATTTTTCTTTACCTCCATGAGCATGTTTATGATTTTTATTTTGAACTCTCTTTCAGGGAGATTGGTGAGTTCACTTTCATCTGGCCCTTTTTCTGCGATTTGTGAGATTTTGGTCTGAACCAGGTTTCTTTGACATTTCATATTTCTATGTGGAGCCCTCTAGTGCCCAGAAGCACTAGTCTCTGGAGCTGCTCAGTCCCTGGAGTCAGGTTGTGGGTCAGAGGGGACTGGCGCTGCTGCCTGGTGGGAGGAATGAGCTGTTTCCTGATTCCCAGCTGCAGTGCTTGTCTCCAGTGTTAGAGTCAATGGGCCAAGCACACAGGTGTGAGCCTCTGTGCTTGGCATCTCCTGCTGTTGTAGGTGGGGCCCCCTTCTGCCTGGCCTGATGTCAGCACAGTGACTGCTGGTTTGCAAGCCGGTGCTGCAGGCCAGGAGGAAGGAGCAGTATGCTGTGTATCACAGTGGGGAGCCTCGGAGCTGAGTAGCCAGCCAGGGCAATGGAGAGCCTGAAGCTCCTCAAAGTCCCCAACCTGCTTGGCAGAGTGTGCCCAGAAAATCTTGTCCACCTATCCCTTCTCCCTTGCAGTAAGCTCCGTGCAATCCCCGCCTCTTCAGCAGCCTTCTCGCTGCTAGGAAGCCTCTCAGACCGCCTGCCTTTCCTTTGTCACAGAGTGGCAGGATGTGGATCCCAGTTGTCCACAAATAGCCAGAATCTGAGTCTCTCAAGCACTCTGCCTGTCCCAGCTCTCCAAACCCACCGACCTCCATAGCACCACACAGTGTAGGTCTGTGCTCCAAGGTTGGCTTCCAGGGTTGGGTGTTCAGCAGTCTTAGGCTTCCACCCCCTCCCTGCTCCATTTCTCTTCCTCCTGCCAGTGAGCTGGGGTGGGGGAAGGGATTGGGTCCCACCAGATCAAGGCTTTCATACATTACCCTGTTTCATGAGGTCTTCTCTCTTCTCTAGGTATATGCTGTCTGGTGCTGCCTTCTTTCCTGTTGCTTCTTTCCTGTTCCTTTTTTTTTTGTACTAACTATATTTTTGTACTATATGTGGTTTTGGGAGGAGTTCTCTGTCTCACCTCTCATGCCGCCATCTTGAGTTGATCTCGCTAATGTGCTCTAGGTACTGCATTTAATCTGTAAATAGCTTTGGCCAGGATGGATATCTTAACGATATTAATTCTTCATTTCCATGAGCATGGGATAGATTTCCATTTATTTGTGTCTTCCTCAGTTTCTCTCTTCAGTGTCTCATAATTTTTAGAGTACAGATCTTTCACCTCCTTGGTTCAGTTTATTCCTAGGTTTTTTATTGTTTTTGATGTAATCATAAATGGAATTGTTTTCTTGATTTCTCTTTCTGCCAGTTCATTGCTAGTATATCAGAATGCAACAGACTTATATTTCTTAATTTTGTATCCTGCAACTTTGCTGAATCCAGTGATTAGTTCTCATACTTTTATGGTGTAGTGTTTGGGGTTTTCTATATATAATATCATGTCATCTGCAAACAGGGACAGTTTAACTTCTTCCCTATCAATTTGTATGCCTTTTATCTGTGTGTTGTTCGATTGCTGTTGCTAGGACCTCCAGTACTAGGCTGAATAAAAGTGGTGAGAGTGGACATCCTTGTCTTTTACACAGTCTAAGAGGAAAAGCTTTCAGCTTTTCATCATTGAGTATGATGTTATCTGTGGTTTTGTCATATATGGCCCTTGTTATATTGAGTCATGTACCTTCTATACCTGTTTTGTTGAGAGTTATCATGAATGAATGCTGAACTTTGTCAAATTCTTTTTCAGCATCTATTGAGATGATCATGTGCTTTTTATCCTTCTTTTTTAAAATGTGGTATATGATATTGATTGATTCATGAATATTATACTATCCTTCCATCCCTGGATAAATCCCACTTGATCATAATAATGATTTTTTTGGTGTATTTTTAAATTCAGTTTGCTAGTATTTTGTTCTAAATTTTCCTATCTATGGTTATCATGGATATTGGTCTGTAATTTTCTTTTTTCTTGTGTCTGGTTTTTGTAGTAGAGTGATGCTGGACTGATAGAGTTTGGAAGTATTCTCTCTTCTACTTTTTGGAATCCTTCAAGAAGGATGTGTATTAGCTCTTCTTTAAATGTTTGGTAGAATTCAGCTGTGAAGACTTCTGGTCCTGGAATTTTGTTTGTTGGTTGTTTTAGGTTACCAATTCAGTGGCATTACTGGTATTTGGTCTGTTCAGATTTCTATTTCTTCCTGGTCAGTCTTCAAATATTATACTTTTCTAGGAATTTGTCCATTTCTTCTAGGTTGTTGTATTTATTTGCATATAATTTTACACAGAATTCTCTAATAATTCTTTGTATTTCTGCGTCAGTTGTGAGTATTCCTTTTCATTCTGATTTTGTTTATTTCTGTACACTCTTTTTTCTTGATAAGTCTTTCTGGCTAGTTGTTTGTCTACATTGTTTATTTTCTCAAAGAACCATCTCTTCTAGAGGGTATTATGCTCAGTGAAATAAGTCAGAAAGAGAAAGACAAATACCAAATGATTTCCTTCATTTGTGGAGTATAACAACAAAGCAAAACTAAAGGAACAAAACAGCAGCAGACTCACAGGCTCCAAGAAGGGACTAGCAGTTACTAAAGGAAAGGGACTGGGGAGGCTGGGTGGGGAGGGAGAGATAAGGGGATTAAGGGACATTATGATTAGCACATATAATGTAGGTGGGTCGTGGGTAAGGCAGTGTAGCACAGAGAAGACAAGTAGTGACTCTGTAGCATCTTGCTGCACTGATGGATAGTGACTGTAATGGGGTATGTGTGGGGGGGGACTTGATAACATGGGTGAATGTTGTAACCATAATGTTGCTCATGTGAAACTCTCACAAGATTGTATATCAATGACCTTAATAATAAAAAAGAACCAGCTCTTGTTTCATTGATTTTTAAATTTTGTCTTATTCTGTGTTTTATTTATTTTACTCTGATCTTTATTATGTGCCTTCTTCTGCTCACTTTGGATTTCATTTCTTCTTTTTCTGTTTCTTTAATTGTGAGTGCAGACTCTTATTTTGGATTGTTGTTATTTCCTGAGGTAGGCCTCTACTGCTATGTATTTCCCTCTTAGTACCACTTTTGCAGCATCTCACAAATTTTGGACTGTTGTATTTTTGTTTACATTTTTCTTGATGTATTGCTTGATTTCTTCTTTAATTTGTTCATTGATCCATTGATTATTTCAAAGCATGTTTTTAGTCTCCATATGTTAATGGGCTTGTTTTCTTTGTGTAATTTATTTCTAGCTTCATACCATTGTGATTCGAGAAATTGCTTTATTCACTTTCAATATTTTTTAATTTTTAAAGCTCTTTTTGTGACCAAACATGGGATCTATTCTAAAGAACATCCCCATGTACACTTGAGAAAAATGTATATCCTGCTGCCTTTGGGTGGGGTGTTCTGTAGATATCTGTTAAGCCATTTTGTTACAATATATTGTTGCATAACTCTCTTTCCTTATTTATTTTCTTCCTGGCTGATCTGTCTATTGATGTAAACAGTGTGCTAAAGTTTCCTACTATAAATTAATGAGTTCCAGTCCATTTCCCCCTTCATTTCTTTAGTATTTGTTTTACATATTTAGTTTCCCCTATGTTAGATGCATAGCTATTGATAATGATAATGGTTATATTCTCTTGTTGTATGGACTCCTTTTTCATTATATAATGTCCTCCTTTGTCTCCTGTTACTTTATTTGTTTTGAAGTCTATTTCTTGTCTAAGTAATAGACTAAGTAAAAGTCTAAGTACTTCTTTAAGTACTGCTAAATCTAAATAAAAGTATAGTACTGTCTAAGTACTGTTATTCCTGCCTTTTTACCCCCTATATTGCATGAAATATTGTTTTCTCTCACTTCACTTTCAGTCTGTATATATCTTTGGGTCTGAAATTAATCTCTTGGAGGCAGCATTATATGGGTCCTGTTTCTTTATTCATTCTGCCACTCTATGTCTTTTGATTGGTTCATTCAGTCCACTTATATTTATGGTACTTATTAATAGTTATGTACTTATTTCCACTTTATTAATTGTTTTGTGGTTGTTTCTGTAGTTTCTCTCTGATCCTTTCTTCTTCTCTTATACTCTTCTCTTGTTATTTAATGATTTTCTTTAGTGTTGTGATTTAATTTCTCTGTTTAAATTTTTTGTGTATCAGTTATAGGCTTTAGGTTTGTGGTTACCATAAGGTTCATAATTGGCTTCCTAACAATATAATAGTCTATAGTAAGTTGATGCTTGCTCTATTTCAAACACAATCCAAAAGTAATTCTTTTATTCCCTCCATCTATGTATTAGATGTCATAATCTGCAATTTTTTGTGTATCCATTGACTGCTTTTGTGTATAGTTGTTTTTACTACTTTTGTTTTGTTTTAACTTCATACATAGTAAGTAATTGATCTACTACTTTTACTGTGGGTTTATTTTCACTAGTGAAAAATATTTAAACTTAAGAACATTTGCATCTACAGCAGTCCCTTTAACATATCCTGTAGTGCATTTTAATGGTTATAAATTCCCTCAGCCTTCATTTATCTGGGAAATATTTTATCTCTCCAAATTTAAATGATAATCTAGCTAGGTAAAGGATTCTTGGTTGAAGGCCCTTCTGTTTCAGTATATTAAATATTTCATGCTACTCCCTTCTAGCCTATAAAGTTTCTGCTGAGAAGTCTGCAGATAGCCTGATGGTGTTTCTCTTATATGTGTTATTTTTGTCTCTCTTGCTTCCTTCAATAGCCTCTCTTTATCCTAATCTTTGTCATTTAAGTTATTAGGTGTCTTGGTGTTGTCTTCCTGGGGTTCCTTTTGTTAGGAGCTCTCTGTGCTTCAAGACCCAGGTGTCTATTTCCTTCCCCAGATTGGGAAAATTATCAAAAATTGTTTCCTCAAAGAAACTTTCTACTTCTCTTCCTCTCTCTTCTTCTGGTCCCCCTATTATGCAAATATTAATTTGTTTCAAGTTGTCATGAAGCTCTCAGCATTCTTTCATTCATAGAAAGTCCTTTTTATCTGTTTATCAGCTTCAATGTTTTCCTGTTCTCTAATTTCCATCTCATTGATTCACCTTCCATCTCATTGATTGTCTCCTCTAGTTGCAGCACTCTATTATTCAATCTCTATTGTACACTTCATTTCAGTTACTGTAATCCTCATCTCTGAGTGACTATTTTCTACTCTTCTATTTATTTTTTGAAGTCCTCCCTGGGATTGTCAATACTTTTTCACAGATCAGTTAGCAAATTTATGAATTACTTTTAAATCTTTGTCAAGAAGATTGGTGGACTCCATTTCATTTAGCCCTTTTTCTGATGCCTTTTCCAGTATTTTTATTTGGAACATATTCCTCTGCCTCCTCATTTTGTCAGGGTTTCTGTGTTTCTTCCTTTGTATTAGATTGATCTGCTAAGTTTTCTTTTATAGAAAGTAATAACTTTATGAAGAAGGCATCCCGTGGTACCCAAAATCTTGACTCTTTACCCACCAATACCTGGTTCTCCTCTTGTGGTAGAGCCCAAGTGCTATTGGTAGACTATGGGTGGGCTGCCTTTCTGTCTGCTGAGAGTGGTCTATTTTAGTCTGCCACAGTCAGCAGTTTCCTTCAGCCCATGCTTTGTGAGCAGAGGAGCAGTGCTGTGATAGAATCTTTGTGGGTCTGGTGCCCTCTGCCTGCTGTACAGTGATAGCTGTGTTGATGGACCCATAGGGTAGGCAGGGCAGTTGCATGGCTTTGGGGCTGACATAGGGGCACTTTGGTGTGTCATGTCGGTGTGGGGTGGCTAGATGCACATGCGTGCTGTAGTAGAGTGTGCTCAGTACCAGGCCACTGGCAAGTAGGAAAGAGTTCTTGGAGCTAGGTTATGCAGGTGCCTGCTTAGTTAGGCTGTGATAAGGTGAACAAAGCTGGAAAAGCTTCCCTCTGCCTGCCAGGCAGCAATTTCTGACTGTTGCTGCATGGAGCAGATTAAATGGACAGGTACATGCACATGGGAATGCCTCCTGGCTGAGTTTCTAGTGAAGGGGATGAAGCATTTGGGGCTCCCATGACTACTCAATCAGCTGGGAAAGGAAGGGATGGGAAAGTGTGCACCTGTCCTTTCTCTTTCAGAGAGAGCTCCATCCAATTCTTCTGGTACCCCTCTGGCTGCTGGCAAATCTTTCAAACTGCCATCTTCTTTTGAGTCTCAGTGGGACTGATGGAGTGTGCCTGTTCTCCACAGGTGGCTGGAGTCTCAGCATCCCTGAGTGCTCCAACTATCCCTGGTGTCCAGCCCCATTAATCATCGTAAACCAATGCAATGTTGATTCACATTCCCAGAACATATCTCCAGGGCCAGGGGCCAGGTTTGCAACGTTTCTTACTGCCTGTCCCTTCACTGATCCATTCTTTATCCCCCCACCTATAGGCTAGGATGGGGCAAGGGCTGGGACCCTAACTGATCACAGCTCTGCCACTTCACCCTTCTCCATGTGGTCTCATGTCCTTCCACAGTTGTATGTGTCTCTTTTGCAGTCTTTGGGTTATTCCCAAGGCTGCTTTCATTTGCTGTGGTTCCTTCCTTGGTAGGAAGGAGTTTTCTGTTTTGCCTGCCTGGTCTGCCATCTTTTTCCCCCCTTATACCTGAGAATGATGTTAAACATTCACTGTTATAGAAATTTGGACTCATAAAAATAGTCCTGAAAAAGACTAGAAGAATGAAGTTTCTCATCAAAGCATTAAACAGATAGTTGTGACAAGTGGCATATCTTAATTTTGATCTGTGGCAATTGAAAAAATATTGGGTAGCATCTGAAAGTTATTTCAAAGTAATGAAAACTGTTCTTGTTTAAAGATCTTCCATAAATAGCTATAGAGCCTCCTCAAACTGGCAATGCAAAAACCTCTCTGTAGTATAACATTGTTTTTTATTGAATTTTATGAAGGGATAAGATCTCCAAAAACAGACATTTATTATAGATTCAAATAAATTTTGTAGTACATGTCACTATACACTTAGGTTCTAACCAATTGAATCTTAAGAATTTGATCATTTTAATGAGGGAATGTCTCCTTAGAGGAATTCTGGTGGTTTTGCTCCTGGGAAAGAAGAAGGAGACTAGAAAAGAGAAGTGACAAAGACACATAGCTGATTGTAAAGAAAACATTTTAGAATAAAGAGGAACAGAATTTTCCAACCCAAAATACATCTCTGTGGTATAAAGATGATTTTAGGCAGATTACTTCTAAGAAACAGAAGACACAGGAGAAGCTCTGAAAAGTGAGTAGAAATTATCATTTTATAAGAGATATTTACACTGATAAGGGATGTGTCCTATAGAAGAGTAGTTCTTCTCTTTGTACCAATAGAAGGGGGATGATAGTAGATCTCTAGAAACTCTTTATCAGTGGAAAAGATGGTGACTTAAATCTGTATGAGAAACTTTCTCTTGTTTACTGTTCTTTTCTCAGTAATAATTCTCCCATAAATGCTGCCCCCACCCCAGCACACAGCCTCAACATCTTCTTTTGTCTTTAGCTGGAAATGGTATTTAAGGTTATGGCTTGGGTCATTTTGGAGAGTTACTCAGTTTTCTGGGTCTCTCCCATGCATACAGTAGGTATAGATGCTATTAAACTTCTGTGTTTTCTCTTATTAAACTCTCTTTGCTAAATAATTTTTGGCCAAGAAACTAGAAGGGTAAAAGGAAAATTGTCTTCCTCCCTCCAAATTAAAGATACCATGTAACCAAATTTCCATTTGTTTCAAAATAAAGCACTTTTAATTTCCCAAACCTTTATTAATGTTGCTACATATTTAGACTTGAGCATGTGTTCATTTGTATGTATGAGTGTATTTAAAAAAAAGAAGTTGAACTTAATGCTTACATTGACTCCAGGAGAAATGAAGAAAGTGCCATAACCCATGTAATGGAAAGCAAGACATCAATGGAGATAAAATGCCAGGACCAGAGATGTCATAAAAACAACTGCACCACATGCATACACGCGTGCACACACACACACACACACACACACACACACACACACTCTTGCTCTCTCTCATGCATGGTTTCATCTTTCTCTTCCACATCTCTCAGAAATGTACAGTAATTAAGCATTGGCCTTTTTCAAAAAATGGATTCAGATCATACTTTTCTGGATCTATCCTAGCTCTTAAGTTTTTAAGTTATATATGTAAGGAATGACTAAACAGAATTATAGTAGTAACTAACTTCTATTGAGATCCTGTAATGTTATTTAATCTTCAGAGATGAATAAAGTCAGCTGCTTTGTAGCTATTTTACAAACAAGGAAATTAAATTAAATGGTTCAATAAGGTCACATATCTAGGAAGAGGCAAGGAGGAATTTTATCTCACCTGGGCTCCACGATCTGTGCATATAACTGCTTAGTCTAAGTAAGAAAAGACTGGTATATAATTGTTTTTCTAAAGCTATTATAATTTTTTATTATATAGAAAGGCCATTGGCAAATGAAAGGAACAAATCTTCTTTCCTATTCAGAGGCGAATCCAGGAATAATTAATGATCATTTCAAGGAGGACTTCCATCTCCATATAAGTGCTAGCAACTAAATGTGTCCAACAGTGGAATTGTTGTAACATCAAGGCAGAGGTTGAATGATCATGTGACAAAAACGTCATGGGAGATATGGGAGATAATCTTTTAATGAGTGGGTAGGGGACTGTTGATGTTCAGACTCCATTAAATCCTAAGATTCTAGGAACTGCATATCTCCCTACAAAGTAAATTTTCCTTTTTTCCCCAAGTTCTGTAGATACAAGATTAGAGATTTTAGACTATTAAGCATTTGATAGGAACCCAAATTAAGACTTCTAATTTTCCCTATGTTGCAAATGTATAATTGAAATATTACGTTATTATTTTAACTCCAGCAGTATACAACTTCTGATGAAAAACATATTCAAATATGTTTACATAAACTATTGCTAATCAAGATCACCCTATCCTTGAATGTGTGCAATTTTGCATTTGTCCCTAGAATTTAAGGAAACATTCCCTATTATTTTTGGAATAGAATCAAATACCTAAATACCAATAGAAAATTTATCTATCCCTACTATGTAAGAATTCTTCTAAGTGACTAAAATTTGTGTGGTTGAAGGTGGCCTTGAAATTAATGAAGCATGGGATAGCTCCGGGAAGGAATCCAAGTCCCTCTTAGATTGTTGTAAAGGAACATGAAATTTTGCTCAACCATAAAATGATTATGAAGAGAGCCAATCTACTCAGACTTCTCAGCTGAGAAAAGTTAAAGGAAAATTTCAGTACTGTTAAAATTATCAGTAGAAGGGGAATAAGGCCACGATATAATTTAAAGTATAGATTTTCATAATTTTTAGTCATTTCTGGATCAAGAAGACTCATACACTGAAGTCTTTTCTGTATCTCTTTCTGGTAAAGCAACAATCAAAATGTATCCATATATGTGCCTGTGTACATATGTGCATGCATATTTGTAAGATTTTTATTGTTGGTTCTATTGGCATTTAATGTATTTTCTGCCTTTGCTTTTTACAATCAGATCATAAATCTCTTTGTTGGACATTGAATCGAGGCCACTCTTGCTGTTCTGTGTAGCAAAGTTGACCACATCTTGAGGGTCAGATGATGCTGTTCTTCATGGCTTGTTCAGGAGAACTTTGAAATAAGACTTCCATTTCTCTGGAATGTTGTAATTTTAGGCATAATGACTTACTGTTTCTTCACCAGTAAGGATAAAGCCCTGGGAGTGTTATGTTTTTCGCTAAGTACAGTAGATGTTTTATGGTCTACTGAATATTTTTGTGGTGTCTTCTCACAGTGATGTTTTCTGTAGGTCATTCATTCACTGCCTTCTGTAAATATTCAGAAAATAGCTGTCAGCAGTCAGCTGAGTCAATGGAAGTTTTAATTAATGGGGAAAGTAGAGTCATCCGTGACTAGTCTATTTATTTTTTACTAAAGTGCTAACAGAAATGAAAACCAGCTTTAATATTATTGGATTTCTTCTTTACTAGAATTATTTCAGTATCTTTTTATTGATGGTTTATTTTGTGTACCTAATGTTAATTTAATCATATATCTAACATTTAAAATATGTTAAACATTTAAAATATGTTAAACATTTAAATAAGCATTTGTTAATTATTTTTAACTAAGAAACATATACATATATCATTTTTGAGAACTAGCTGGAGAATAGTCTAAGAGCTTAAAATGCTTTAAGGGGCTTAGCCATTATTACAATCTAGGAAAAAGATATATTATTTTGTCCCACTTTACAAATGAGAAAAATGAAACATAGGTAAATTCTGAACTTACATAAAGTCACATAGCTTGGAAGTAACAGAACACTTGTAGGCATATATGAGTATTTCTGTACTACTTTTCCTAGTAAGTTTGTGAAATTTCAAATAAACTTTCCAGCCATAAGTAAGAAAAAAATGAGCTATCATTATGAATGAATAATGATACATATTGAAATTTTGAAAAGGCTAATTATTGAAACCATATGCAAGAAAAATATTAACACTGATGTCAATTTTTAAGCATGAAATTTAAAAGGGTGTGTGCAATATAATTGTAACTATGCAAAGCAGGTATCCATATGGAAAAGAACTGGAAGATAATATTTATTAAACTATATGGGACAGAGGGGATCACGGAAAGATGGCAGCGTGAGTAGTTCAGAAGAAATATCCTCCCCAAAACATATATATTTATGAAAATACAATAAATACAACTATTCCTAAAAGAGACACCAGTGGATCAGTACAACAGCCAGGATACATGTACATCTGTAAGAACTCAACATCACATGAAAGGGGTAAGATACAAGACACGGCCAGGCGGGACCCGAACACTCCCCCACCCCAAAACCCAGCGGGAAAAAGGAGTCAGAATGGGGAGGGAGTGAAAGCCCAGGACTGGTAAACAACCAGCTCTAGAAATACACACCCAGAATGCAGACACAAGGTGCACGGGGTGCTGAATATTAGAGAAACAGAAAAGCAAAATCTGTGGGCAGGTCCCCGCAACTGGTGCCCCTGAGACAAAAACAAAAGCGAGTGCTTTCTGCAAGTCTTAAAGAGACAGGGACCCTATAGCTGGATGAAGTTGTCCCTGCAGCTGGGAATAACGGGGAAGCTTTGGCGCCCTAAACCCTGGGGAGGCAGTGCAGCTCTGAAGCCCCTCATGGCACTAAGCAGCCTGCCAGTCATTCCTCCAACTGGAGAGGACCCCGACACACTGGCCCAGTAGCAGGAGAGTGGCAGTGCACACCGGGGACGGCAGTGCCAGAAGGGACCGAGAGCAGATCCGTGCGCCACAGGAGAGGCTTGTGCTAGCCCGCAGCAGTGCAACTGAACAACCTGGGCATGATGCATGCACACTGGTGGCAGTGAAGTCAGAGGAGCCTGGTAGAAGCCTGCGCAGAAGAGCCCCGCGTGCACCTGCAGCAGAGCCAGAGGGAGCAGGCATGCTCACAGCAGCCGACCGGAATCCCAGCCCAATGCACAGCCACACAGGACAGACCCAAAGGTCACTGTTGCTACACAGCTGCCTGGCAGGGTTGCCGCTAGCACGGAGGAGCGCACCTGGTGTGCCTGCCACTTCCCGCAGGGCTCCATGCTGCTCTGACGGACACTGTGCCCACAGCAGCTTAGGGGACTAACCTGGTGGCTACTCCAGGAGTGCGGGTAACCGTCACAGGAAGCAGAGATGGGCAAGGCATCCAGAAAGCAGGAAAGGACTTTCTTATCCCAGCTGACACACCCACAACCTGCCTACAGCCACTGCTAACACCATGAAAAGGCAAAAAAATCTGGTCCAGTCCAAGATAGTTACACTGAGGAAGGTTCTGCAGAGGCAGACCTAATCAGTCTCCCTGAAAAAGAATTCAACTTAAAAATCATAAACACGCTGACAGAGCTGCAGAGAAATATGCAAGAGCTAAGGGATGAAGTCCAGAGGGAGATTACAGACGTCCTGAGGGAGATTACAGGAGTGAAACAAACTCTGGAAGGATTTATAAGCAGAATGGATAAGATGCAGGAGGCCATTGATGGAATAGAAACCAGAGAACAGGAACGCATAGAAGCTGATGCAGAGAGAGATAAAAGGATCTCCAGGAATGAAACAATATTAAGAGAAATGTGTGACCAATCCAAAAGGAACAATATCCGCATTATAGGGGTACCAGAGGAAGAAGAGTGAGAAAAAGGGATAGAAAGTGTCTTTGAAGAAATAATTGCTGAGAACTTCCCCAAACTGGGGGAGGAAATAGTTGATCAGACTATGGAGGGAAACAGAACTCCGGAGAGATGGGATCCTAAGAGGACAACACCAAGACACATAATAATTAAAATGTCAAGGATCAAAGACAAGGACAGAGAATTAAAGGCAGCCAGAGAGAGAAAAAAGGTCACCTACAAAGGAAAACCCATCAGGCTATTATCAGACTTCTCAACAGAAATCTTACAGGCCAGAAGAGAATGGCATGATACATTTAATGCAATGAAACAGAAGGGCCTCGAACCAAGACTACTATATCCAGCACGATTATCATTTAAATATGAAGGAGGGATTAAACAATTCCCAGACGAGCAAAAATTGAGGGAATTTGTCTCCCACAAATCACCTCTACAGGGCATCTTACAGGGACTGCTCTAGATGGGAGCACTCCTAAAAAGAGCACAGAACAAAACACCCAACATATGAAGAAGGGAGGAGGAGGAATAAGAAGGGAGAGAAAAAAGAATCATCAGACTGTGTTTACAATAGCTCAACAAGCGAGTTAACTTAGACAGTGAGATAGTAAAGAAGCTAACCCGGAACCTTTGGTAATGACAAACTTAAAGCCTGCAATGGCAATAAGAACATACCTTTCAATAATCACCCTAAATGTAAATGGACTGAATGCACAAATCAAAAGATACAGAGTAACAGAATGGATAAAAAAGCAAGATCCATCCATATGCTGCTTACAAGAGACTCACCTCAAACCCAAAGACTTGCACAGACTTAAAGTCAAGGGATGGAAAAAGATATTTCATGCAAAAAAGAGAGAGAAGAAAGCAGGTGTTGCAATTCTGGTATCAGACAAAACAGACTTCAAAATAAAGACAGTAATAAAAGACAAAGAAGGACATTACATAATGATAAAGTGCTCAGTCCAACAAGAGGATATAACCATTATAAATATATATGCACCCAAAACAGGAGCACCAATACATACATATATATATATATATATATATATATATATGAAACAAATACTAACAGAATTAAAGGAGGAAATAGAATGCAATGCATTCATTTTGGGAGACTTTAACACACCACTCACTCCAAAGGACAGATCCACCAGACAGAAAATAAGTAGGAACACAGAGGCACTGAACAACACACTAGAACAGATGGACCTAATAGACATCTATAGAACACTACATCCAAAAGCAACAGGATACACATTCTTCTCAAGTGCACATGGAACATTCTCCAGAATAGACCACATACTAGGCCACAAAAAGAGCCTCCATAAATTCCAAAAGATTGAAATCCTACAAGCCAACTTTTCAGACCACAAAGGTATAAAACTAGAAATAAACTGTACAAAGAAAGCAAAAAGGCTCACAAACAAATGGAGGCTTAACAACATGCTCCTAAATAATCAATGGATCAATGACCAAATTAAAATGGAGATGCAGCAATATATGAAAAAAAATGACAACAACAGAAAGCTACAACTACTATGGGACGCAGCGAAAGCAGTCTTAAGAGGAAAGTATATAGCAATCCAGGCAAATTTAAAGAAGGAAGAAAAATCCCAAATGAATAGTCTAATGTCACAATCGAAATTGGAAAAAGAAGAACAAATGAGGTCTAAATCAGCAGAAGGAGGGACATAATAAAGATCAGAGAAGAAATAAATAAAATTGAGAAGAATAAAACATTAGAAAATAATCAGTAAAACCAAGAGCTGTTTCTTCGAGAGAATAAACAAAATAGATAAGCCTCTAGTCAGACTTATTAATAGAAAAAGAGAATCAACACACATCAACAGATTCAGAAACAAGAAAGGAAAAATCACGATGGACCCCACAGAAATAGAAAGAATTATTAGAGAATACTATGAAAACCGATATGCTAACAAGCTGGAAAACCTAGGAGAAATGGACAACTTCTTAGAAAAATACAACCTTCCAAGACTGACCCAGAAAGAAACATAAAATCTAAACAGACCAATTACCAGCAACGAAATTGAAGCGGTAATCAAAAAACTACCCAAGAACAAAACCCCTGGGCCAGATGGATTTACCTCAGAATTTTATCAGACATACAGAGAAGACATAACACCCATTCCCCTTAAAGTTTTCCAAAAAATAGAAGAGGAGAGAATACTCCCAAACTCATTCTATGAAGCCAACATCACTCTAATACGAAAACCAGGCAAAGATCCCACCAAAAAAGAAAACTACAGACCAATATCCCTGATGAACGTAGATGTAAAAATACTCAACAAAATATTAGCAAATAGAATTCAAAATACATCAAAAGGATCATACACCATGACCAAGTGGGATTCATCCCAGGGATGCAAGGATGGTACAACATTCAAAAATTCATCAACATCATCCAGCACATCAACAAAAAGAATGACAAAAACCACATGATCATCTCCATAGATGCTGAAAAAGCATTTGATAAAATTCAACATCCATTCATGATAAAAACTCTCAACAAAATGGGTATAGAGGGCAAGTACCTCAACATAATAAAGGCCATATATGATAAACCCACAGCCAACATCATACTGAACAGTGAAAAGCTGAAAGCTTTTCCTCTGTGATCGGGAACAAGGCAGGGATGCCCACTCTCCCCACTGTTATTCAACCTGGAACTGGAGGTCCTAGCCAAGGCAATCAGACAAAACAAGGAAATATAAGGAATCCAGACTGGTAAAGAAGTCAACTGTCACTATTTTGCAGATGACATGATATTGTTCATAAAAAACCCTAAAGACTCCACTGCAACACTACTAGAACAAATATCGGAATTCAGCAAAGTTGCAGGATACAAAATTAACTCACAGACATCTGTAGCTTTCCTGTACACTAAAAATGAACTAATAGAAAGAGAAATCAGGAAAACAATTCCATTCACAATAGCATCAAAAAGAATAAAATACCTAGGAATAAACCTAACCAAGAAAGTGAAAGACCTATACCCTGAAAACTATAAGACATTCTTAGGAGAAATTAAACAGGTCACTAACAAATGGAAACTCATCCCATGCTCCTGGCTAGGAAGAATTAATATCGTCAAAATGGCCATCCTGCCCAAAGCAATATACAGATTCAATGCAATCCCTATCAAATTACCAGCAACATTCTTCAATGAATTGGAACAAATAGTTCAAAAATTCATATGGAACCGTCAAAGACCCTGAATAGCCAAAGCAATCCTGAGAAAGAAGAATAAATTGGGGGGGATCTCACTTCCCAACTTCAAGCTCTACTACAAAGCCACAGTAATCAAGATAATTTGGTACTGGCACAAGAACAGAGCCACAGACTAGTGGAACAGAATAGAGAGTCCAGTCATTAACCCAAACATATATGGCCAAGTAATATACGATAAAGGATCCATGGACATACAATAGGGAAAGGACAGTCTCTTCAACAGATGGTGCTGGCAAAACTGGACAGCTACATGTAAGAGAATGAAACTGGACCATTGTCTAACCCCATACAAAAAAGTAAACTCCAAATGGATCAAAGACCTGAATGTAAGTCATGAAAATAAAACTCTTAGAAAAAAACATAGGCAAAAATCTCATGGACATAAACATGAGTGACTTTTTCATGAACATATCTCTCTGGGCAAGGGAAACAAAGGCAAAAATAAACAAGTGGGACTATATCAAGCTAAAAAGCTTCTGTACAGCAAAGGAAACCATCAATAGAATAGAAAGGTATCCTACAGTATGGGAGAACATATTCATAAATGACAGATCCGATAAAGGATTGAAATTCAAAATATAAAAAGAGCTTCCATGCCTCAATAAACAAAAAGCTAATAATCCAATTAAAAAATGGCCAGAGGAGTTAAACAGACAGTTCTCTAAAGAAGAAATCCCGATGGCCAACAGGCACATTAAAAGATGCCCCACATTGCTAGTCATCAGAGAAATGTAAATTAAAACCACAATGAGATATCACCTCACACCAGTAAGGATTGCCATCATTGAAAAGACAAACAATAACAAATGTTGGGGAGGTTGTGGAGAAAGGGGAACCCTCATACACTGCTGGAGGGAATTTAAATTAGTTCAACCATTGTGGAAAGCAGCAAGGAGGTTCCTCAGAATGCTCAAAGTAGAAATAGCATTTTACCCAGGAATTCCACTTCTAGGAATTTACCCTAAGAATGCAGCACTCCAGTTTGAAAAAGACAGATGCACCCCTATGTTTATCACTGCATTATTTACAATAGCCAAGATATGGAAGCAACCTAAATGTTCATCAGTAGATGAATGGATAAAGAAGATGTGGTACATATACACAATGTAATATTATGCAGCCATAAGAAAAATCAGATCCTACCATTCACAACAACAT
This sequence comes from Manis pentadactyla, assembly GCF_030020395.1. Lineage (NCBI taxonomy): Eukaryota > Metazoa > Chordata > Mammalia > Pholidota > Manidae > Manis > Manis pentadactyla. The sequence goes on from NC_080019.1 coordinate 38,259,418, forward strand.
GGATGGAGCTAGAGGGTATTATGCTCAGTGAAATAAGCCAGGCGGAGAAGGACAAGTACCAAATGATTTCACTCATATGTGGAGTATAAGAACAAAGGAAAACTGAAGGAAGAAAACAGCAGCAGAATCACAGAACCCAAGAATGGACTAATAGTTACCAAAGGGAAAGGGACTGTGGAGGATGGGTGGGAAGGAGGGATAAGGGTGGGGAAAAAGAAAGAGGGCCTTACAATTAGCATGTATAGTGCGTGGGGTCATGGGGAGGGCTGTGCAGCACAGAGAAGACAAGTAGTGATTTTACAGCATCTTACTACGCAGATGGACAGTGACTGTGAAGGGATATGTGGGGGGAACTTGGTGAAGGGGGGATCCTAGTAAATATAATGTTCTTTCTGTAATTGTAGATTAATGATGCCAAAAAATTATAAATGATAAAAAAAACTATATGGGTAACACTATTTTGGCAATTTTAGTTTTTTTAATTTTTCTTTATTGTTTTTATTGCATTACTTACATAATTAAAATTACTCAAGTTAAAATTGTTCAAATGAACTCCCCCAAATGACGTGCTTATGTACATATATAACAAAATGTGTATCAGATCTATGTGAAGAAAATTACAAAACTGTTGAGAGAAATCACAGAAAATCTAAATAAATGGAGAGCTATTCCATGTTCATTGTTAGGAAGATTCAATATTGTGAAGATTTTAGTTCTTTCCAACTTTATCTACAGATTGAGTGCAATCCCAATCAAATTTCAGCAAGTTATTTTGCTGAGTATAAACAAAGGGATTATAAAGTCTGTATGGAGAGGCAACCGATAGAATAAACAATGCAATATTGAAGAAGAACAAATTTGGAGGACTGACACCACTTGACTTTAAGACTTACTTAAATCCACAATAAATCAAAAAGTGTGTTATTAGTGAAATAATACAAGGGAACAGAATAGGGAGTCCAGAAATAGATCCACATTAAAACAAAGTCAAAGGCATTACAATGGATAAAAGATATGTCAACAAATAGAGCTGGGAGTAGGCATGTAAATGCAAAAAAAAAAAAAAAGAATCTAAATACGTATCTTATACCTTCCAAAAAAATTAACTCTAAATGGAATATAGACCTAAATGCAAAATGCAATATGATAACATTCCTAGACAATAACATAAGAGAAACATCTAAATCATTTTGGGTATGGCAATGACTTCTTAGATAATAACACTAAAGAACTGATAAGCTGAACTTCAATAAAATTAAATTTTTCTGTTCTGCAAAAGACACTGTCAAGAGACTGACAAGATAAGCAACACAGTGGGAGAAAATATTTGCAGAAGATATATTTGATAAAGAACTGTTATCCAAATATGTCATTATAAATTTGCCCAAACCCATAGAATGTACAAGACTAGAGTGGACTCCATTTAAGTTATGGACTCTGGGTAATAGTAATGGGATAATAATAAGCTCATTAATTATAATAAATGTACCACCCTGGTAGGGGATATTGATACTGGGGAAGGTTATGCATGTGAGGGAGTGGGAGATATATGGAAAATCTTTATACCTCCCATTCAGTTTTGCTGTGAATCTAAAACTGCTCTGAAAAATAATTTAAAAAGTCACTCCAGTGAAAAATCAGTGATTTGCAATTGTCATCATGATTTGAATTGTTACATATATATGTGTGTATGTGTGTGTATATATATATATACACACATATATATATACATATATATAAAATAATTTGAATGTATATATACACACACATATGCATATGTGCACACATACATATTTACATATATGTTTATGTAGATATATACACACTATGGACTGAATTGTGTCCCCCCTAAAACTCATATGTCGAAGTCCTAGCCCCAGTAGGATTATATTTGGAGATGGGACTTTCAAAAGATAGAGTAAAATATGGTCCTGAGAGTGGGCCTTCATAATGATATTAGTAGATGTGTAAGAGGAGGAAAAGAGAGAGATGACTCTCTTTCCACCATTTCAGGACACAATGAGAAGGAGGCCATCTACAGTCCAGAAGGAGAGCCTTCACCAGGATCCAAAGAGTTCACACCTTGATCTTATACTTCCCAGCCTCCTGAACAGTGAGAAATCAGTGTCCTGAATGTCTGTTGTTTGGTGCACTGTGGTGTTTTGTTGTAGCAGCTTGAGCAGACTGATACTATACACATACATTAAAAGGACTCAAAACAAACTGTTAAGAGTGGTAACTCTGAGAAATGTTAATTGGAATTTTAGACTGAAGGAAGGAGCACTTTATGTTCATTTTATGCCAGTTTTGGGTAATGTTTGAAATTTTAATGAAGTAGGGTATTAATTTTCAATTTAAAGTCCAGAGAAAATTAAATATATTAATGAGGGTATAATGACTATCTTGTTTCCTTCTGTTGAGTAGCTATGATGGAGTATTAACAATTTAAAACTTTTTGGCACATAGTAGGTACTCAGAATACATGTTGACTGAATAGAAATATTGTTTTGAACAGAAATATGTTTTGATGTCAGAGACTTATATAGCAAATCTGATGATTTTTTCATAGAAGACGCTTTATATTTCTTTATTACTGTATGCAAAGACACATCTCAGAAAACAACCTGTCATTCCCTTTCTTAATACAATCAGACTTTCTTTGCAGAAGAGTATTGTAAGAAGAATGAGCTCCAGGATACAGAAGAATAGTTATGGGGAAAGGCATCCCTGTTACAAAAGAACTAGAAAAGGAAGACTAGAATTTGCATATATAAGAACATGCATTCAAGAGAATATTATATAAAATCAAAATGTAATAAATACATGCAAATACATATATTTCAAATTCAGAGATACATGGTCATTTGGCACAACATGGCACAAAGACTATTGTCTGATTACACCTTCCATGACATGAAATGCCCAATGTGAATGTAGAGAAATTCATAATTTGAGTATAGTCTATACCCTTCCAAGTTGTCCAAGCTGTTTGTGTTTGAAGTACTGATGATGTCTTGATGGAAATATTTTGCCTAAAAAAAAAAAAAAGAAAGAAATATTTTGCTTCATTTTCCTTGACAATACCAAATAAATTTTCTCAAAATAAGACTGTTTACTTGATTAAATAATACAGAAAAATATTGACATAAAATCATTTTAAGCTTACAAAGTGTTTTCATGAATATCTTCCCATTTGGTGATCACAACTACCTTCTGAAGAAAGCTTTTATAGACCAAAAAACCTAATCTAATGAAAGTTAAATGATGCCATTTTTGTATAAAAATTGAGTAGCTTGGCTATGATACAGATATTCTGACTTCTGATTCAGCCTTTGAAAATCGTTTTGGAGTAAATTCCATAATGGTTTTATAAAATGAGAGAATAAAAATTCTCCAGGAAGGGGAGTATATCCTGGGTCTTCTGATTTTATATTCTATAAATCTCAGAAGTTAGAAACTGAAAGCTGTAAATAGCTTTATCTTATTGTACAAAAGCAGCACTTTATCTTTTTCCTCGTCTATACTGCATGCACTTGGTAATTAGAAACTTCATATTTGAGTCAATTAGCCTAATAGCAAACATTTCAGTGATAGCTTAAAGTTTAGAAAGTCATAAGATAGGGTACTAATACCATTTAGCATGTTTAAAGATTCATAGAATTAACTTTAAATGACCCAAATGAATTTCCTAGCACATTAGCACATAGAGATCTGGGAGTGTTCATTAAAGCAGGCATGTATAAGTTAGTGAAAAAACATTTTTAAATAGCTGAAGCTTATAAGATTACAAGTCCCTTTGTTTTATTAAAATGAGCAATTAGAAAACACAGTCTATTTTATCAAGCTGGAAACATAGGCTGAATTTTTCTTTTTTAATGAAAAAGACAAAGCAGTGCTTAAATTTGAGTTTAATGGTCTGTAAATTCCCACCTTCATTTTGCAGCACTGAAATTCAGTCCGAAAAAGGATAGGTGTATGTATAAAGTTTTTTCACTTCCTTCATGTAACCAGAAGGCTCAGGATGATGAGCAATAATGGCAGTTTTCCAAAGAAGACTGTCTTACATTACTTTTTCTCTTTAATTCCTAAGAAATTAGGAGTCAGAATGAAAACAAAAACTTAAAATGAACTTTACAACTTCACTATGGCAATTGGGAGGCTGTATGGAAAGTTTATTGGAAGTGACATTTGTGAAAGCAGAAGAGTAGCAGAATCAGGCAGGAGTAGTCAAGAAACAGCAGTGCAGATCTAACCAAGTCTCTACTTGCCCAAGGGGCTGGCCTGGAGCAAAGATTATCTGTTAAAGCAACCACATTTGGGTGGAAATGGTGAGGCCCTGTTCTACTGACTTTCTCAGTCATTGACTGGCTCCCCTCAAAAAATAGTATGATCTTGACTCAAGAATGATGTGTACTTGGAGGGCTTTACAACAGGAGGCTATCAGCTGGCAACCCTCTTCTCTTGAACAAGGATCTTGTTTGCCACACATGGTAAATGTCTACTGTTACATGTACGAATATGGATGTGTTATGCTTGATTTTGGTTATGTGCTTATTATATATAATATATGAGGACAAAAGTCCCCATGAACAGAAGAAAAATGTGTTCATTCAGTTCATCCTAAGAAATCACAAATTTAACTTTCTTAAAATCATGAAAGATTATAAATATATAGTAACAGGTACCGTACCTTGAATTTGTGAAACTGCTTAAGACTGAAAACATCACAGAGAAAAAGGACAAGAATGTATGTATCCAGTACTATGTCTTAATACACTCAATAATTTACAGACCACGTTAGAATTAAGCCTATATAAAGAACTGCACAGTTAAAAGCGTCGTTGCACAGGAAGGCTGCCCCTTCTGAAAACCCCACTGCAGTACTCAGCATTTAACTTGTTCACACCCTGTGTGGATGGCCCTGTTCCAGCACAAGACAGGACAAAGCAATTTCTGCATCCAATTAGATTATTTCAGGGTTGGTCACTGTCAATTGCAAGGCACTCTATAGAAGTCACTTCTCAGCTGCTTCAGCATAGCTTGTTTATATAATACTGAAATTTTAAATGTGTAAAATAACTTAATCATTAACAATTGGTGGCTATTTAATGAACTGACTTGAAAAGAAATGTTAATATAAATGATATTTCAAGATGAGGACTCAAGTAGGTTCCTACTGGGAAGCTGAAAAAGAGTTCTTATATCTAAGCCTAAATGAACAAAGCATAAAAGAGGGCAGCAAAAAAGTAAATGACCATCAGGGAAATTCAGGGCCAAAACATTGTTCAGGTTTAGGATATGTGGAAATAGCTCAATAAATTTAAAGATGTGGCATATAACACTAACTAATCCCTGGAATTCAACTGAGAACACAATTTAAGCATAGTAAAATGTTGAAGCAAGCATCATTCACACTTCCCTTTTTTGTCCTTCACCTACTCCTTCTTCTGGCCATTGCACCATCCCAGACACTCAATGCCCCCAAGCTACACATTGCAATATGCTGTTCACCCAAATCTGAATAGTGCATCTCTCCCATACCAAAACCATCTTATCTCCCACCACTCTCATGACTTAACACACAAACTGCATAAATGTGTATTAACACAAGAGAACAACTAGCTGTTTGATAACAGAAGAAGAGGCATTAAAACACCCCTAGTATTAAAATTACAGAGAAGTTCCCAGACTGCATATGTCATATGAGAGTTGCAAGCAGTATGCTGGAGCCGAGACAATGCTTCCTAGAAAAGTTATAGACTAGAACCTGAAGTCACCTTTCTTCGGCTGGCCCTGACACCGGGCACCAGTGTCAATTAAGTGCAGCTTGCTCACACATCCCTTTCTGTTCCACGCTTTTAGTTCTAATATATTGATATTAAAGTGCATTAGATGGCTCAATCGTTTTAAATAAAGGGATCAATTGAAATAAGATTAGTAATGTTTTTGAAAAAGATATTTTCCTGGTTTATCATTTTTTTCCAGAATTAGGTACACTGGAATGGACTTAATTTAAGCAATTTAGATTTATGTCTAAAAAAAGAAATCAATATACTACACCCCCACAAAAATATTGTTTTTATAATCTTCAAGTATAATAGATTAATATCCAAATATCCAGCATTGTCAGGTTATATAAGCACATGTATATGTATATTTCTGTATGTTTATGACAATATATGAAAGTCTAAACAAAAAAAAAGAAAAAATAATGTAAACATTTGTCCAAACAATTATCAGATAAGAAATATCCATTGTTTTAAGGAATCTTCTATTTTCATCCAGATATTTAGCTAACCAGCTCCACTGATACAATCTGACAATCTTGAGAAATATAATTTTTTTAAGGACAATCAGAAAATAAAGGTACATAGAAAATTTATATACAAGTGTTCAAAGCGGTGTCAAAATTATAATCAACTTAAATCTTCCTAGAATTGACTTCCTCTTTATCCTCTTTAGAGTGACAAAATATCATAGCAAGACTAAAATGATTCTGATCCCCTCTCCTCTACTTCTTTGCTATGGAAACTTAGGCAGTTGTGAAATAGAATATGAATGTGTCTAATGCAGAAGGTAGTTGTGAGCATTACATAGGTTAATACATGTAAAGCACTTAGAATAATGGATCATTATCAACTCAGAAAAATATGAAAACTACACAACCTAGATGTAGGAAATGGCCCACTTTTACATATTTAAATTTTTCAAAAATAGGGTTACTTATTCATGGTTTATTAGAGACTGAAAATTTTATATGTTTGTTCAAAGATTTTTTAGAATCAATTTCCTAAAAGTACCTGGGCAGTTTGATTTGTTGGTGGGAATAACATTCATTATATCTTTCAGTATATAATTTATATACTTTAATATACACACGGGATTATTTTGTAAATACAGAAGGATGTAGCAGCTTGTTTAGGTCAGGCTTCTGTAGGGAGAAAGGAAACAGGATAATTAAGAGAATTTATTATTTATTATCCATCAGGTTCCCTCAGACAAGTTTGAATGACTAGAAGCTGATAGAATTATTTTCATAAAATAGTTGATAAGATTCTATGTGAAGAATAAATGCCAGAAATTGACTATTTTAAGAGAGACCTTGAGAGAAACTCCAAGTACCTTCTCCCTGCCTCTGCACAGAAACTAGCACCATGCTGTCACTCTAAGAGTCATGAGATGGTGCCCTTAATGAGGACTGCAATACCATCAGCATGCATGCCATCAGCCATGTCAGCAGAGTGGCTTTATGGAGGGATGTTATACACAGTGGATATCAAAAGGGCCGGATGTTATATGATGAACTGCATGTGATTTGTTAGTGTAAGACTGCTTTTATAGGTACATATGAGACTTGCCTTTGGGGATTCCCAGAAATAGCTGAGCAATGCTCTGAGATACTGCTTGAACATTAAGGGTATTGTTGAGAATCATCAGAATTGGAGTATAAAAATAAATGTGATTTCACTTGTGCCCCAGAGTTATTGTTTCCTGGAGAACTTTGGGATTGCATATGGTTACAAATAATTGATCCAGATATCTTGTTTAGAGAGTGTAACTGTATAATGTCAACTAAACCATAAATCAATAGTTTTAGTTGTTTGGAATAAAGGGAATGATTAATACCTAAAGGAAGAATTGATAATAGAACCATAGAATACAGTTAATTAAAACATGTTTAATTTATGGAAATCTCAAAATACAGGATTAAAAATGAGAAACAAAAAATCAAATTATCTTCAAATCTTCAATTAAAGACAAATGCCCTAAGGAAATACGAAACAAAATTACAGTTACTTAAGAAGGCAAATAACTGCCAGTTATAGTCTTACTAACAATTCACATAAGACATGAGAGTCAGCAATCAATATATTTGAAAAACACATTAAAATTGATATTACTTTTAAAGGAAATTGCATTATAATATAATCTAACCTCATGTTCTAAATATAAAATCATAGCATATGAAAATTTCCTCCCACAATCCATCAAAACTTCTGTCCCAGAATCTCCACTTCCATACATTAAAGAGTAACAAGAATTCACCTACTCCCACCTAAAATAACTAATAGACCAGATAATATATATGTAACAACAGTTTTCCAGTGTTAGATGATAGGTAGTGTTGAGAAAAAAGAAAAAAACAAGACCTAAAAGTAAGGACACAGGTGGCCTAGAGAGCTTTCAAGCTGCAGTGCAGGGAGGAGAAACCCAGGCAAAGCCTAGTGGGCAGAGGTCAGAGTTCAGGTAGACTGCGGTGGCTAGAACTGGTAAGGCAGAGACAGCTGCGGAGACAGTTGTGGAGATAAGCATAGGGTCCTCCTTGAGTCCTCAACTGATTACTGACCGGTGCACACCAAGAGAAAGCCACCAAGTCTGGGAGAAGAACCACGTGAAAGGAGTAGAAATCCCCAGAGCTTTGGACCGCCACAGTGGGCAGACTTCCTAATGCATGGGCATCAAGTGGAGTCTCCAGGAGGATATTGTACCACAGCAATGATATCAAATTAGCCCAAGAATAAAGACTGCCCTGGACCATCTAACAAAGCTTATAAGCAAGTTTTGAAAGGATCAAACTATTTTCAAGTAACTTAATTTCACCCAAGAACAAAGTCAAAAAATATTTAAAGAAATAAAACACAAAAACCCTGGCATCCAACAAGGTAAAATTTGCAATGTCTAGTTTAGCATCCAATCAGAAAATAACAGACATGCAAAGAAGCAGAAGAATTCAATATACAAATTCAATAATCAAACTAAAGAAGAACAAAAATTATACAGATAATAGAACAGACAAGCTGAAACAGCTATTATAAATAGACTCCATATGTTCAAAAAGGTAGAGGAAAGCATTAGTAGCATAAGAAATATGGAGGACAGTTAAAAAACCTGTGAATGAAAAAAAGTGGGAAAATACACACTGGGTAAGATTAACAATAAACACTGCATAAGAAGAGATTAATTAATGATTATGAAGACATTTCAGTAGAAACTCTCCAAAATAAAACATGAAAAGAAGTAAGACCAAGAAAAAAATGAACTATGGTATGACCTATGTATGGTATGAAAAAACAAAAATAGCCATGGAAATTGGGATCGGGAAACAGAAAAAAAAATTGAAGAAATAATAGCCGAAATCTTCCAAAATTTGATGAAACTTTTAAGCTTCCAAGAGGCTTAGCAAGCCGAAGCACAAGGCATATGAAAAAAGTTACATCGGGACACATCATAAACAAATTTCTTAACACCAGTGATGAAGAAAAGTAATCTTCCATACCTTCTCTGCCCTAAAAAAGACACATTATATAGCGAGGAATGAAGGTAAGAATGACACCCATATTTTTTTGTCAGAAAAAAATGACAGCTGAAACAGAATGCAGTGCCATCTTTAAAGCACTGAAAGAAGAAAACAAATCCATCTAGAATTCAATGCACAAGTAATTTATCTTTTAACGGAACAGGAAATAACTTTATAAAACAAACAAAAGCCAAGAGAACTCATCACCAGCAGACCAGCAGTATAAGAAATATAAAAAGAAGTCCTTGTGGCAGAAGGAATATGATACCAGATATAAATTTGGGTCCACACAAAGGAATGAAGAGCCCTAGAAATGCAGTTAGAGCAGTATCTGGAGAACAGTAAGCCCTCAATAAGTATTTGGTGATTGAATGAATCACCTTCTTGATGGCAGTACCGGAAGCTAAAATACAATGGAAAAATAAATTCTAAATTCTCAGGGGAAAATATTTTCAATTTTGGGTTCTAATCAAAGGCAAGAAGTCAATCTAACATAAGGTTAGAATAAAGACATTTTCAGACATAGGAGGATGAAAATTGTACCTCATCTCTACCTCTTTGGATAACACTGGAGGGTATATTTCTCCCAAAGAGGGATTATACCAAGAACAAGAAATACAGAGGTGCAGATGCAGGAGATTCAATCTATAAGAACTGAGGGCAGGGAGGAGGCGGAGCCAACATGGCGGCGTGAGTAGGACAGTGGGAATCTCCTCCCAAAAACATATATACTTTTGAAAATACAACAAACACAACTAGCCCTAAAAGAGAGACCAGAAGACGCAGGACAGTGGCCAGACTGCAGCTACACCAGCGAGAACCCAGCGACTGGTGAAAGGGGTAAGATACAAGCCCCGGACCGGCGGGACCCGAGCGCCCCTCCCCCCAGCTCCCGGCGGGAGAAGAATAGGCAGAGCGGGAGGGAGACAGAGCCCAGGACTGCCGAACACCCAGCCCCAGCCATCCGGGCCAGAGCGCAGACGCAGTACATGCCCAGGGGGCCCTGGATACTGGGGGAACAGGGAGTAAGACCTCTGAGCGGGTGCTGAAGCTGATGCCCCTGTGACAAAGAAAAGCGGGGGCTTTTTGAAAGTCTTAAAGGGACAGGGACTTAACAGCTTGACGGAAACAACCCAGGTCACAGTACAGCAGCTGGAAATTACAGGGAAAACCGGGTGCACTAACCCCCTGGGCAACAGCTCTGAGACCCCTCACGGAGGCAAACAGTCAAGCAGCACCCCCATCCATCACCCCACCGGGCGCTGCGAAAGCAGAGAAGCAGCCTGAGACAAATTCCGCCCACAGAAAGGGAAATTTCTCCCTTCCGGCCAGGCAAGACACAAAGACCCACCCTACACGCAATTACCCAACACAAGCCACTAGGGGTCGCAGTTGTCCCAGTAAAGAAAGGCCAGTAGCAAGTGAAAATTTTGGCCCTCCCAGCTGACAGTCAATAGCACCTGTCAACATGAAAAGGCAAAAAAATATGATCCAGACAAGACTAACCCAGACAGCTTCGGCATCTGCTACATCTTCCCCTGAGAAGGAATCTGGGAAGATAGATTTAGCCAGTCTACCTGAAAAAGAATTCAAAACAAAAGTCATAACCATGCTGATGGACTTGCAGAGAAATATGCAAGAACTAAGGAAGGAGAATTCAGAAATAAAACAAGCTCTGGAGGGACTTCAAAACAGAATGGACGAGATGCAAGAGACCATTAATGGACTAGAAAACAGAGAACAGGAACGCAGAGAAGCTGATGCAGAGAGAGATAAAAGGATCTCCAGGAATGAAAGAATTTTAAGAGAGCTAAGTGATCAATCTAAAAGGAATAATATAAGAATCATAGGCATTCCAGAAGAAGTAGAGAGAGAAAAGGGGATAGAAAATGTCTTTGAAGAAATAATTGCTGAAAATTTCCCCAAACTAGGGGAAGAAATGGCCTCTCAGACCACAGAGGTACACAGAACTCCCATGACAAGGGATCCAAGGAGGGCAACACCAAGACACATAATAATTAAAATGGCAAAGATCAAAGACAAGGACAAAGTATTACAAGCAGCCAGAGAGAAAAAAAAGGTTACCTACAAAGGAAAACCCATCAGGCTATCATCAGACTTCTCAACAGAAACCCTACAGGCCAGAAGAGAATGGCATGATATACTTAATGCAATGAAACAGAAGGGCCTCGAACCAAGACTACTGTATCCAGCACGAATATCATTTAAATATGAAGGAGGGATTAAACAATTCCCAGACAAGCAAAAGTTGAGGGAATTTGCCTCCCACAAACCACCTCTACAGGGCATCCTACAGGGACTGCTCTAGATGGGAGCACTCCTAAAAAGAGCACACAACAAAACACCCAACATATGAAGAAGGGAGGAGGAGGAATAAGAAGGGAGAGAAATAAAGAATCATCAGATTGTGTTCATAATAGCTCAACAAGCGAGTTAAGTTAGACAGTAAGACAGTAAAGAAGCTAACCCTAAACCTTTGGTAACCACAAACTTAAAGCCTGCAATGGCAATAAATTCATACCTTTCAATAATCACCCTAAATGTAAATGGACTGAATGCACCAATCAAAAGACACAGAGTAATAGAATGGATAAAAAAGCAAGATCCATCCATATGCTGCTTACAAGAGACTCACCTCAAACCCAAAGACGCGCACAGACTTAAAGTCAAGGGATGGAAAAAGATATTTCAAGCAAACAACAGAGAGAAGAAAGCAGGTGTTGCAATTCTCGTATCAGACAAAACAGACTTCAAAATAAAGAAAGTAACAAAAGACAAAGAAGGACATTACATAATGATAAAGGGCTCAGTCCATCAAGAGGATATAACCATTATAAATATATATGCACCCAATACAGGAGCACCAACATACCTGAAACAAATATTAACAGAACTAAAGGAGGAAATAGAATGCAATGCATTCATTCTAGGAGACTTCAACACACCACTCACTCCAAAGGACAGATCCACCAGACAGAAAATAAGTAAGGACACAGAGGCACTGAACAACACACTAGAACAGATGGACCTAATAGACATCTACAGAACGCTACATCCAAAAGCAACAGGATACACGTTCTTCTCAAGTACACATGGAACATTCTCCAGAATAGAACACATACTAGGACACAAAAAGAGCCTCAGTAAATTCCAAAAGATTGAAATCCTACCAACCAACTTTTCAGACCACAAAGGCATTAAACTAGAAATAAACTGTTCAAAGAAAGCAAAAAGGCTCACAAAAACATGGAGGCTAAACAACACGCTCCTAAATAATCAATGGATCAATGACCAAATCAAAATGGAGATCCAGCAATATATGGAAACAAATGACAACAACAACACTAAGCCCCAACTTCTGTGGGACACAGCAAAAGCAGTCTTAAGAGGAAAGTATATAGCACTCCAAGCATATTTAAAAAAGGAAGAACAATCCCAAATGAACGGTCTAATGTCACAACTATCAAAATTGGAAAAAGAAGAACAAACGAGGCCTAAGGTCAGCAGAAGGAGGGACATAATAAAGATCAGAGAAGAAATAAATAAAATTGAGAAGAATAAAACAATAGCAAAAATCAATGAAACCAAGAGCTGGTTCTTCGAGAAAATAAATAAAATAGATAAGCCTCTAGCCAGACTTATTAAGAGGAAAAGAGAGTCAACACAAATCAACAGTATCAGAAATGAGAAAGGAAAAATCACAACAGATCCCGCAGAAATACAAAGAATTATTAGAGACTACTATGAAAACCTATATGCTAACAAGCTGGGAAACCTAGGAGAAATGGACAACTTCCTAGAAAAATACAACCTTCCAAGACTGACCCAGAAAGAAACAGAAAATCTAAACAGACCAAATACCAGCAAAGAAATTGAATGGGTAATCAAAAAACTATCCAAGAACAAAACCCCCGGGCCAGATGGATTTACCTCGGAATTTTATCAGACATACAGGGAAGACATAATACCCATTCTCCTTAAAGTTTTCCAAGAAATAGAAGAGGAGGGGATACTCCCAAACTCATTCTATGAAGCTAACATCACCCTAATAACAAAACCAGGCAAAGACACCACCAAAAAAGAAAACTACAGACCAATATCCCTGATGAACATAGACGCAAAAATACTCAACAAAATTTTAGCAAACCGAATTCAAAAATACATCAAAACCATCGTACACCATGACCAAGTGGGATTCATCCCAGGGATGCAAGGATGGCACAACATTCGAAAGTCCATCAATATCATCCACCACATCAACAAAAAGAAAGACAAAAACCACATGATCATCTCCATAGATGCTGAAAAAGCATTTGACAAAGTTCAACATCCATTCATGATAAAAACTCTCAGCAAAATGGGAATAGAGGGCAAGTACCTCAACATAATAAAGGCCATCTATGAAAAACCCACAGCCAACATTATATTGAATAGCGAGAAGCTGAAAGCATTTCCTCTGAGATCGGGAACTAGACAGGGATGCCCACTCTCCCCACTGTTATTTAACATAGTACTGGAGGTCCTAGCCACAGCAATCAGACAAAACAAAAATATACAAGGAATCCAGATTGGCAAAGAAGACGTCAAACTGTCACTATTTGCAGATGACATGATACTGTACATAAAAAACCCTAAAGACTCCACCCCAGAACTACTAGAACTGATATCGGAATACAGCAAAGTTGCAGGATACAAAATCACCACACAGAAATCTGTGGCTTTCCTATATACCAACAATGAACCAACAGAAAGAGAAATCAGGAAAACAACTCCATTCACAATTGCATCACAAAAAATAAAATACCTAGGAATAAACCTAACCAAAGAAGTGAAAGACTTATATTCTGAAAACTACAAGTCACTCTTAAAAGAAATTAAAGGGGACACTAACGGATGGAAACGCATCCCATGCTCATGGCTAGGAAGAATTAATATCGTCAAAATGGCCATCCTGCCCAAAGCAATATACAGATTTGATGCAATCCCTATGAAACTACCAGCAACATTCTTCAATGAACTGGAACAAATAATTCAAAAATTCATATGGAAGCACCAAAGACCCCGAATAGCCAAAGCAATCCTGAGAAAGAAGAATAAAGTATGGGGGATCTCACTCCCCAACTTCAAGCTCTATTATAAAGCCATAGTAATCAAGACAATTTGTACTGGCACAAGAGCAGAGCCACAGACCAATGGAACAGACTAGAGAATCCAGACATTAACTCAGACATATATGGTCAATTAATATTTGATAAAGGAGCCATGGACATACAATGGCGAAATGACAGTCTCTTCAACAGATGGTGCAGGCAAAACTGGACAGCTACATGTAGGAGAATGAAACTGGACCATCGTCTAACCCCATATACAAAAGTAAACTCAAAATGGATCAAAGACCTGAATGTAAGTCATGAAACCATTAAACTCTTGGAAGAAAACATAGGCACAAACCTCTTAGACGTAAACATGAGTGACCTCTTCTTGAACATATCTCCCCGGGCAAGTAAAACAACAGCAAAAATGAACAAGTGGGACTATATTAAGCTGAAAAGCTTCTGTACAGCAAAAGACACCATCAATAGAACAAAAAGGATCCCTACAGTATGGGAGAATATCTTTGAAAATGACACATCCGATAAAGGCTTGACGTCCAGAATATATAAAGAGCTCACACGCCTCAACAAACAAAAAACAAATAACCCAATTAAAAAATGGGCAAAGGAACTGAACAGACGATTCTCCAAAAAAGAAATACAGATGGCCAACAGACACATGAAAAGATGCTCCACATCGCTAATTATCAGAGAAATGCAAATTAAAACTACAATGAGGTATCACCTCACACCAGTAAGGATGGCTGCCATCCAAAAGACAAACAACAACAAATGTTGGCGAGGCTGTGGAGAAAGGGGAACCCTCCTACACTGCTGGTGGGAATGTAAACTTGTTCAACCATTGTGGAAAGCAGTATGGAGGTACATCAAAATGCTCAAAACAGACTTACCATTTGACCCAGGAATTGCACTCCTAGGAATTTACCCTAAGAATGCAGCAATCAAGTATGAGAAAGATCAGTGCACCCCTATGTTTATCGCAGCACTATTTACAATAGCCAAGAATTGGAAGCAACCTAAATGTCCATCGATAGATGAATGGATAAAGAAGATGTGGTACATATACACAATGGAATACTACTCAGCCATAAGAAAAGGGCAAATCCAACCATTTGCAGCAACATGGATGGAGCTGGAGGGTATTTTGCTCAGTGAAACAAGCCAAGCAGAGAAAGAGAAATACCAAATGATCTCACTCATCTGTGGAATATAAGAACAAAGGAAAAACTGAATGAGCAAAACAGCACCAGAATCACAGAACTCAAGAATGGACTAACAGGTACCAAAGGGAAAGGGACTGGGGAGGATGGGTGGGTAGGGAGGGATAAGGGGGGGAGAAGTAGGGGGGTATTAAGATTAGCATCCATAGCGGGGTGGGAGAAAGGGGAGGGCTGTACAACACAGAGAAGACAAGTAGTGATTCTACAACAGTTTGCTACGCTGATGGACAGTGACTGTAAAGGAGTATATAGGGGGGACCTGGTATACGGGAGAGCCTAGTAAACAAAGTATTCGTCATGTAAGTGTAGATTAATGATTAAAAAAAAAATAAAATGCAGTTCCTATGTGGTGACCTCTAATGAGTTCTACACAATGATATAAAGGACATATAAAAGTGTAGGCAAAGGGTCTGTTTGTGTTTATACAGAGGATCAAAGCCTAATTTGGCTACCCCGAAAATGAACTAAGATACGATATGAAAAAGAACTTCCAACATCAGCACTCTCGGGAAGACTCATGACAGAAGATGATCAGAAAAAAAAAAAAACTTCAACAAAGATCCACACACTGTCACAGGTGTAGATGCACTCATCCCACCAGTTCCTGGACTTGCCATGGGAAAGATGAAGGAGATATCTAAGCTGGCCTGTGCTTGCAGTAAAACAAAAATTGGACTGGATCTGTACTGTTGGAACTCAACCAAGAATTAGGAGAAGTGCAAATTGTAGCACTCCAAAATCTTACAACCACAGACTATTTATCATTAAAAGAACATATGGGATATGAACAGTCCCCAGGAATGGGGTGTTCGACTTTATCTGAATTCTCTCAGACTGTTTAAGTTCAGTCGGACAATATCCACCATATCATAGATAAGTTTTCACAAATGCCTAAGGTGCCTAACTGGTTTTCTTGGTTTCACTGGAGATGGCTGGTAATTACAGGTATGCTTTGGTTAGGTAACTATATTCCTATTATGTTAATGTGTGCGCACAATTTAATTAGTCGTTTAAAACCTATCCATGCTGAAGTTACTCTACAAGAAGATATGTCAAAGAAATAATCAATCTTCCCAGGTTTTCTTCTGCCTGCTACTTCTGTAGCTTTTCTTCTTCCTACCTAATCACAACCTTTAAATAGAACTCGTGCCACATGTCGAATTTACCGAGTATCATAATTCTTCCAAGTGGTAAAGACACCTCAAGACAAATGCTGGGCATAGAAGCCACAGGGCATAAATATGCAAAGAAGTAAAAAGCTAACCTTTTCAAACGATAAGGCTTCTCTCCCACTTACCAACTTAACATTTCCCTGTATGGCCCCGGAAGATGACTGGTTAACCAGAAACGGGTAAGATTCCTCAAGGGAGGAACAACCTAAGACAGGCACAGTAGCAGGGGGCCATCTGGTGAGAAAATGGGGAGCAGCAGAGGTGAGGCTTAGAACCTCCCCCCTTATGTTCTGAGAGAAGTCTTCTGCATACATGGATGTTTATTGCCCTCGTCTAGCGCGGATTAACACATAGTCTACAGGCACACACCTGATCATCTACATTTGCTCTCTTACAACACTAAACTCTGTTTTCTACCTTTATCTCGTATCTACCTACCACTTCAGCATTTTATTAAAAATAATAATAATAGAGAAATGTGGTATCCACATATAAATCAGGTTTAAAAATCAAATGAATATTCATATTTGAACTGACTGTGTATAGTTCATAATGCATTAACAAAACCGAAAGCTTCTGTGATGACTGCCCTTGCACTGTTCACCATGTAACTTATTCACTATGTAAGAATTTGTACTCCATGTAAGAATTTGTTCGTTATGCATCAGAAGATTGGAGACTGACGAAAATTGGGCTTGGGGTGGATTAATGATTGTGCATTGAGTATTGACCCCCCTATACAGAAATTTGTTGTGGTTAACAACTATTTGATCAATAAATATGAGAGATGCCCTCACTATATATATATATATATATATATATATATATATATATATATATATATATATATAAACACACTTCCAATTGTAAAATAAATAAGTAACCGGGATGTAATGCATAGCATAAGGAATATAGTCAAAATATTGTAACAACTTGGTATGGTGATACCTGGTACCTAGAAATATCATGTATATAAATGTTGAGTCGCTGTGTTGTACACCTGAAACTAATGTAATGCAATGCTGTTGTCAACTACACTTCAATAAAAAAAAAAAAAAAAAAAAAAAAAGAACTGAGGGCAGGGGGAAAAAAAACAACTATGTATCAACAAATTAGATAACCTAGAAGAAATGGAAAAATTCCTAGAAACATACAGCCTACAAGACTGAGTCATGAAGAAATAGAAAATAGTACCATCAAATCAAACCAAATATTAGAAATAGATTTAACCAATGAAGTGAAAGATCTATACACTAAAAACTATAAAATACTGGTGAAAGTGGCTAAAGAAGACAAACATATGCAACTATATCCAATGTTAATAGATTGGAAGACTTAATATTATTAAAATGTTCATACTACTCCGACGCATTCTATAGATTCAGTGCAATTCTTATGGAAATTCCAAAGCATTCCTCACAAAAAGAGGGAAATAATCCTAAAATTCATATGGAACCACAAAAGAGTGAATAGCAAAGCAATCTTGAGCAAAGAGAACAAAGTTGGAGGCATCCCAGTATATAATTTCAAAATACACTACAAAACTTATTATGCTATAATAATAGAACATGGTACCAGCATAAAAGCATACAAATAGGCCAGTGGAATAGAATAGAGAAACCAGAAATTAATCCACACATTTATAGTCAGTAGATCGTCAACAAAAGTACCAAAAATGCATGGATAGAAGGCCGTCTTTTCAACAATAGTACAGGGAAAACTAGTTTCCCACATGCAGAATAATGAAATTAAACCCTTACCTACTTCATATACAAAAATCAACTCAAAATGGACTAAAGGCTTAATTGTAGGACCTGAAACCATAAAGCTATTAAAAGAAAACATGAAGGAAAAAAAAACATAAGACACTGGTCTGGAAACGATTTTTTGGATATGATCATAAAAGCACAGGCAACAAAAGCAGACTAGACAAATGGGATTGTATCAAACTAAAAATCATCTGCACAGCAAAGGGAACGAACAACAGAATGAAGAAATGACATATGAGATGACAGAAAATATTTGCAAACCATACATCTGATAAGGAGTGAATATCCATAACATGCAAGGAATTCAAACACTCAATAGCCAGAAAACAAATAACCCAGTAAAAAATGGACAAAGGACCTGAATGGACATTTCCCAAAAGAAGACAGGCGATGGATATATGAAAAGAAGCTAAACATTGCTAATCATCAAGGTAATACAAATTAAAACCACAGGGAGATGTCACCTCACATCTGATAGAATGGCTGTCATCCAAAAGACAAAAGATAACAACTGTTGACAGAGATGTTGACAAAAGGGAACCTATACACACTTCTGGTGAGAATGTTAACTGGTACAGCACTGTGAGAAATAGTATAAAATTTCCTCAAAAATTTAAAACAGAGCTACCATATGATTCAGCAATCCCCGTTCTGGGTATATGTCTAAAGGAAATGAATTCAGTAACTTAAAGAGCTATGTGCACTCTCACACTCACTGTGCCATTATTTACAGTAGCAAACATAGAAACAACCCATGTCTGTCAACAGACAAATAGATGAAGAGAATGTGGTGTGCCACATATGTACACACATGGTGGAGTATTATTCAGCTACAAGAAAGAAGGAAATCCTACCGTTTGTGACAACGTGGATAAGCCTGGCAGATATTGTGCTAAGTGAAATAAGCCAAACAGAGAAAGACAAATACCATATGATCTCACTTATATATAGAATCTAAGTTAAAAAAGTCAAAGTCATGGAAGCAAAGAGTTAAGCAGCAGTTACCAGGGACTTTTGGAAGCCGGGGAATATGGAGGAAATATTGGTCAAAGGGTACAAAATTGCAGTTAGGAAGGATGAATAAATCTACAGAGCTAATGTGCAGCATGAGGACTGTAGTTAATAATACTGTATTGAATACTGGAAATAGACTGAGTACATTTCAGGTGTTCTCATCACACACACACAAAATGGTAACAATGTGAGGAAGTGATATGTTAATGAGCTTGACTAGTAATCATTTTACTGTATATATGTATATCAAATCATCATGTACAATTTAAATATAGTATATCTAGAAACAGTATTCTCATAGATTGTATTTAAACAGAGGCAAAAAGCTAAATAAAATATTGATAAAAATAGCATGTAGTATATGTCAAACTTTTCCGATATTTGATTTTAGCTTTTTTTCTTTTTGGCAGACTACCTGTTTTCTGCAAGCAACTTTGTTAGCTGATGCTTACTTATTTACCCAGGAGTATTAGAAATTCTTCACAGGAAATTCAGATAGCAAACAGTATATCTCAAAAATAGGAATTATAATTAGTTTTTTTTCAGGATCTAAGAGGTCAATTCTAATGGCAATTTATAGTTCTATTGGCCATGATGCAAGTGAGAATATCAATAACTAGAAAGCTCTCCCAACACTAGCCAATTCTTAAATTAATGGGCCAAATAATTCATTCTGCTCAGTAGACTTCCAAATGTAGTGGATCTAGATTGATCACTTCTAGGTTTGGCATTGACAAATCTGCTATATTTATTTTGCAATCTCTGCAAGAGTTAGTCTTAAACTCTCTAATAATTTGTTAAGAGAATAATAGATTTTTTCTTTTACTTTCTACCAACTAATCTGACTATATCTTTACATGTACCGTGAATTGAAATATATTTTCAAATAGTTGTTTTTGAAAAACTCATTCTATGGAATCTCCATTCCAGGAGATTAGCAAAAAGGCTTTTTAAACTCAGGGATTTTTTAAAAAAGAATATGTCTCTCTCCAAATAGTGTACTACAATCTAGAGTTTGGCTAACTGCAGCTCCTAGGTCAAATCTAGCGTATAACTTGATATTGCAATAAAGGACTAGAATACAGTTATGCTCATTCATATGCCTATTCTGTGGCTACTTTTGTGCTATTTAATGACAGAGATGAGTAGCGATGACAGAGACCACATGCCCTACAAACCCTAAATATTTACTATCTAACCTTTTATAGAAAAAGTTTGCCAATCCCCACACATCAGAAAAAAAAGTAGGGATAATTGTTATTCAGCTGAGGTAAGAGACAGGTACTCAATTCCAAAAATCCATGTGTGTTCTCATTGTATTCAACCATATGACAACATCAAAGTGACAGAATTGAGAGTAATATTTCCCACCAAACCTTATTCATTAAAAATATTTTCCATATTTAAGAACTACAAGATATTGCGTCATAAAATGATCAGAAGGTGACAGGAAAAAGAATTTTTAATTGACATTTGAGAAGAGATCACTTGGGTCTTTGAAGATTTCCAAACTACTGACTGTACAAGTCAACTTCCTTGATAATATATTACTTGAGTCATCATGCCCCTAACAGCAACCAGAATCATGTTAAATAGTAAGTATGGATTCACAGTTACCAGGCAGGCAAGCCGCTAAAAATGGCATGTTCTAGTCAAACAGAAGCTGAGATTTACAACTTTACATGAGGATTTTGAGGCCCAGTTCTGGTTGTTGTCAGCAAGAAGTTCCTATGATAATGCCTTTTTATTAAGAAGGAAAAATACAAATTAGGCTAGCCATTCTTGTGTGACATCTAGTGGTTCTACTCAGTATCATTTCTTGCTAACCAACTTCCATGTGCTAGATTTGTCTCAGTCTATCTGACAAGGCAAGTTTGAATTCAAGTTCTATAAAATAATAAGTTTGTGATTTTAGGGAAAATACAGGACAGAACCCTTGCCATTGGTATTTATCCACTTAGCTCCAAGTGACAATGGATATTACATAATTTTGGTGTGCATTTGCTAACTATTTTAGGTACTTTGAAAATCCATGGAACAATGGTGTGCCTTGTTATTTAAACAAATCCCTGAAAAGACACTGAATTCTAACCAAATGCATTTCTTACTATGTTTTAAATGTGTTAACCTTAATTTAAAAAAATGTTTAAATCACTGCTCAGTTTTCTTGCTTTTTCTGTATAATGTCCCATTGGTGGGGATGTAAAAGATAGTCAGATTATGGAAATCAGCAACCAATTACACCCAAGTGGAGAAAGTGGAACACAGTCTTGGCTCTAGTACATATTGTCACTCCCTAATAAGACTTTTTAAACCACTTTCTGTTGTATTTTCTTTTTAATGGAGATACTGACAGCTTGTGTACTGTTGATTAGCACTTTTAGTGGAAGCAAGGAGAAAGTTATAAAGAATAAAAATGTTTTCATTTATTTAAAAGCAGCAGGTGTTAATGTAAGCTTCCAAAATTGTTTGGAAAACATGACCTATGTAAGTCCACAAAGAGTCCTGAAAATACTTTCGTATTCATTTCACACAATTAAAACAAATTCTGATGCCTCAATGGTATGCTGTGAATTCACTGACTAAGAAACAGAAAAATCTTGCTTTTCCCTCAGCTTTGATACTTTCTGTCTTCACTACTTGAGGCAAATCATTTTACCTCTCTGGATCTCAGATCTATCACTTGCTAATTGCTAGGGTCTCTTTCAACTATAAAAGGTTATATTTGCATTTGCATTTATACAAAATAAGTGTGGCATTTGAAAAATATAAATCTGGTGTCATCTCTGCTCATCTTCCCCAGGGCAAAACAAGGCAGAGACAATGAGTCTCTGCAGACATATCTCAGAGATATTGCAGGTTGGATTCCAGATCACTGCAATAAAGTAAATATTACAATAAAGCAAGTCAAATGGATTTTTTGATATCCCATGCAGATAAAAGTTGTGATTCTACTATAGGGTAGTTTATTAACAGTGCAATAGCAGTATGTCTGAAAATAATGTACACACTGTAATTTAAAAATACTTAATTGCTAAAACATGCTAACCATTATCTGAACTTTCAGGGATTCATAATCACTGATCACAGATCACCACAACAAATATAATAACAATGAAAAAGTTTGCAATTTTGTGATAATTACCAAAATGTGACACAGAGGCATGAAGTGAGCAAATGCTGATGGAAATACGGCGCCGATAGGCTTGCTGGATGCAGGGGTGTGACAAGCCTTCCATTTCCAAAAAATGCAGTATCTGTGAAGCCCAATAAAGCAAAGCACAATAAAATGAGATCTTTCTGTAATTATTTCACTCCACTGTTTAGTGACAAGTCACATGAAATTATCTGACAATTAAAAAGATTAGGAGATTCTCTAATCATATAGTACTTGAAAATTCTCCACCATTTTAATTATCAATTTCTATTGAAAATATTTTCAGGACACCTTCACAGGCAGCAGAGTGTGTGGAGAATTTTGGAAAAGGACATAATCATTAACTTTTAGAATAAGCTGGCTAAGAAGCTTGATTAATGTATCTTATTTCTAAGTCCTATAAACACTAACTATGCAGATCAGGTCCATGAATTGATACCTGATCTAAGGTAATTAACTAATTTCAAAATAACCTGATGATTATTCTGATTTTCAAGTTTTTAAAAGAAAAACATTTGTGTGCAGCTTAGACATAAGCTTAATTTGATGTTGAAAGATAACTCTTTCTCAAACTGAGCAAATTTTCTTGATTTGTTTTCTAGAATTATATCTAACTTTTAATTATCTTCTCCAGTTTATAAAATTACTTCTCTCTGAGTGTTACTTGGGCTGTGAATCAGGCTAAAGTAGTGGTGGATTCCCAGTAAATAAATTTGGTGGGTCAGTGGGTCAGTTTACCACTATAAGCCATTATATTCTGTTACATTTTGGCAGAACAGGCTAATCACAGTTAAATACTTCTAATTATTCTTACTCTTCTTACCCAACTCATTTACTTTCTTGATGCTTTGTATCTCTCAACAACATAGAAACCTATGAGGCAGAGAATGTGGGTAGATGTCTTTTAAGTAGCCTGTCGGGTTCACTTTTGAAGACCTTAAAAACAGGAATGCTTTATTGATATGCAACCATGTTCAGCTGTGATTTTAATTTTTTTTTATTTTACTACCAAGTACCAACAAAGTATGTGGTGCTAATAGCAACATACTGTGTGGCTCATAGCTTTTTTTTTTTTTTTTTTTTTTGAGAGGGCATATCTTATATATAAATATATATCAAATGGTTGATATAAGATCAAATGGTTGTTAACAACAATAAAATTCTGTATAGGGGACTCAATGCACAATCATTAATCAACCCCAAGCCTAATTCTCAACAGTCTCCAATCTACTAAAGTATAACAAACAAGTTCTTACATGGTGAACAAATTCTTAGATAGTGAATAAGTTCTTACACGGTGAACAGTGCAAGGGCAGTCATCACAGAAACTTTCGGTGTTGATCACGCATTATGAACTATAAACAATCAGGTCAAATATGAATATTCGTTTGATTTTTATACTTGATTTATATGTGGATTCCACATTTCTCCCTTTATTATTATTATTATTTTTATTATTTTTAATAAAATGCTGAAGTGGTAGGTAGATGCAAGATAAAGGTAGAAAACATAGTTTAGTGCTGTAAGAGGGCAAATGTAGATGATCAGGTGTGTGCCTGTAGACTATGTGTTAATCCAAGCTAGACAAGGGCAATAAAACATCCACAGATGCAGAAGATTCCTCTCAAAACAGGGAGGGAGGGTTCTAAGCCTCACCTCTGTTGATCCCCAATTTCTCACCTGATGGCCCCCCTGCGACTGTGCCTGTCTTAGGTTGTTCCTCCCTTGAGGAATCTTACCCGTCTCTGGCTAACCAGTCATCTTCCGGGGCCATACAGGGAGATGTAAAGTTGGTAAGTGAAAGAGAAGCCATATTGTTTGAAAAGGTTAGCTTTTTACTTCTTTGCATATTTATGCCCTGTGGCTTCTATGCCCAGCATTTGTCTTGAGGTATCTTTACCACTTGGAGGAATTATGATACTCGGTAAATTCGATATGAGGCACAAATTCAATTTAAGGGTTGTAATTAGGAAGGAAGAAGAAAAGCTATAGAGGTAGCAGATGGAAGAAAACATGGGAAGATTGATTATTTCTTTGACATATCTTCTTGGAGAGTAATTTAAGCATGTATAGGTTTTAAACTACTAATTAAATTGCACACACACATTAACATAATAGGAATATAGTTACATAACCAAAGCAGATCTATAATTATCAGCCATCTCCAGTGAGGCCAAGAAAACCAGTTAGGCGTCCTAGGCATTTGTGAAAATTTGTCCATAATATGATGGATATTGTCCAACTGTACTTGAACAGTCTGAGAGAAATCAGACAAATTAAAACAGCCCATTCCTGGGAACTGTTCACATCCCATATGTTCTTTTAAGAGTAGATAGTCTGTAGTCGTAAGATTTTGGACCGCTACAACTTGCACTTCTCCTAATTCTTGGTTGAGTTCCAACAGTATAGATCCAGTCAAATTTGTTGTTTTACTGTATGCACAGGCCAGCTTAGATATCTCCTTCTTCATTCCAAAGGCAAGTCCAGGAACCGGTGGGATGAATGCAGCTACAACTGCAACAGCGCCTGGATCTTTGTTGAGGTTTTTTGATGATCATCTTCTGGTATGACTCTTCCAGAGAGTGCTGATGTTGGAAGTTCTTCTTCATATCGTATCTTAGTTCATTTTCTGGGTAGCCCAATTAGGCTTTGATCCTCTGTATAAACACAAACAGACCCTTTGCCCACACTTTTATATGCCCTTTATACCATTGTGTAAAACTCATTGGAGGTCACCAAACAGGAAATATTTTTTTTTTAAGAGGAAGGAATATTATCAGAAAAATGTACCTCCATAGCCAATCATCTGACACCCTTTAAGTGACCAAAATTAAGGATATTTAAAGCATGCATTAATCGTTGATTTACAGTTAGTTTTATCCTATTAGGGAGTAATCCCACTTTTATTTATTTATTTATTTATTTATTTTATGTTATCATTAACCTACACTTACATGAAGAATTTTATGTTTACTAGGCTCTCCCCTATAACAGGTCACCCCTAAAGATCCCTTTAGAGTCACTGTCCATCAGCATAGCTAAATGTTGTAGAAACACTACTTGTTTTCTCTGTGTTGTACAGCCCTCCCCTTTCTCCCACTCCCCCATGCATGCTAATCTTAATACCCCCGTTCTTCTTCCCCCATTCTTATCCCTCCCTACCCAAAAATCCTCCCCAGTGCCTTTCCCTTTGGTACCTGTTTGTCCATTCTTGGGTTCTGTGATTCTGCTGTTGTTTTGTTCCTTCGGTTTTTCCTTTGTTCTTATACTCCACAGATGAGTGAAATCATTTCTTTCTCCACTTGGCTTATTTCACTGAGCATAATACCATCCAGCTCCATCCATGTTGCTGCAAATGGTAGGGTTTTCCCTCTTCTTATGGCTGAGTAGTATTCCATTTTGTATATGTACCACATTTTCTTTATCCATTTATCTACCGATGGACATTTAGGTTGCTTCCAATTCTTGGCTATTGTAAATAGTGCTGCGATAAACATAGGGGTGCATTGGTCTTTCTCAAACTTGATTGCTGTGTTCTTAGGGTAAATTCCTAGGAGTGCAATTCCTGGGTCAAATGGTAAGTCTATTTTGAGCATTTTGATGAACCTCCATACTGCTTTCCACAATGGTTGGACTAGTTTACATTCCCACCAGCAGTGTAGGAGGGTTCCCCTTTCTCCACAGCCTCACCAACATTTGTTGTTGTTTGTCTTTTGGATGGCAGCCATCCTTACTGATGTGAGGTGATACCTCATTGGAGTTTTAATTTACATTTCTCTGATAATTAGCGATGAGGAGCATCTTTTCATGTGTCTGTTGGCCATCTCTTTCCTTTTTGGAGAACTGTCTGTTCAGTTCCTCTGCCCATTTTTTAATCGGTTTATTTGTTTTTTGTTTGTTGAGGTGTGTGAGCTCTTTATATATTTTGGATGTCAAGCCTTTATCGGATCTGTCATTTATGAATATATTCTCCCATACTGTAGGGTTCCTTTTTGTTCTATTGATGGTGTCTTTTGCTGTACAGAAGCTTTTCAGCTTAATATAGTACCACTTGTTCATTTTTGCTGTTCTTTTCCTTGCCCGGGGAGATATGTTCAAGAAGAGTTCACTCATGTTTATCTCTAAGAGGTTTTTGCCTATGTTTTTTCCACGAGCTTAATGGTTTCATGGCTTACATTCAGGTCTTGGATCCATTTTGAGTTTACTTTTGTATATGGGGTTAGACAATGGTACAGTTTTATTCTCCTACATGTACCTGTCCAGTTTTGCCAGCACCATCTGTTGAAGAGACTGTCATTTCACCATTGTATGTCCATGGCTCCTTTATCAAATATTAATTGACCATATATGTCTGGGTTAATGTCTGGAGTCTCTAGTCTGTTCCACTGGTCTGTGGCTCTGTTCTTGTACCAGTACCAAACTGTCTTGATTACTATGGCTTTATAGTAGAGCTTGAAATTGCTGAGTGAGATTCCCCCTACTTTATTCTTCTTTCTCAGGATTGCTTTGGCTATTCTGGGTCTTTGGGTTTCCATATGAATTTTTGAATTATTTGTTCCAGTTCATTGAAGAATGTTGCTTGTAATTTGATAGGGATTGCATCAAATCTGTATATTGCTTTGGGCAGGATGGCCATTTTGACGATATTAATTCTTCCTAGCCACGAGCATGGGATGAGTTTCCATTTGTTAGTGTTCCCTTTAGTTTCTCCTAAGAGTGACTTGTAGTTTTCAGAGTATAGGTCCTTCACTTCTTTGGTTAGATTTATTCCTAGGTATTTTATTCTTTTTGATGCAATTGTGAATGGAATTGTTTTCCTTATTTCTCTTTCTATTGGTTCATTGTTAGTTTATAGGAAAGCTACAGATTTCTGTGGTTTAATTTTGTATCCTGCAACCTTGCTGTATTCCGATATCAGTTCTAGTAGTTTTTGGGTGGAGTCTTTAGGGTTTTTTATGTACAATATCATGTCATCTGCAAATAGTGACAGTTTAACTTCTTCTTTACCAATCTGGATTCCTTGTATTTCTTTGTTTTGTCTTTTTGCTGTGGCTAGGACCTCCAGTACTATGTTAAATAGCAGTGGTGAGAGTGGGCATCCCTGTCTAGTTCCCGATCTCAGAGGAAAAGCTTTCAGCTTCTTTCTGTTCAGTATAATGTTGGCAGTGGGTTTATCATATATGGCCTTTATTATGTTGAGGTACTTGCTCTCTATTCCCATTTTGCTGAGAGCTTTTATCATGAACGGATGTTGAATTTTGTCAAATGCTTTTTCAGCATCTATGGAGATGATCATGTGGTTTTTGTCTTTCTTTTTGTTGATGTGGTAGATGATGTTGATGGACTTTCAAATGTTGTACCATCCTTGCATCCCTGGGATGAATCCCACTTGGTCATCGTGTATGATCTTTTTGATATACTTTTGTATTCGGTTTGCTAATATTTTAAGTATTTTTGCATCTATATTCATCAGGGATATTGGTCTGTAATTTTCTTTTTTGGCAGGGTTTTTGCCTGGTTTTGGTATTAGGGTGATGTTGGCTTCATAGAATGAGTTTGGGAGTATTCCCTCCTCTTCTATTTTTTGGAAAACTTTAAGGAGAATGGGTATTATGTCTTCTCTGTGTGCTGATAAAATTCCGAGGTAAATCCGTCCTTCCCGTGTGTTTTGTTCTTGGGTAGTTTTTTGATTACGGTTTCAATTTCTTTGCTCGTGATTGGTTTGTTTAACTTTTGTGTTTCTTCCTTGGTCAGTCTTGGAAGGTTGTATTTTTCTAGGAAGTTGTCCATTTCTTCTAGGTTTTCCAGCTTGTTGGCATATAGGTTTTCATAGTAGTCTTTAATAATTCTTTGTATTTCTGTGGAGTCTGTTGTGATTTTTCCATTCTCATTTGTGATTCTGTTGATTTGTGTTGATTCTCTTTTTCTCTTAATAAGTTTGGCTAGAGGCTTATCTATTTTGTTTATTTTCTCAAAGGACCAGCTCTTGATTTCATTGATTTTTGCTATTGTTTTATTCTTCTCAATTTTGTTTATTTCTTCTCTGATCTTTATTATGTCCCTCCTTCTGCTGACTTTAGGCCTCATTTGTTCTTCTTTTTCCAGTTTCGATATTTGTGATGTTAGACTATTCATTTGGGATTGTTCTTCCTTCTTCAAGTGTGCCTGGATCGCTGTATACTTTCCTCTTAAGACTGCTTTCGCTGCGTCACACAGAAGTTGGGGCTTTGTGTTATTGTTGTCATTTGTTTCTATATATTCCCTGATCTCTATTTTAATTTGTTCATTTATCCATTGATTATTTAGGAGTATGTTGTTAAGCCTCCATGTGTTTGTGAGCCTTTTTGTTTTCTTTGTATAATTTATTTCTAGTTTTATACCTTTGTGGTCTGAAAAGTTGGTTGGTAGAATTTCAATATTTTGGATTTTGCTGAGGCTCTTTTTGTGTTCTAGTATGTGGTCTATTCTGAGAATGTTCCATGTGCACTTGAGAAGAATGTATATCCTGTTGCTTTTGGATGTAAAGTTCTATAGATGTCTATTAGGTCCATCTACTCTACTGTGTTGTTCAGTGCTTCCATGTCCTTACTTATTATCTGCCCAACTGATCTATCCTTTGGGGTGAGTGGTGTGTTGAAGTCTCCTAGAATGAATGCATTGCAGTCTATTTCCCCCTTTAGTTCTTTTAGTATTTGTTTCACATATGCTGGTGCTCCTGTGTTGGGTGCATATATATTTAGAATGGTTATATCCTCTTGTTGGACTAAGCCCTTTATCATTATGTAGTGTCCTTCTTTATCTCTTGTTACTTTCTTTGTTTTGAAGTCTATTTTGTCTGATATTAGTACTGCAACCCCTGCTTTCTTCTGGCTGTTGTTTGCCTGTAATATGTTTTTCCATCCCTTGACTTTTAGTCTGTACATGTCTTTGGGTTTGAGGTGAGTTTCTTGTAAGCAGCATATTGATGGGTCTTGCTTTTTTATCCATTCTATTACTCTGTGTCTTTTTATTGGTGCATTCAGTCCATTTACATTTAGGGTGAGTATTGAAAGATATGTACTTATTGCCATTGCAGGCTTTAAATTCGTGGTTACCAAAGGTTCAAGGTTAGCCTCTTTAGTATCTTACTGCCTAACTTAGCTCACTTATTCATCTGTTATATACACTGTCTGGAGATTCTTTTCTTCTCTCCCTTCTTATTCCTCCTCCTCCCTTCTTCATATGTTTGGTGTTTTGTTCTGTGCTCTTTCTAGGAGTGCTCCCATATAGAGCAGTCCCTGTAAGATGTCCTGTAGAGGTGGTTTGTGGGAAGCAAATTCCCTCAGCTTTTGTTTATCTGGGAATTGTTTAATCCAGCCATCATATTTAAATGATAGTCGTGCTGGATACAGTATCCTTGGTTCAAGGCCCTTCTGTTTCATTGCATTAAATATATCATGCCATTCTCTTCTGGCCTGTAGGGTTTCTGTTGAGAAGTCTGACGTTAGCCTGATGGGTTTTCCTTTATAGGTGACCTTTTCCTCTCTAGCTGCCTTTAAAATTTTCTTGTCCTTGATCTTTGCCATTTTAATTATTATGTGTCTTAGTGTTGTCCTCCTTGGATCCTTTCTGTTGGGGGTTCTG